>NW_021703777.1:29687213-29830813 GCF_005190385.1 Monodon monoceros | reverse complement strand
GGAGGGAGGGAGGGAGGGAGGGAGGGAGGAAGGAAGGAGGGAAGGAAGGAAAAAAAGAAAGACAAGATAAAATAAAATAAAGTGAGATAAAATATAATAAAGTTATTAAAATAAAAAATAATTATGAAGAAAAAAATTAAAAAAAAAAAGGGACGGATAGAACCCTAGGACAAATGGTGGAAGCAAAGCTATACAGACAAAATCTCACACAGAAGCATGCACATACACACTCACAAAAAGAGGAAAAGGGGAAAAAATCATAAATCTTGCTCTCAAAGTCCACCTCCTCAATTTGGGATGATTCGTTGTCTAAAGGAGGGAAGGAAGGAAAGAAAGAAAGAATGAAAGAAGATAAAGTAAAATGAAATAAAGTTATTTAAATGAAAAATAATTATTAAGAAAAAAATTAAAAAAAAAAACGTACGGACAGAACCCTAGGACAAATGGTGAAAGCAAAGCTATACAGACAAAATCTCACACAGAAGCATACACATACACACTCTCAAAAAGAGGAAAAGGGGAGAAAATCATAAATCTTGCTGTCAGAGTCCACCCCCTCAATTTGGGATGATTCGTTGTCTGTTCATGTATTCCACAGATGCAGAGTTCATCAAGTTGATTGTGGAGCTTTAATCCGCTGCTTTTGAGGCTGCTGGGAGAGATTTCCTTTTCTCTTCTTTGTTCTCCCAGCTCCCAGGGGCTCAGCTTTGGATTTGGCCCCGCGTCTGCGTTTAGGTCGCTGGAGGGCGTCTGTTCTTCACTCAGACAGGACGGGATTAAAGGAGCCGCTGATTCGGGAACTCTGGCTCATTCAATCCGGGGGGGAGGGAGGAGCACGGAGTGTGGGGCGAGCCTGCGGCGGCAGAGGCTGGTGTGACGTTGCACCAGCCTGAGGCGCGCCATGTGTTCTCCCGGGGAAGTTGTCCCTGGATTCTGGGACACTGGCAGTGGTGGTCTGCCCAGGCTCCCTGGAAGGGGGGTGTGGATAGTGACCTGTGCTCGCACACAGGCTTCTTGGTGGCGGCAGAAGCAGCCTTAGCGTCTCATGCTGGTCCCTGGGGTTCGTGCTTTTAGCCGCGGCTCGTGCTCTTCTCTGGAGCTCCTTTAAGCAGCACTCTTAATCCCCTCTCCTCGCGCACCAGGAAACAGAGAGGGAAGAAAAAGTCTCTTGCCTCTTCGGCAGGTCCAGACTTTTCCCCGGTCTCCCTCCCGGCTAGCCATGGTGCACTAACCCCCTGCAGGCTGTGTTCACGCCGCCAACCCCAGTCCTCTCCTGAGATTATTTTTGTGTATGGTGTTAGGGAGTGTTCTAATTTCATTCTTTTACATGTAGCTGTCCAGTTTTCCCACCACTTATTGAAGAGGCTGTCTTTTATCCATTGTATAACCTTGCCTCCTTTGTCATAGATTAGTTGACCATAGGTGCGTGGGTTTATCTCTGGGCTTTCTATTTTGTTCCTTTGATCTATGTTTCTGTTTTTGTGCCAGTACCATACTGTCTTGATTACTGTAGCTTTGTAGTATAGTGTGAAGTTCGGGAGTCTGATTCCTCCTGCTGTGTTTTTTACCCTCAAGACTGCTTTGGCTATTTGGTGTCCTTTGTGTCTCCAAACACATTTTAAGATTTTTTGTTCTAGTTCTGTAAAAAATTCCATAGGTAATTTGATAGGGATTGCATTGAATCTGTAGATTGTTTTGGGTAGTATAGTCATTTTCACAATATTGATTCTTCCAATTCAAGAACATGGTATATCTCTCCATCTGTTGGTAACATCTTTAATTACTTTCATCAGTGTCTTATAGTTTTCTGCATACAGGTCTTTTGTCTCCCTAGGTAGGTTTATTCCTAGGTATTTTATTCTTTTTGTTGCAGTGGTAAATGGGAGTGCTTCCTTAATTTGTCTTTCAGGTTTTTCATCATTAGTGTATAGAAATGCAAGAGATTTCTGTGCATTAATTTTGTGTCCTGCAACTTTACCAAATTCATTGATTAGCTCTAGTAGTTTTCTGGTGGCATTTTTAGGATTCTCTATGTATAGTATCATGTCATCTGCAAACAGTGACAGTTTTACCTCTTCTTTTCCAATTTGTATTCCTTGTATTTCTTTTTCTTCTCTGATTGCTGTGGCTAGGACTTCCAAAACTATGTTGAATAATAGTGGTGAGAGTGGACATCCTTGTCTTGTTCCTGATGTTAGAGGAAATGCTTTCACTTTTTCACCATTGAGAATAATGTTTGCTGTGGGTTTGTTGTATATGGCCTTTAATATGTGGAGGTAGGTTCCCTCTATGCCCACTTTCTGGAGGGTTTTTATCATAAATGGGTGTTGAATTTTGTCAAAAGCTTTTTCTGCATCTATTGAGATCATCATATGGTTTTTATTCTTCAGTTTGTTAGTATGGTGTATCACATCGATTCATTTGAATATACTGAAGAATCCTTGCATTCTTGGGATAAACCCCACTTGATCATGGTGTATGATCCTTTTAATGTGCTGTTGGATTCTGTTTGCTAGTATTTTGTTGAGGATTTTTGCATGTATGTTCATGAGTGGTATCGGTCTGTAGTTTTCTACGTGACATCTTTGTCTGGGTTTGTTATCAGGGTGATGGTGGCCTCCGAAGAATGAGTTTGTGAGTGTTCCTCCCTTTGCTGTATTCTGGAAGAACTTGAGAAGGATAGGTGTTAGGTCTTCTCTAAATGTTTGATAGAATTCACCTGTGAAGCCATCTGGTCCTGGACTTTTGTTTGTTGGAAGATTTTTAATCACAGTTTCAATTTCATTACTTGTGATTGGTCTGTTCATATTTTCTGTTTCTTCCTGGTTCAGTCTTGGAAGGTTATACCTTTCTAAGAATTTGTCCATTTCTTCCGGGTTGTCCATTTTATTGGCATAGAGTTGCTTGCAGTAGTCTCTTAGGATGCTTTGTATTTCTGTGGTGTCTATTGTAACTTGTCCCTTTTCAGTTCTAATTTTATTGATTTGAGTCTTTTCCCTCTTTTTCTTGATGAGCCTGCCTGATGGTTTATTAATTTTGTTTATCTTCTCAAAGAACCATCTTTTAGTTTTATTGATCTTTGATATTGTTTTCTTTGTTTCTATTTCATTTATTTCTGCTCTGATCTTTATAATTTCTTTCCTTCTGCTAACTTTTGGTTTTGTTTGTTCTTCTTTCTCTAGTTCCTTTAGGTTTAAGGTTAGATTGTTTACTTGATATTCTTCTTGTTTCTTGAGGTAGGCTTGTATAGCTATAAACTTCCCTCTTAGAACTGCTTTTGCTGCATCCCACAGGTTTTGGATTGTCGTGTTTTCATTGTCATTTGTCTCTAGGTATTTTTTGATTTCCTATTTGATTTCTTCAGTGATCTCTTGTTTATTTTGTAATGTATTGTTTAGTCTCCATGTGTTTGTGTTTTCTATGTAATTTCCCCTGTAATCGATTTCTAATCTCATAGCACTGTGGTCAGAAAAGATGCTTGATATGATTTCAGTTGTCTTAAATTTATTGAGGCTTTATTTGTGACCCAGGATGTGATCTGTCTTGGAGAATGTTCTGTGCGCACTTGAGAAGAAAGTGTAATCTGCTGTTTTTGGATGGAATGTCCTATAAATATCAATTAAATCTATCTGGTCTGTTGTGTCATTTAAAGCTTCTGTTTCCTTATTTATTTTCATTTTGGATGATCTGTCCATTGGTGTAAGTGAGGTGTTAAACTCCCCCACTATTATTGTGTTAGTGTCAATTTCCTCTTTTATAGCTGTTAGCAGTTGCCTTGTATATTGAGGTGCACCTTTGTTGGGTGCATATATATTTATAATTGTTATTTCTTCTTTTTGGATTGATCCCTTGGTCATTATGTAGTGCCCTTCCTTGTCTCTTGTACTATTCTTTATCTTAATATCTATTTTATCTGATATGAGTATTGCTACTCCAGCTTTCTTTTGATTTCCATTTGCATGGAATATCTTTTTCCATCCCCTTGCTTTCAGTCTGTGTGTGTCCCTAGGTCTGAAATGGGTCTCTTGTAGACAGTATATATATATATGGGTGTTGTTTTTGTATCCATTCAGCAAGCCTGTGTCTTTTGCTTGGAGCAGTTAATCCATTCATATTTAAAGTAATTATTGATATGTATGTTCCTATGACCATTTTCTTAATTGTTTTGGATTTTTTTTTTTTTTTTGCGGTATGCGGGCCTTTCACTGTTGTGGTCTCTCCCATTGTGGAGCACAGGCTCCGGACGTGCAGGCTCAGCGGCCATGGCTCACAGGCCCATCCACTCCACAGCATGTGGGATCTTCCCACACCGGGGCACAAACCCATGTCCCCTGCATCGGCAGGCAGACTCTCAACCACTGCGCCACCATGGAAGCCCCTGGGTTTTTTTTTGTAGGCCCTTTTCTTCTCTTGTGTTTCCCACTTAGAGAAGTTCCTTTAGCATTTGTTGTAGAGCTGGTTTGGTGGTGCTGAATTCTCTTAGCTTTTGCTTGTCTGTAAAGCTTTTGATTTTTCATCGAATCTGATTGAGATTCTTGCCGGGTAGAGTAATCTTGGTTGTAGGTTCTTCCCTTTCACCACTTTAAGTATATCATGCCACTCCCTTCTGGCTTGTAGAGTTTCTGCTGAGAAATCACCTGTTACCATTATGGGAGTTCCCTTGTATGTTATTTGTCATTTTTCCCTTGCTGCTTTCAATAAATTTTCTTTGTCTTTAATTTTTGCCAGTTTGATTACTATGTGTCTCGGCGTGTTTCTCCTTGGGTTTATCTTATGTGGGACTCGCTGCACTTCCTGGACTTGGGTGGCTCTTTTGTTTCCCATGTTAGGGAAGTTTTCGAGTATAATCTGTTCAAATACTTTCTCTTGTTCTTTCTCTCTCTCTTCTCCTTCTGAGACCCCTATAATGCGAATGTTGTTGTGTTTAATGTTGTCCCAGATGTCTCTCAGGCTGTCTTTATTTCTTTTCATTCTTTTTTCTTTTTTCTGTTCCACAGCAGTGAATTCCACCATTCTGTCTTCCAGGTCACTTATCCGTTCATCTGCCTCAGTTATTCTGCTATTGATTCCTTTTAGTGTAGTTGTCATTTCAGTTATTGTATTGTTCATCTCTGTTTGTTCTTTAATTCTTCTAGGCCTTTGTTAAACATTTCTTGCATCTTCTCGATCTTTGCCTCCATTCTTTTTCCAAGGTCCTGGATCATCTTCTCTATCATTATTCTGAATTCTTTTTCTGGAAAGTTCCCTATCTCCACTTCATTTAGTTGTTTTTCTGGTTTTATCTTGTTCCTTCATCTGTTACATTGTCCTCTGCCTTTTCATCTTGTCTATCTTTCTGTGAATGTGGTTTTTGTTCCACAGGCTGCAGGATTGTAGTTCTTCTTGCTTCTGCTGTCTGCCCTCTCAAGAATTCTTTATATATTCTTCCAGAAATAAGTTTCTTATCAGATAAATAACTTGCAAATATTTTCTCCCATTCTTTTGGCTTGTCTTTTCACTTTCTTGAGGGTATCCTTTAAAGCACAAAAGTTTTTAATTAAGTCCAATTCATATATTTTTTCTTTCATTGCCTAATTAAGAAGGATTTTTCTAACTCAGTGTCATGTAGATTTAACCCTATTTTTCCTTATAAGAGTTTTATATTTTTAGCTCTCACATTTAGGTCTATCTATCATCGATTTGGGGTTAATTTTTTGTGTGACACGTAAGCAAGTGGTCTGCTTCATACCTTTGCTGGTAATTATTAGTTTTCTCAGCAAATTTGTTGAAAACACTATTCTTTCCTCATTGAACTGCCTTGACACTCTTGTTGAAAATCAAGATCACAAATATAAGGGTTTATTTCTGGGCTCTCTGTTCTATTTCATTGATCTTTATCTTTATGTCAATATGGTAAAATCTTCATTACTGTATCTTTGTGTTGTATTTTTTAAATTTGGTAGTATGGGTCTTCCAACTTTGTTCTTCTTTTTCAAGTTTGTTTTGGAGATTTGGGGGCCCTTGCAGTATGTAATATGATGTTTTAAATAAAAATTTAAGCCAAGTGGTAAAATCATTTATATAGTGACATGAATAAAAGTTTAAAATATTATGAAAAAAATGTTATGAACGAATCCTCTTCAGCTATATATTTGCTGTTAAAAAAATTATATTCCAGGCTTTTTCCTTAACTTTTTTCTTTCCTTTCTTGTCCCTCTTTCTCTCTTCTGTTACCTTATGTAACATTTCAGCAACAAATTTCCAATTTGATATCACTGCCTACCTCTTTTTTTAAATTTTTAAAATTTAATTTTGGCTGCATTGGATCTTCATTGCTGTGGGCAGGCTTTCTCTAGCTGTGTGGAGTGGGGGTACTCTTCTTTGTGGTGCACGGGCCTCTCATTGCAGTGGCTTCTCTTGTGGAGTACGAGCTCTAGGCATATCGGCTCAATAGTTGTGCCTCATGGGCTCTAGAGCACAGTCTCAGTAGTTGTGGCACACGGGCTTAGCCGCTCTGCAGCATTTGGGATATTCCCAGACCAGGGCTCAAACCCGTGTCCCCTGCATTGGCAGGTGGATTCTTAACCACTGCACCACCAGGGAAGCCCACTGCCTAACTCTTTTAATAGGAATTTCTTTGGCCATGTTTATTGTAAGAAATGAAGCACCTATGATTAGTGCATCAAGCAGGTCACTTGGAATGTTTCTATTGTTTAATTAAATTATCATCATTACTATATATTTTGGAATATTTAGAAGTTATTAAAATCTTCTTTCAGATAAAGAGACTACTGCATATTTTAATCATGATGTAGAATAATATCTAGTAGGAATATATATAGAATTGTAAGGTCTCATTTTCATGATTTCAGTAACAAAATTTTTCGTTGTGAGTCAGTAACTCAAAGCTTTTTCGTTTAGGCTATTGCATTACCTCCTATAGCCAAATGGCCATACCAGAATGGTTTTACATTTCATACCTGGCTTAGAATGGATCCTGTAAATAACATCAATGTGGATAAAGATAAACCATATTTGTATTGGTATGTATTTCTGTAATTTAGTGTTGTTACTTTACTTTGAAAATGAGAAGAATATTTGGAGATGAAATGAAAACTTATATTTTATAGTTTCAGAACCAGCAAAGGTCTTGGTTATTCTGCACACTTTGTTGGGGGATGTTTAATTATAACATCAGTAAAGTCAAAAGGAAAAGGCTTTCAACACTGTGTGAAATTTGATTTCAAGCCACAAAAGGTATGTGATCTTACTGAGTCATAGTTATGTTACCGAGCTATTCTAACCTTCAGAATGCTTTGCTTTAGTGTTATTGACATAATATGTGGTAAATCATAGGTCTGTGTTTATACTCTTTTAGAAAATGAAGTGTAAATCACTGGACAATTGTTAACCTCTCTGATTTGGATAATGAAAAGAGTGAATATTTAGTTATTTGTAGAGTTTAAAGGAAATACAGGGGGAAAATATCAGTGGCAATTATTTTAGTAGTAGTAGTAGTGTTAGTAGTAATATGTATTTTCTTTTGTACCTTAAAATTTAGAGATTAATAAACGGTTTATTAACAAAATATACATCTGTATATATGTAGATAGGTAAATAGACAGATAAAACAGATATGATAAAAATGTTGACAGTTGTGGAAACGAGATGGTGAGAGAGTTTGTACTAAACTTTTTACTTTTGGAAGTATATTTAAACATTGTCATAATAAAAAGTTTGAAAAATAATTTCATGGGAAGCTGTTATTTGTTGAGAGTTCCGTTGAATCAATATGGTTCAAGAGGTAGAATATTGAATTTAATAAAGGTAGTCTTATTTTATTTTTAGTTTTAATTGTAATTTAGAATTTAATTTTTACTTGTTATTATCAATGTGGTTGAGTTATTGGAAAGATCATTATCTTTATCTTTTTTTTTTTTTAACTGTTTTGCTTATTCAGTGGTATATGGTAACTATAGTGCACATTTATAACCGGTGGAAGAACAGTGAGCTTCGATGTTATGTGAATGGTGAGCTTGCTTCCTATGGAGAGATAACATGGTTTGTCAACACCAGTGATGTAAGTAATTTGAGAAAGTTACAGTGAAATAAGAAAAATATATTTTACATTGAATATAAATTGTAGAATACCACAATGGTGGATTTTTATAATCATAGTTTGGCTAGCATGTTAATATATTAAGAGAGTAGAACTGTGCTAATATGGCACATATTACTCAGTCATTGTTACAAAATTATTCTGGAAAGGCTAGAGAAGATTCATAGGTAACAGTGGGTATATCTTGAAAGTATTTGTGTCATTGGTCCATTGATCAAATTAAACCTGAGAGCTCTACTACAGGCTTCTGATGATTTTTATGAATGAGTTAGATGATGCATGCTTATAAATTTTCCATAAAATTCATATAGATAACTATTATGTTATAATATTTTCAAGATTCAAAAAGAGATTCATAGGTTAGATTTAATTTAAATGTTCTCCCCCCCACACCCCACTTACATTTTTAATAGAAACCTCGAAAAATACAGATCAGGAAAATGAATGCAAGCTTGCAACACTCATTTACCAATAACTCCTCCTTTCATATTTTATCCTATAGATATTTACATATTTTGAAATGCTGACCTTAAGAGCCCAGGTTGTTATAAAAGATAGAATTAGGTTTGAATCCCTTACTGACTGTATGACCTTACTTAGTCTATTAGGCCAAAGTTTGCTCCACCTAAAAATGGGTGTCAAATAGTATGTATCTCAGAAGGTTGATTAAATGAGATACTGTTCACAAATTCATTAGCAGAGTGCCTTGTACAGAATAAGTGCTCAATAAATGTTAGCTCTTATTTTTTTAAATATAAAAAAGGGATCAGATATGTATACTGCTTTTCAACCTGTTTTTTCCTTACATTAATCCTTATTGAGTACTTATTGTATTCCAGGCATTGTAATAAATACCTTTATTTTCTGTAAGCCCCAACCTTGCAAGGTAAGTACTGTTGTAATCTTCATTTTACCAGTGAAACTGAGTACAGAGAGGTTAAGTAATTTGCCAAAATCAGCAGCGTGGGAGGCAGTGATTTGATATAGGTGGTTTGTCTTCAGAACCCAAATGTTAAAAATTTTTATATTATATTCCTTAATGTCAACACATACATATTTTTCAACATCCTTCCTAACAGTTTCATGGTATAAAATGATACTTTTAAAGAGATATGGATACTTTTCTTCCTCCTTGTTGTATACATGAGTTTTTAAAATGGGGTCTTTGCAACCTGGATGTTATTAAGAGGAATTTTTTGTCTGAAGAAGAAAAACATACACCTGATTTTCTTGATTTACACATTCCTTTTGAGAGATTGCATCTACTCCATGACTTCACCCATTATTTGTATCTTGATGTCTACAAAAAGTTACAGTCTTAACTCCTCACCATGCAGAACCTTGTTGGCAATTGCTTCTTCATCCACATTAGTTCACAGAAAAGACACATTCATTATATGTCCCACACTTAACTCATGATTTTCCTCATTGCTCCAAAGCCTGCTCTTCTGTCTGGTTCTTTGGCTGACCAAGTATGAACCTTCAGAGTCCATAATGACTTCTCTGGCTGTTTCCTATATCCACTTTGTCATCAGGTTTTGTTTATTGTACTTTGGAAAACTTGTCTTATCTCCTTTCTATGATGTCTTTCCTGATCTCTACACCAAATGGGAATGAATGAAGTGAAATGCTAAATGAATTATTTTAATCTATTCAGATTATATTTTAGAGTGGGCAAAATATTTATACCAGTATAGTTTGTTATTATTTCTGGAGGATATAATTTTTTGTTTTTTCTCTAATAAACTTTTCTGTTTTCTTTCACAGACCTTTGACAAGTGTTTCCTGGGCTCATCAGAAACAGCAGATGCTAATAGGGTATTCTGTGGTCAGATGACTGCAGTTTACCTTTTTAGTGAAGCTCTTAATGCAGCTCAGATTTTTGCTATTTATCAATTGGGCCTAGGATACAAGGTACTTTACTTGCTGTTCCCTGCTTAACCAGTGTTAGTTGAGCTTGATTTATAGGTGGGTGGTGCATGGGGCAGCTTACACCTTGGGTTACTAAACTGTATGTGAAAGTAACCAAAGGCACCATAGGGAAGTCACAGGAGTCCGTCCAAAGGGTCTTTGAAAGTTTTGTGGGAAGCATAGTATACTTGTCATATGTGGGGCACTGTGCAAAGTACTAGCTCAAGTTTCAACTTTAATTTATGCTGCATTTCTTTTGGTGATGTCATATCCTTGCACAGCTAAGTTTTTAATGCTTGCTGTGATAAAGAGCAAGTACCATGTGAAAATCAGTGTGGAACAGGAAATGAGGATGAGCTATGAAATCTGATTCCAAAATTTGAGAATTTGTGCAGTACCCAAGATGCATATACATCCCATTAATAAATAATTTTGCTAATATAATAATGAAGGAAACTTTTTTTCAATTTGTGCATTAAGTTTTTCAAATGGCTAATAAATTGTTAAAATATAAAGTAGTTGGGTCAAACTAATAAACAGAAATGTTATTTTGGTCTGGAACACCATAAAAAATTACTGTGAAGCTAAGAGTGTCATGAATCAAGGAAGTTTGGGAACCTTTAGGTTAAGCCATTGTTAATCTAGTTTGGTTTCAGGGAGTGATTTGTCTGTTATGTTCCTTTGAAAACAAAATCAATTTACATTAATTTACGTACTGTTGGAGTCAATAAAGTATACATATTTTAATTAGTTTTGACAAAAGTATAATGCAGCAATCAAGACACAGAACATTTCTATCACAGCAAAAGGTACCTCTCTGCTCTTTCCTAGTCAGTTCCTTGTGCTTCTCTAACCCTACCCCGTTTCTGTTGACGGGCAACTACTGATCTGTTTCTGTCACTATCAAATAGATTTGTTTTTAATAAGGTTTTATGTAAATAGAATCATGCAATGTGTGCTCCTTGGAGTTCGGTTTCTTCTTAGCATGTTTTAAGATTCATCTATGTTGTTTTGTATTAGTAGTTCCCTCTTATTTATTGCTAAGTAGTGTTCCTTTGTATGAGTATATCACAACTTTTTAACCCATTCATCTCTTGATGAATATTTGGGTTGTTTCCAGATTTTGGCTATTATGAACAAGCTGCTATGAATATTGCTGTACAATTCTTTGTGTATTTCATAAATATGTAAGAGTGGAATTGTTAACTGGTATGGCAGCTGAAACTGCCAAGCTCTTTTCCAAGGTAGTTGCACAATTTTTCATTTCTACAAGCAATGTATGAGCTTTCTACTTACTTCATATCCTGTTAACACCTGGTATTGCTGGTCTTTTTAATATTAGACATTTGAGCGGGTCCCTAGCAGTTTCTCGTTCTGGTTTTTTTTTTTTTTTTTTTTTTTTTTTTTTTTTTTGCGGTACGCAGGCCTCTCACTGTTGTGGCCTCTCCCGTTGCGGAGCACAGGTTCTGGATGCGCAGGCTCAGCGGCCATAGCTCACAGGCCCAGCCGCTCTGCGGCATGTGGGATCTTCCCGGACCGGGACACGAACCCGTGTCCCCTGCATCGGCATCTGGACTCTCAACCACTGCACCTCCAGGGAAGCCTCTAGATGTATTTTAGAAGGAGCTTATCGCTTTCTACAAAAAAGTCTACTGGGGGTTTTATTTGGTACTGTATTAACGTATAGATCAGTTAGAGGATAATTGACATCTCACTAATACTGGATTATCCAATCTGTGACCATGATATCTTTATTTACTTAGGTCTTTATTAATATCTCCCAGCAGTGTTTTTTGGTTTTCATTGTACAGGTCATGCATACATTTTGTAAAATGTATTTTTAAATATTTCATGTTTTTTAGGTAATATCTTAAGTTGCATTTTTAAAAAAGTTAATTTCCAATCATTTGTTTGTAGTGTATAGAAATGTAGTTGAGTTTTATTGACTTTTTAACAAGACCTTGCTGAACTTGCTTATTAGTTTTACTAGTTTTTTGTTGTTGCTGTTTTAGTATTTTCTACATACATGTTCATGTAGACTGTAAGCTTTACTTCTTCATATCCAATCTGTATGCCTTTTCTCTTTTTTCCCTTATTGTACTAAATAGGACCTCCAGGATAAATAGTTAAAATATAAATGACAAGAGTAGACATTTTTGCCTTGTTCCTGATTTTGGAGGGAAAGCATTCATACATATTTTATAGACGCTTTTTCAAGTTGAGAAATTTCTTTTCTATTTCTAGTTTTCTGAGAGTTTTTATTAGAAGGATACTGAATTTTGTAAAATGAGTCTTGCTTTTTTATTCAGTCAGTCAATCTCTGCCTTTCATTGGAATGTTCACATAATTTACATCCAGTGTATGAATAAGTATAGATATTGTGGGACTTAAATCTACCATCTTGCTATTTGGTTTCTGTTCTTTGATTCTTTCCTCTTTCTCTGCTTTGATTTAGATTGCCTATTATTTAGTATTCCACTTATTTCTACTATTGGTTTATTAGTTTTTTTTTTAAACTTTAACTTACCATAGTCTACCAGTAAATGACATTGTGCAGTGTAAGACCCTTCCAACATAATCCTGCAATTCCCCTTCCTGTCCTCGGTTTTGTTATTTTTGTAGATTTTACTTCTTCATATATTATGGTCCTTTTGATACATTTTTATTATTTTTGATTCATTCATTTATATTTTAAAAAAATTTAAAGTGAGGAAGATCATATACTTTGTATTTATCTGTGTATTCACCATTTCTAGGATACATCTTTGTGTAGATTCATGTTTCTGTCTCATATCATTTTCCTTCCATTTGAATTGTTTTATTATTTCTTATAATGGAGATTTACTGTCAGTGGCTTTTCTGAGCTTTCATTTGTCTGAAAAAGCCTTTGTTCTTCTTTCAGCTTTGAAAAATAGTTTTACTGATTATAAAATTTGAAGGTGACAGTTTTCTTTTTTGAGCTTTTTCAAGATATTCTTTTGTTTAACTGACTTGCATAGTTTCTAACAAGAAGTGTGTGGTCTTCCTCTATATGTAATATGTCTTTCTTTTCACTTGCTGGTTTTAAGATTTACTCTTGTCACTGATTTTTAGAAAATGAATATAGTATATGTTGGTATGGGTTTATGTGTGTGTGTGTGTGTGTGTGTGTGTGTATGTACGTGTGTGTATGTGTGTGCATGTTTAGCCTACTTTAGATTATTTGAAGTGCTCAGTTCTGTGGGTTTATGGTTTTGGTGAAATATGAAACTTTTTGCTATTATTTCTTTAATATATTTTCTGTTTTTTATCTTCTTCTAGAATTCATATTACATTTATTTTAGACGTTAGATACAAGCAAACAGAGCACTGAGATGCTATTTTTTGCCTGATTTATAAGAAATGTTTTGCTTTGGATTGTTTTCATGGTATTATCTTTATGTTCACTAATCCTTCTTTATCAAATGCCTTATTGCCATTAATTCTATCAAGAGAATTATTCATTTCAAGTATTTTGTGTCCTGATAAGTTTTGATAATTATCATTATCTGTTTTTCTCCTTTCAACATTGTCTTAAAAAAAATACCTGACCATAGTTGTGACTATTCTAATGTCTTTTTCTTCTAATTTCATCATCTGTATTTCTGGGTTTATTTTCATTTACTGATAGTCTGCTGGTTGTTTCAGACTTTGTGGTTTGCTTAGTAATTTTGGATTAAATACTGGACATTATGATTTTTACCACGTAAATGTCTGGATTTTCTTGCTTTTTTTTTTTTTAAAGATCGTTGGGCTTTGTTCTGCTAGTCAGTAGATTACTTTCAGTTAAGTTTATTTATTTGAAGTTTGTTTTATTTCGCCATTTATTTTTAATTTTAATTTTTAACATCTTTATTGGAGTATAATTGCTTTACAATGGTGTGTTAGTTTCTGCTTTATAACAAAGTGAATCAGCTATACATATACATATATCCCCATATCTCCTCCCTCTTGTGTCTCCCTCCCACCCTCCCTATCCCACCTATCTAGGTGGTCACAAAGCACTGAGCTGATCTCCCTGTGCTATGTGGCTGCTTCCCACTAGGTATCTATTTTACATTTGGTAGTGTATATATGTCCATGCCACTCTCTCACTTCGTCCCAGCTTACCCTTCCCCCTCCTTCCTGTGTCCTGAAGTCCATTCTCTACGTCTGCGTCTTTGTTCCTGTCCTGCCCTTAGGTTCTTCAGAACCATTGTTTGTTTTTTTTTTTTAGATTCCATATATATGTGTTACCATACGGTATTTGTTTATCTCTTTCTGACTTACTTCACTCTGTATGACAGACTCTAGGTCCATTCACCTCACTACAAATAACTCAATTTCGTTTCTTTCTTTTTTTTTTTATATAGCTTTTCGTAAATCTATTTCAACATACAATGGTTTTTAACATATTGTAAATATGTTTTCATTTTTAACATCTTTATTGCAGTATAATTGCTTTACAGTGCTGTGTTAGTTTCTGCTTTATAACAAAGTGAATCAGCTATACATATACATATATACCCGTATCTCCTCCCTCATGCGTCTCCCTCCCACCCTCCCTATCCTGCCCCTCTAGGTGGTCACAGAGCACCGAGCTGATCTCCCTGTGCTCTGCAGCTGCTTCCTACTAGCTATCTATTTTACATTTGGTAGTATTTATAAGTCCATGCCACTCTCTCACTTTGTCCCAGTTTACCCTTCCCCCCCATATCCTCAAGTCAATTCTCTATGTCTGCGTCTTTATTCCTGTCCTGGCCCTAGGTTCTGCAGAATCATGTTTGTTTTTTTTAGATTCCATATATATGTGTTAGCATACGGTATTTGTTTTTCTATTTCTGACTTACGTCACTCTGTATGACAGACTCTAGGTCCATCCACCTCGCTACAAATGACCCAATTTCGTTCCTTTTCATGGCTGAGTAATATTTCATTGTATATATGTGCCACATCTTCTTTATCCATTCCTCTGTCGATGGACACTTAGGTTGCTTCCATGTCCTGGCTATTGTCAATACAGCTGCAGTGAACATTGTGGTACATGACTCTTTCTGAATTATGGTTTTCTCAGGGTATATGCCCAGTAGTGGGATTGCTGGGTCATATGGTAGTTCTATTTTTAGTTTTTTCAGGAACCTCCATACTGTCCTCCATAGTGGCTGTATCAATTTACATTCCCACCAGCAGTGCAAGAGGGTCCCCTTTTCTCCGCAACCTCTCCAACATTTATTGTTTGTAGATTTTTGGAAGATGGCCATTCTGACCGGTGTGAGGTGATATCTCATTGTAGTTTTGATTTGCATTTCTCTAATGATTAGTGATGTTGAGCATCCTTTCATGTGTTTGTTGGCAATCTGTATATCTTCTTTGGAGAAAAGTCTATTTAGGTCTTCTGCCCATTTTTGGATTCGGTTGTTTGTTTTCTTGATATTGAGCTGCATGAGCTGCTTGTATATTTTGGAGATTAATCCTTTGTCATTTGCTTCATTTGCAAATATTTTCTCCCATCCTGAGGGTTGTCTTTTCATCTTGTTTATGGTTTCCTTTGCTGTGCAAAAGATTTTAAGTTTCATTAGGTCCCATTTGTTTATTTTTGTTTTTAGTTCCATTTCTCTAGGAGGTGGGTCAAAAAGGATCTTGCTGTGATTTATGTCATAGAGTGTTCTGCCTGTGTTTTCCTGTAAGAGATATATAGTCTCTGGCCTTACATTTAGTTTTAATCCATTTGAGTTTATTTTTGTGTATGGTGTTAGGGAGTGTTCTACTTTCATTCTTTTACCTATAGCTGTCCAGTTTTCCCAGCACCACTTATTGAAGAGGCTGTCTTTTCTTCATGGTATATTCTTGCCTCCTTTATCAAAAGTAAGGTGACCATATGTGCGTGGGTTTATCTCTGGGATTATTATCCTGTTCCATTGATCTATATTTCTCTTTTTGTGCCAGTACCATACTGTCTTGATTACTGTAGCTTTGTAGTATAGTCTGTAGTCAGGGGGACTGTTTCCTCCAACTCTGTTTTTCTTTCTCAAGAATGCTTTGGCTATTTGGTGTCTTTTCTGCTTCCATACAAATGGTGAAATTTTTTGTTCTAGTTCTGTGAAAAATGCCACTGGTAGTTTTATAGGGAGGGAGTGCATTGAATCTGTAGTTTGCTTTGGGTATTTTAGTCATTTTCACAATGTTGATTCTTCCAATCCAAGAACATGGTATATGTCTCCATCTGTTTGTATCATCTTTAATTTCTCTCATAGTGTCTTATAGTTTTCTGGATACATGTCTTTTGCCTCCTTAGGTAGGTTTATTCCTAGGTAGTTTATTCTTTTTGTTGCAGTGGTAAATGGGAGTGTTTACTTAATTTCTGTTTCAGATTTTTCATCATTAGTGTATAGGAATGCAAGAGATATCTGTGCATTAATTTTGTATCCTGCTACTCTACCAAATTCATTGATTAGCTCTAGTAGTTTCCTGGTAGCATCTTTAGGATTCTCTGTGTATAGTACCATGTCATCTGCAAATAGTGACAGCTTTACTTCTTTTATGATTTGGATTCCTTTTATTTCATTTTCTTCTCTGATTGCTGTGGCTAGAACTTCCAAAACTGTGTTGAATGTTAGTGGTGAGAGTGGACAACCTTGTCTTGTTCCTGATGTTAGAGGAAACGGTTTCAGTTTTTCACCATTGAGGATGATGTTGGCTGTGGGTTTGTCATATATGGCCTTTATTATATTGAGGTAAGTTCCCTCTATGCCTACTTTCTGGAGGGTTTTTTATCATAAATGGGTGTTGAATTTTGTCAAAAACTTTTTCTGCATCTATTGAGATCATCATATGGTTTTTCTTCTTCAATTTGTTAATATGGTTTATCACATTGATTTATTTGCATATATTGAAGAATCCTAGCATTCCTGGGGTACACCCCACTTGATCATGGTGTATGATCCTTTTAATGTGCTGTTGGATTCTGTTTGCTAGTATGTTGCTGAGGATTTTCGCATCTATGTTCATCAGTGATATTGGTCTATAGTTTTCTTTTATTGTGACATCTTTGTGTGGTTCTGGTATCAGGGTTATAGTGGCCTCGTAGAATGAGTTTGGAAGTGTTCTTCCCAATGCTATATTTTGGAAGAGTTTGAGAAGCATAGGTGTTAGCTCTTTTAATGTTTGATAGAATTTGCCTGTGAAGCCATCTGGTCCTGGGCTTTTGTTTGTTGAAAGATTTTTAATCACAGTCTCAATTTCAGTGCTTGTGATTGGTCTGTGTATATTTTCTCTTCCTTCCTGGTAGAGTCTGGTAAGGTTGTGCTTTTCTAAGAATTTGTCCATTTCTTCCAGGTTGTCCATTTTATTGGCATATAGTTGCTTGTAGTAATCTCTTATGATCCTTTGTATTTCTGCAGTGTCAGTTTTTACTTCTCCTTTTTCATTTCTCATTCTATTGATTTGAGTCTTCCTTTTTTTTTTTGATGAGTCTGGCTAATGGTTTATCAATTTTGTTTATCTTCTCAAAGAACCAGCTTTTAGTTTTATTGATCTTTGCTGTTGTTTCCTTCATTTCTTTTTCATTTATTTCTGATCTGTCCCTTATGATTTCTTTCCTTCTGCTAACTTTTGGGGTTTTTTTGTTCTTTTTTCTCTAACTGCTTTAGGTGTAAGCTTAGGTTGTTTATTTGAGATGTTTGTTGTTTCTTGAGGTAGGATTTTATTGCTATAAACTTCGATCTTAGAACTGCTTTTGCTGCATCCCTTAGGTTTTGGGTTGTCGTGTTTTCATTGTCATTCTAGGTATTTTTTGTCATTCTAGGTATTTTTCATTGTCATTCTCGGTATTTTTTGATTTCCTGTTTGATTTCTTCCGTGATCTCTTGGTTATTAAGTAGTGTATTGTTTAGCCTCCATGTGTTTGTATTTTTTTACAGATTTTTTCCTGTAAGTGATATCTAGTCTCATAGCATTGTGGTCAGAAAAGATACTTGATATGATTTAAATTTTCTTAAATTTACGAACTCTTGATTTGTGACCCAAGACATGGTGTATCCTGGAGAATGTTCCATGAGCACTTTAGAAGAAAGTGTATTCTGTTGTTTTTGGATGGAATGTCCTATAAATATCAATTAAGTCCATGTTGTTTAATGTAGCATTTAAAGCTTGTGTTTCCTTATTTATTTTCATTTTGGATGATCTGTCCTTTGGTGAAAATGGGGTGTTAAAGTCTGTTACTATTATTGTGTTACTGTTGATTTCCCCTTTTATGGCTGTTAGCATTTGCCTTATGTATTGAGGTGCTCCTGTGTTGGGTGCATTAATATTTACAAGTGTTATATATTCTTCTTGCATTGATCCCTTGATCATTATGTAGTGTCCTTCTCTGTCTCTTCCAATCGTGTTTATTTAAACATCTATTTTGCCTGATATGAGAATTGCTACTCCAGCTTTCTTTTGATTTCCATTGCATGGAATATCTTTTTCCATCCCCTTACTTTCAGTTTGTATGTGTCTGTAGGTCTGAAGTGCATCTCTTGTAGACAGTATCTATACGGGTCTTGTTTTTGTATCTATTCAGCCAGTCTGTGTCTTTTGGTTGGAGCATTTAATCCATTTGCATTTAAGGTAATTATTGATATGTATGTTCCTGTTACCATTTTCTTAATTGTTTTGGTTTTGTTATTGGAGGTCTTTTCCTTCTCTTGTTTTCCTCCCTAGGGAAGTTCCTTTAGCGTTTGTTGTAAAGCTGGTTTGGTGGTGCTAAAGTCTCTTAGATTTTGCTTGTTTGTAAGAGTTTTAATTTCTCTGTCAAATCTGAATTAGATGCTTGCTAGGTAGAGTAATTTTGGTTGTGGGCTTTTCCCATTCATCACTTTAAATATCTCCTGCCAACACCCTTCCTGCTTGCAGAGTTTCTGCTAAGAAATCAAATGGTAACATTATGGGGATTCCCTTGTATGTTACTTGTTGCTTTCCTTTGCTGCTTTTAATATTTATTCTTTGTATTTAATTTTTGATAGCTTGATTAATAGGTGTCTTGGCGTGTTTTTCCTTGGATTTATCCTGTATGGGACTCTGTGCTTCCTGTACTTGATTGACTATTTCCTTTCCCATATTAGGGAAGTTTTCAACTGTAATCTCTTCAAATATTTTCTCAGTACCGTTCTTTTTCTCTTCTTCTTCTGGGACCACTGTAATTCGACTATTGATGTGTTCAGGATTGTCCCAGAGTTCTCTGAGACTGTCCTCAATTCTTTTCATTATTATTTCTTATTCTGCTGTGTGGTAGTTATTTCCACTATTTTATCTTCCAGGTCACTTATCCGTTCTTCTGCCTCAGTTATTCTGCTATTGATTTCTTTTAGAGAATTTAAAATTTCATTTATTATGTTGCTCTTCACTGTTTGTTTCCTCTTTAGTTCTTGTATCTACTTGTTAAACATTTCTTGTATTTTCTCCATTCTGTTTTGAAGATTTTCCATTTTGTTTACTATCATTACTCTGAATTCTTTTCAGGTAGACTGCCTGTTTTCTCTTCATTTGTTTGGTCTGGTGGGCTTTTACTTTGCTCCTTCATCTGCTGTGTATTTCTCTGTTTTCTGTTTTGATTAACTTAGTGTGTTTGGGGTCTCCTTTTCGCAGGCTGCATGTTCTTAGTTCCTGTTGTTTTTGGTGTCTTCTGCCAGTGGGTAAGGTTGGTTCAGTGGGTTGTGTAGGCTTCCTGGTGGATGGGGCTCGTGCCTGTGTTTTGGTGGGTGAAGCTGGATATTGTCTTTCTGGTGGGCAGGACCGTGTCCAGTGGTGTGTTTTGGGGTGTCTGTGACCTTATTACGATTTTAGGAAGCCTCTCTGCTAATGGTTGTGGTTGTGTTCCTGTCTTGCTAGTTGTTTGGCATGGGGTGTCCAGCCTTGTAGCTTGCTGGTCGTTGAGTGGAGTTGGGTCTTAGTGTTGAGATGGAGATCTCTGGGAGAGCTTTTGCCATTTGATATTACGTGTAGCTGGGAGGTCTCTGGTGTTCTAATGTCCTGAACTCAGCTCTCCCACCTAAGGGGCTCAGGCCTGACACCCGGGCAGAGCACCAAGACCCTGTCAGGCACACAGCTTAGAAGAAAAGGGTAGAAAAAAAAGGAAAGAAAGAAAGAATGAAGAAGTAAATAAACCAATACATTAAAGTTATTAAGATAAATAATTAAATATTATTAAAAATAAAAAAGTAATAAAAGAAAGAAAGAAGAGAGCCACCAAAGCAATAAACAAATCCACCAATGATAACAAGTGCTAAAAACTATACTAAAAAAAGAAAAAGCCAACAAAACAAACAAAAAATGGAAAGACAGAACCCTAGGACAAATGGTAAAAGGAAAGCTCTGCAGACAAAATTAGACAAAGACGCATGCGCACACACACTCACAAAAGGAAAAAAAGGAAAAAGAAATATATATTAAAAAAAAAGGAAGAGAGCAACCAAATCAATAAACAAATCTACCAATGATAATAAGCTGTAAATACTAAACTTAGATAAACATAAAACCAGAAATAAATTAGATGCAGAAAGCAAACCTGAAATCTACAGTTGCTTCCAAAGTCCACCACCTCAATTTTGGGATGATTCGTTGTCTCTTCAGGTATTCCACAGATGTAGGGTACGTCAAGTTGATTGTGGAGATTTAATCTGCTGCTCCTGAGGTTGCATGGAGAGATTTCCCTTTCTCTTCTTTGTTCACACAGCTCCTGGGTTTCAGCTTTGGATTTGGTCCCGCCTCTGCGTGTAGGTCGCCTGCGGGCATCTGTTCTTCGCTCAGACAGGACGGGGTTAAATGACCAGCTGATTAGGGGCCTCTGGCTCACTCAGGCCTGGGGGAGGGAGGGGTAGGGAACGCGGGGAAGCCTGCGGTGGCAGAGGCCAGTGTGATGTTGCAACAGCCTGAGGCCTGCTGTATGTTCTCCCCCGGCAAGTTGTCGCTGGATCCCGGGACCCTGGCAGTGGGGGGCTGCACAGGCTTCTGGGATGGGAGATATGGATAGTGACCTGTGCTTGCACGTAGGCTTCTTTGTGGCTGCAGCAGCAGCCTTAGCGTCTCATGCCTGTCTCTGGTGTCTGCGCTGATAGATGCAGCTTGCGCCTGTTTGTGGAGCTCGTTTAGGTGGTGCTCTGAATCCCCTCTCCTTGCGCACCCCGAAACAATGGTCTCTTGCCTCTTAGGCAGGTCCAGACTTTTACCGGACTCCCTCCTGGCTAGCTGTGGCTCACTAGCCCCTTCAGGCTGTGTTCACGCCGCCAGTCCTCTCCCTGGGATCTGACCTCCGAAGCCCAAGCCTCAGCTCCCAGCCCCCACCCACCCCAGCGGGTGAGCAGACAAGTCTTTCGGGCTGGTGAGTGCTGGTCAGCACTGATCCTCTGTGTGGGAATGTCTCCGCTTTGCCCTCTGCACCCCTGTTGCTGTGCTCTCCTCCACGGCTCTGAAGCTCCCCGCCTCCGCCACCCACAGTCTCCGCCCACAAAGGAGCTTCCTAGTGTGTGGAAACCTTTCCTCCTTCACAGCTCCCTCCCAGTGGTGCAGGTCCAGTCCCTATCCTTTTGTCTCTGTTTTTGTTTTTTTTTCTTTTGCCCTACCCAGGTACGTGGGGAAGTTCTTGCCTTTTGGGAAATCTGAGGTCTTCTGCCAGTGTTCATTAGGTGTTCTGTAGGAGTTGTTTCACGTGTAGATATATTTCTGATGTATTTGTGGGGAGGAAGGTGATCTCCACATCTTACTCCTCTGCCATCTTGAAGGTCTCTGAAGTTTGTTTTACTTTTAAGCTTTGTTAATTGGTCCCAGAACAGCCTTTATTCTGAATGAGTTTTTCAAAATAGAAGTTTTATCGGGATATAATTCACATATCTTACCATTCACCCGTTTATTATGTATAATTCAGTGATTTATATTGTATCCCAAGGTTGTGCAAACATTACCACTCTGTAATGTTAAAGTATGTTCATCCGCAAAAGAAATACTGTAGTTATCCGCAGTCCTTTCTGATTTTTCCTGCTTCCCAGTACTGTAACCTAATTCTATTTGTATAGATTTGTCTCTTCTGGACAATTCATGTAAAGGAAAATATACAGTATGAGATCTTCTGTGGTTGACGTTTTTTCAGTTAGCATAATGTTTTCAGGGTCCACCCATGTTGTAGCACGCATTAATACTTCATTCCTTTTTATTACTAAATAATATTGTGTGGGTATATCACATTTTATCTATTCATCAGTTGATGGTCATTGGGCTGTTTCCACCTTTTGGCTGTTATGCACAATGCTGCTATGAACCCTTCTGTGCAAGGTTTTATGTGCACACATGTTTTTATTTCTCTTGGGTATGTACCTAGAGTGGAATTGCTGGTAATATGGTAACTCTACATTTAACTTTTTAAGAAATTTCTAGATTGCTTTCCAAAGTGGCCACATCATTTTATATTACCGCAACTGTATATGAGGATTTTGATGCCTTCATATTCTGCCTTCATATTCTGCCTTCATATTCATAATAACACCTGTTATTATCTGACTTTTTGATTATAGCCATTTTAGTGGGTGTGAAATGGTATCTCATTGTGGTTTGGTTTTGATTTGCATCTCCCTCATGACTAATGATGTTGAATGTGTTTTTGTGTGCTTATGATAAGGCTATTTATATGTCTTTTTTTGAGAAATGTTTATTCAGATCTTTGCCTGTTTAAAAACTGAGGTCCCTTTTTATTTGGTAAATTTTAAGAGGCTTTCAAAAAAAAACCTTAATTGTGGTAACATACACATAAAACTTACCACTTTAACTATTTTTAAGTGTACAGTGAAGTAGTGTTAACTATTTTTACATTGTGCAACCTAGCTGTAGAGCTGTCTTCATTCTGCAAAACTGAAACTCTATACTTATTGAACAACAACTCTCCACTCCTCCTCTCCTCAGCCTCAGTTTTAATAGTTTTAAAAATATATCCTAGAAGCAAATCCATTATCAGGTATCTGATTTGCAAATATTTTCTCCCATTCTGTGGCTTGTCTTCCCGCTTGCCTGATGTTTTCCTTTGAAGCACACATTTCAGTTTGATGCAGTCCAGTTTGTCTACATTTTCTCTTATTATTTGTGCTTTGGTGTCATATCTAAAAAATTATTTCCTAATTCAAGTTCATGAAGATTTACTCCTGTGTTTTCTTATAAAAGTTTTATATTTTTAGCTCTTACATTTAAGTGTTTGATTCATTTTGAGTTAATTTTTGTATTTGGTGCAACATTATTCCTTTGCATTTGGATTTTTAGTTGTCTCAGCATCATTTGCCGAAAAGAATATTCTCTACTTATTGTATTTCTTGACAGCTTCACCAAAAATCAGTTGATCATAAATGTAAGTGTTTGTGGACTCTCGATTGTGTTTCATTGAACTATATGTCTGTTCTTAGGCTAGTAGCACAGTCTTGAATACTGTGGTTTTGTAATGCATTTTTTGAATTAGGAAGTATGAGTTCTCCAACTTTGTTCTTGTTCAAGATTGTTTTGGCTGTTGTTGGTATCTTACATTTCTGTATGAATTTAAGATACACTTGTTAATTTTTACAACAAAAAGTAGCTAGGATTTTGATAGATATTGCCTCAAATCTATAGATCAATTTGGAAAGATTTGTCATCTTATGAGTATTAAATCTTCCAATCCATGAATATGGGATATTATTCCATTTATTTAGGTCTTTTTCAGTTTCTTTTTGTAGTTTTCAGTGAACAAGTCTTATATGTATTTTGTTAAATTCATTCCGAAATATTTTCTTCTTTTATGTGCAGTATCAAATGGAATTGTTTCTTAATTTCATTTTCAGGTTATTTGTTGCTTATATATGGTAACTAAATTTATTTTTATATATTTATCTTCTACAGTACAACCTTGCTGTTCTAGTTTATTAGCTCTGATTGTTTTTTTATGCGTGGATTTCTTGGCATTTTCTATGTTTAATTTTATATATAAGATGGTGTATTTGTAAACTGCCCTCGTTTTAGTTCTTTCTGGATACTCTTTATTTCTTTTCCTTGCGTAGTGGCCCTGGCTAGATCCTCTAGTACAGCATCTTGAGGACATTATGCTATGTGAGATAAACCAGCCACAGAAGGACAAACACTACATGATTCCAATTATATGAGAGAAAAGCAAAGTCATAGAAACAAAGAGTAGAATGGTGGTTGCCAAGGACTGGGGGAAGGGAAAAAAGGAATTACTAGTCAATGGTACTAAATTTTTAGTTATGCAAGATGAATAAGTTCTGGAGGTCTGCTGTACAACATTGTGTTTATAGATAATAGTACCTTATTATCTGTTAATAATTATCTTATTACCTGTTAATAATTATCTGTTAATATCACTTAATATCCGTTAATAAGGTAGATCTCCTGTTAAGTGTTCTTACCACAATAAAATTTAAAAAAAAGTGGTGAAAGCAGACATCTTTTTTTTTTCCTGACCTTAGGGGAGAAAGCATTCATTCTTTTACCATCAGCCTATGACATTAGCTATCAATTTTGTATAGATGGTCTTTGTTTATTGAAGGGAGTTTACTTTTTATTCCTGGCTTGTTGAGTGTTTTATCATGAAGAGTTGTTGGATTTTGTCAAATGCTCTTTGTGCTTCTACTGAGATGATCATGTGATTTTTGTCCTTTATTTTTATTAATGTAGTATATTACATTGATTATTCAAATTTAAACCAACCTTGCATGTCTGGGATAATCCCACTTGGTTATACTCTATTTTCTCATCCATTTAAAAGACAAAAGCAAGAAAATTTTCTGAATCTTTGTTAATAGATGCACAATATAAAAAAATGTAATTAAAAAATTTATTTATTTATTTTTGGCTGCATTGGGTCTTTGTTGCTGCTTGTGGGCTTTCTCTAGTTGTGGCGAGCAGGGACTACTCTTCATTGCTGTGCGTGGGCTTCTCATTGCGGTGGCTTCTCTTGTAGTGGAGCACGGGCTCTAGGCACACAGGCTTCAGTAGTTGTGGCTCGCGGGCTCTAGAGCACAGGCTCAGTAGTTGTGGTGCACGGGCTTAGTTGCTCTGCTGCACGTGGGATCTCCCTGGACCAGGGATCGAACCCGTGTCCCCTGCATTGGCAGGCAGATTCTTAACCACTGCACCACCAGGGATGTCCCAAAAAGATGTAATTTTTAACATCAATAATATAAAGTGGGGGGGGGTGGAGATATAAATGAGTAGTTTCTGTTTGTGATTGAAGTTGTTATCAGTTTAGAGTGTTGTAACTTTAAGTTATTTTACATAATTTCCATGGTAACCACAAATAAAATACCCATAGAAGTTACACAGAATAAAAGGAGGAAGGGATCAAAGCATATAAATACGAAAAAAGTCAATGAAATACAAAGGAAAACAATTAACAAATTACAATGAAGAAAATAGCAATACTAAGTCTTTCCCATTCAGTAATTACATTACATGTGACCAGATTAAACCTCCAACTAGAAAGAAGTAAATTGGCTGAATGGATTCAAGAAACAAAGTGCAACTGTGTTTTGTCTAGGAGAGACACACTAAGGACATACATAGGCTGAATGTGAAAGGATGGATAAAGATAGTACATGCAAATGATAACCAAAAGAGAGCAGAGGTAGCCATACTTATAATCAGAAAAGATAGACTTTAAGTCAAAAACTGTTACAAGAGACAAAGAGGGAAATTATATAATGATAAAAGTGTCAGTTCACCGGGAAGATATAACAATTAAAAATATCTATACCTAACATCAGAACCCCCAAATATATGAAGCAAAGATTGACAGAACTGAAGGAAGAATTATGCGGAAACACAATAATAGTAGGATACTTCAATATAGTGCTTTCAATAATGGACAGAACAACCAGACTGCAGATCAGTAATGAAACAGTTCTTGAACAATATTGATCCATTGCACCAAACAGACAAATATAGAACATCCTGCCCAACAATAGTAGAGTGAGTACACATTCTTCTCAAGCTCACATGGAACATTCTTTAGGATAGACCACGTATTACCACGTAACAAGTCTTAACAAATTTAATAATATTGAACTCATACCATGTATCTTTTCTGACCACAGTGGAATGAAATCAGTAGTCGAAGGAAACTGGAAAATACACAGATATGTGGAAATTAAGCAACACAGTCTTAAAAAACTAATGGGTCAAAGGAGAAACTACAAGGGTAATTAGAAAATATCTTGATACAAATGAAATCTAAAATTACATACCAAAACTTATGGGATGCAGAGAAAGCAATATGAAGAGGGAAGTTCATAGCGATAAATGCCTACTTTAAAAAAAAGAATGATCTCAAGTCAATAACCTAATCTATGCTTCAAGGAACTAGAAAAAGAAGAGCAAACTAAACCTAAAGTTAGCAGAGGAATGGAAGTGGTAAAGATTAGAGCAGAAATAAATGAAATAGAGACTAAAAAAGAAATAGAAAAACTCAACAAAACTGAGTCAGGTTTTATTTTAACAGACCAAAAAAACTGAGAAATTCTTAGCTAGAATAATTAAGGAAAAAAGAAAGGACTTAAAGTAACTAAAAGCAGAAATGAAAGAGTAGGCATTACAGCTAATGCTAGGAATATAAAAAGAATTATGGGACTACTATGAACAATTACATGCCAACAAATTGTATAACCTAGAAGAAATAGATGTTCCTAGAAACATACAACCTATCAGGACTGAAGAAATAAAAACCTGAACAGACTATTGCTAATAAGGAAATTGAATCAATAATCAAAAACCTCTGAATAAGGAAAAGCCCAGGACTAAATGGCTTCACTGGAGAATCCTACCAAACATTAAAGAAGAATTAACACCAATTCTCCTCAACTCTTCCAAAAAATAAAGAGGAGGGAACACTTCCAAACTCATTTTCTGAGTTTAGCATTGCCCTGAAACCACAGCCAGACAAAGACACTACAAGAAAATAAAGCTACAGATTAATATCCCCGATTGGTATTAATGCAAAAATCCTCAACAGTATTGTAGGAAACCAAATTCAAGAGCACATTAGAAGCGTCATACCCTATGACCAACTGGGATTTATTCCTGAAATGTAAAGCTGGTTCAACATATGAAAAAAAACAATGTAATACGCCACATTAACAGAGTGAAGGACAAAAACTACACGATCATCTCAATAGATGCAGAGAAAGTATTTGACAAAATTCAACACCCTTTAATAATAAAAACACTCAACAAATTACAAATAAAAGGAAACTCCTTCAAAATGATAAGACCATATATGAAAAGCCCACAGCCAACATCATATGCAACAAAAATCAGTTGTATTTCTACATACTATCAGTGAACAATCCGAAAAGGAAAATAAGACAGTAATCCCATTTATAATAGCATAAAAAGCAATACTTAGGAATAAACTTAACCAAGGGGGCAGAAGACTTGTACAGTGAGTGAAAAGTGTAAAATATAGCTGAAAGAATTGAAGAAGACACAAATAAATGGGAAGATATCTTGTGTTCATGGACTGAAGGACTTAAAATTGTTAAAAATGCATGCTACCCAAAGTGATCTACAGATTCAGTGTAATTCCTATCAATGTCCCAATGGCATTTTTTTACAGTAATGAAAAATCCACCCTAAAATTTACATGGAATCTCAAGGGTCCCTGAATAGCCAAAACAATCTGAAAAAGAATAGCAAATTTAGAGGTCTCACACTTCAGGATTTCAAACATATTACAAAGCTACAGTAATCAAAACATTATGGTACTTGCTTAAAGGGAGATACATAGACTAATGGAACAGAATAGAGTCCAGAAATGAATCCTTGTATTTACGGTGAAATGATCTTCTATAAGGATGCAAAACCATGCAGTGGGGAAAGATTAATCTCTTAAGCAGGACTTCCCTGGTGGCGCAGTGGTAAAGAATCTGCCTGCCAATGCAGGGGACACGGGTTCGAGTCCTGGTTTGGGAAGATTCTACATGCCGTGGAGCAACTAAGCCCGCAAGCCACAACTGCTGAGCCTGCGTGCCACAACTACTGAAGCCCACATGCCTAGAGCCCATGCTCTGCAACAAGAGAAGCCACTGCAATGAGAAGCCAGCACACTGCAACAAAGAGTAGCCCCTGCTCGCTGCGACTAGAGAAAGCCTGTGTGCAGCAATGAAGACCCAACACAGCCAAAAATAAATAAATAAGTAAATAAATAAATAAATTTAATCTCTTAAGCACATGGTGTTTTAAAAAATGGATAACCACATGGAAAAGAATGAAGTTGGATCCTTACCTTCCATACATTAAAATTAACTCAAAATAAAGACTTAAACATAAGACCTACACATAAGATTTCTGCATGAAAACACATGAAGAGCTTCATGACATTGAGTTTGGCAATGATTTCTTGGATATGACACCGAAAAAAATAGGAAACAAAGACAGAAATAGACAATGAAATGAGACTTCATCAAGCTTAAAATCTTTTGTGCATTGAAATTTTTGTGCATCAAGGAACAGTGTAAAAAGGCAACCCATGAAATGGGAGACAATATTTTAAACCAAATATCTGATAAAGTGTTAATAATATCCAGAGTATATGATGAACTCCTACAACTCAACAACAAGAACAACAAACCCAGCTCATTTAAAAAGTGGGCAAAGGGGCTTCCCTGGTGGCGCAGTGGTTGAGAGTCTGCCTGCCGATACAGGGGACGCGGGTTCTTGACCCGGTTCGGGAAGATCCCACGTGCAGCAGAGCAGCTGGGCCTGTGAGCCATGGCCGCTGAGCCTGCGCATCCGGAGCCTGTGCTCCGCAACAGGAGAGGCCACAACAGTGAGAGGTCCGTGTACCGCAAAAACAAAACAAAACAAAAAGTGGGCAAAGGACTTGAATAGAATTTTTTCCAAAGATAATATATAAATGTGTAACAGGCATATGAAAAAATGCTCAAAGTCACTAGTCATCAGAGAAGTGTAAATCAGAACCACAGTAGATAATCACCTTACACCCATTAGTGTGACCATTATTAAATAAAAATAAGTGTGGTTTAGGGTGTGTGGAGAAATTGGTACCCTTATGCAATGTTGGTGGGAATGTAAAATGGTGCAGCCTCTATGGAAAACAATATGGTGATTCTTCAAGAAATAAAAAATAGAATTACCACATGATTGAGCAGTCTTACTTCTATGTATATATGCAAAAGAACTGAAAGCAGGATATGAAAGAGCTGTTTGTACACCCCTGTTCATTGCAGCATTATTCACAATAGATAAGAGGTCAAAGAAACCTAATTGTCTATGGATGGATGAATAAAGAAAATGTGGTATGTATTTACAATGGAATATTATTCAGCTTTAAAAAAGAAAAAAAACCCTGACACATCCTACAGCATGGGTGAATCTTAAGGATGTTATACCAGTCACAAAATGACAAATACTCTGTGACTCTCCTCGTTTGAGTTATATAAAGTAGTCAAACTCATGGAATCATAAAGTAGAATGATGTTTGCCAGCGTAAAGGGGGAAGTGGAAATGAGTTGTTATTCAACGGGAATTTCAATTTCACGAGACATAAAAGTTCTAGAGATTTGTTGTACAATAGTGTGCTGTAGTTAACAAGACTGCACTGTACACTTAAAAATGTTTAAGATGGTAAATTTTATATTATGTTCTTTTTACCAAAATTAGAAAAAAGACAATACAATAAAAAAAACAAAACATGCTGTGTAGGATATTAATTTTACATTTTTTTAAATGTAAGGTTTTAATGTCAAGTTGACTTGATTTCCATTATATCTTTAAAATGAATTCAGTCTACTTTAGAGGTAACTAAGCATGCAAGGCTTCTCTTAATTAACATTGTTAGGAAAATGATCAATGTTCTACTTAAATTTTTATATTTCTGGTGATTTGTAGTTAATTTTTCTTTTTGTGGCCTATCTTAACTGTTCTACTTTTTATTAATTCTTAGGGTACATTTAAATTTAAAGCAGAAAGTGACCTGTTCCTTGCTGAGCATCACAAACTTTTATTGTATGATGGCAAACTCTCTAGTGCCATTGCATTCACATACAATCCACGCGCCACAGATGCCCAGCTTTGCCTCGAATCATCCCCTAAGGACAGCCCTTCAATTTTTGTTCATTCACCACATGCACTCATGCTCCAGGTACTAGCGGTAATATTTTAAGAATATTTTTAATGGTAAATTTTGATGTATTATTGAGTTGTATTTGGTAGCTTCTGACATGTAATGTAACATTTTATTGTTCTTGTAACGTTTCATTTTGAATTGTTTTGGAAAAGAATCATTGGAATCTTTACTGTGTTTTTTTGTTTTACAAGGATGTGAAGGCGGTTTTAACACATTCCATCCAAAGTGCCATGCATTCAATTGGAGGAGTACAAGTGCTGTTTCCACTTTTTGCACAGTTGGATTATAGGCAGTATTTATCTGATGAAGTTGACTTGACTGTATGGTGAGTGCTTTTGTTTTTTCTTTCATTTGATGTGAGAGTTATTTTCATCACTGTTGAGCTACACAATATTTTTTTCAAACTTTAAAATTTGTTGTAGGGTTAAAAGAGAATATAAAGAAATTTTTGAACTATAATGATTATAAATTCAGTTCAATAATAATAATATTAAAGTTCTTTATCAGTAGGAGGTATGGAAGCTCTAAAAAAACATAATAATGTTTTTTAAAATAATTAATTTATGGCTGCGTTGGGTCTTGGTTGCTGGGCGCAGGCTTTCTCTAGTTGCGGCGAGTGGAGGCTACTCTTTGTTGTGGTGCGCGGGCTTCTAATTGAGGTGGCTTCTCTTTGTTACGGAGCATGGGCTCTGGATGAGTTGACTTCAGTAGTTGTGGCACGTGGGCTTAGTTGCTCCACGGCATGTGGGATCTTCCCAGACCAGGGCTCGAACCCGTGTCACCTGCATTGGCAGGTGGATTCTTAACCACTGCGCCACCAGGGAAGTCCCAATAATGTTATTTTCAAATAAAGTTAGACATAGTGATAATAGATTTATCAGAAATGTATGTATTTTTGTCTAAAATATAGTTTTAAAATATTTTAAATGGTTATGCGGTAGTGATTTCTTATGGTAATTCATCTTTCCATATTTAATTATTATTGATTGCTAGTAAGTAATTGAAATCTAAAAATTTTTGATTATGTTACATAATAAGTGATATGGTTTTTAAAAATTAGATCATAAATTTGGCACCTTTGTCCCCTTTGTTGTAGTGTTGAGTGTAGAAAAGGAAGAGACATGAATTCTAGGACAAGTTATTACAATGTTGGAAAGGGTGTCTAAATGAATTTTTCATGGCTGTATAATTTAGTGAATCTATTTATAATAAAGTAATTATGTTTAATTATTTGAATGATTTTAATGTTTTTTGTTCTCCTGTTTTGAAATTCTCTTTCTAATTTCTACTTTTATGTGCGACTTGAGGTTTACTACCAATGTATATATTTAATGATGTAATAATTTTTCCAGATTATTTTTAGGCAATGGAATGACTTTTTTTTTAAAGGAATTATGTATCAAAGCTAGTATTGACTACATTTAAAAAATTTAAAATAATATTATTCTTGACATATTGCTACTTCATAAAATTTTTTTGCATCCTGGTCTAAAACCTTTATAACAGGGCTCAGTTTCTTTTTTTTTTTATTAACTTTTCACCATTATTGGAATTGCTGACAGTTAAAAGTACTTTTGTGGAGGAGGTTGGCTGTTCTCCCTTTCTTTGTGGAAATCTGTCAAGACTTTTGAGAAGGACTAACAGCCAACCTTATTCCATTCCATTTTGAGTATCTACAAGTTGTGAGGTTGGGAGCATGGCTGTAGTCTTACTACTTTACGGTTTTTCTGTTGGGATAATGCACAAAATTCTTAAATTATTATTCAAGTACTTCAGTTTGTCTACAGCTTTACTTTCTTATTTTCCCCTTTATGAACCCTATGCTCTGTTCAAATTAGGCCAGTTTGGAGCCCTAACACATTTGGAGGCTATCTATCCTAGTCTGTTTGCGCCACATCTTTTCGTTCTATTTGGCCTCTAACCCTCCAAAATTGAATACACTTGCTCATCTAAGTTACATCCATTCTTCAGGGCTTTAATATACTTATGTTAGTCATTTTATTACTTGTTTTTGCACATTCCTAATTTTGCTCTATTTCATGCATGTTTTTCATATTGTTTCTAAGTGATTCATTTATTAATATATTTGTGATAAAGGATATGAACTAAATATTTGAGTAATAAATCCTAATCTTCCATTAAATTTTAATCCTAAAATAATGTTGGAGGCAGTTTTAGTAGAGTGTCAATTTCCTTGGAATAGAAACTTTTTATTAAGATGGATGAAAGACTGCATCTATTTAACCCCCCCCCTTTTTTTAAAATAGAATATGCTTTTTCAAACCAGTGTCTTTTTTCTTATTCCAGTTCAACTTTGCTGGCTTTTATCATGGAGCTGTTGAAGAACTCAATTGCTATGCAAGAGCAGATGCTTGCCTGCAAGGGCTTTTTGGTAATAGGATATAGTCTTGAAAAGGTAAAGTATCAAATGCTTTACATTTTTGATTCTTAATTTGCAGGCCATGAAACTTAGTCTCCTAAGTGGTTGAGAAATTCTGTCTGCAAGTGTGTCTCCTTGATTATATAAAATTACCTAAATTAAAATAACCTTTTGTTGTTTTAACTTGCCCCCACTGCTTTATTAGAGGACTGTGGTATTGAGTCTCATGGCATCTTTAACTTTGAGCATATAATTTGTGGACCTACTTTTTTCTGGTATTGACAGTCTTTAATTTACTTACCTTGTTTGTGTTGGTAGTGACCTTTGAAATATCTTCCTCTGTAGTCTTCCAAATCCCATGTCAGCAGAGCAGTACTTGAACTTTGCCTTGCATTTTCAAAATATCTGAGTAATCTGCAGAATGGGATGCCCCTACTCAAGCAATTGTGTGATCACATTCTTCTTAACCCAGCTATATGGATTCATACCCCAGCCAAGGTAATACATATATTGATTTTGTGCTAATATGTTCAGTAAGTTTTTGTACTTGAGAAGAGTGATAATTACAAGGATTTTCTTTTATCCTTTTACATGCTATTATGTAAGATTTCAGTGGAATGCATTTTTTGACTAAATATACTTTTGCAAGTCAGTATTTTTTCCCTCCCTTCCTCCCTTCCTAAAGCAATATCAGTATTTCTTTTTTAAAAAAGCTATAGTCTTTATTTTCTGTTGTTAAATAAAATTTTATTTGAGAGAGACTTTGATTTATACTTACTAAACCAAAGTTGGATAGTTCCAGTGTAAATATAATGTTTCCTATCAACTGTAGCTCTGTTCTATTGCAAATATACATACATATATATCTATGTATCCATATGTATGTATGCATACATATATATAAATACATACTCACTGTGCTCTCTCTCACTCTTTTATACACACATATTCCTTCCACCAACGTGATGAGCTCTTGAGTTTAATTCTTACAGGAACAGCTGAAATGTCACCGTTTCTTGAAGGCTTCCATGATATACAGGTCACATTTAATCATTTTAATTTCACATTAATTCAAATTATTAAATACAGTTATATTTTACACAGTAATTTATTTAGTATTGTAACAGCAAATCAATTACATTAAGTGAACATAAGTGAATTTGTGATAAAATATATAAATAAAACCTTTGATAAATCCTAATGTTCTATTAAGTTATCCTAAAAATTTGATTTCCCCTCTCCCCCTCTCTCTTTTGGTTCACTTGCAAGTGTTTACCATCGTTCAGGTTGGAATAACACATACTTACTCTAGTTGTCGGAAAAAAATGTCTGCAGACTTTTCTGCTTTTCTGGAGTCATAGTATCTTAGTTTCAGCTGCCCTTTTCAAATGTTAAGGAGAAAAACAGCTGCTGACTCTGATTGCCATTTGGAAATAATCAAAGGAGGCAGCTGGAGGTTGTAGCTTTTTATCTCTGGGTTCAAATTTGACCTTTTTCTCTTCTATGACCCTCAGTCTTATTTCTTTTCAAGGATTGTTTCAAGTTACTTTTTAAACCTTTACTAAACACTTCTTTGTCTTACTAAGCAGCCTATTTGTAAGGCTTTGGGCCTCTTTTGAAGTGGTCAAAAAGCCTCTTTTTATGAGATACTTACTTGTAGGGGAATATTTAAAAATTTTCATTGTATCGTTTCCTTAAGTCCATCATATTATTACACTCTATTTCTTACCTTTTCCTTGTTAATAATTTTCTTTAATTTCCTCTTCAGAATTTGCAGTTGATTTGGTAATGTTAAAGTTAACTTTTGTTTCAGCCTCCTGCTTTGTGTATCCATGAGGGGTTATATGTAATTTTATTATAAAGGTAGTTATAACAAACGGCAGATGCAAAGTTTGTTTTGACCTGAAGGTCATACAGTTTGGGGGAGGAAGGAGCTTTTTAAGAAAAAGAATACAACATACTGCATGCAAAATTAGGTTTAGGGTCTTGGAAGGAACATGTCTAGATGAGTGGGCATGAAGTTTAAGCTTCATTAGCTTCATGGTAAATTCACCTCTGGTTACCAAAGTTGAGGAGGGTATGATTGTATGAATCAATCTTTGCTTTTGGAAAAGGGTGCTCACAGTCATTTATAATATCTATTTAAGTTTGATCTGCTCAGAGACAGGCTTTGAAATGACCTAACAAGAGAGATGAATTTTCTTGTAGGTAGCAGTCTTTCATTTGCTGAGTGGCTGCTTTATGCTGGGCACTGTGGATACAGTGGTGAGCAAGACAGATCTGATTCCTGCCCTCATAGAATTTAGGTGTAATGGGAAAGACAGATGTTAGTGTGTAATTTGTGTGGTTATTAGATGATATAAAGAGTGAAAGAGGAAAGGTTTATTCATAAGTAGAATATGAATAATCTTGAGGTCTCCAATATGTTGCTGTTAAATCCTGTTCATTTCTCGGTAGACTGACTTTCTCCACTTTTCCATATCTTAATTTATCATTCTTTGCCAGAATTCCTTTATGCTTTTAACATATCACTCTCATCAGATCATTTCTTAGCCTCCAAACTTGTAATGGTTTCTCGTTGTTTTCAGAATAAAGCATTAGGTCTTCACGCCAATTCTTTCTAGGCTTTCTTTGTGAAAAACTCACTTGTCCTCAATGTCTAGGTGGGTACAAAAGGTTATCCTAGAGCAGTGGTTCTTAATCTTGGCTGTCTATAGAATTAGTTGGGAGAGGCTTTTTGTTTTTTTTCAAACAAAACAAAACCAAACCAGAATCCCACTCCCTCCACCCTAGATTCTAATTTAATTGGTCTGGGACAGGACCCAGACATCGGTATTTTAAAAATGTTTTTCAGGTATTTTAATGTACAGTCAAGAATGAGGATGGTTGTTCTAGATTTGGCGAAACTTTTTGTATCATCCACCGTTTTCCCTGTTTGAAATTTCCTCTTTTGTTCTGTCTACCTATTGTTCTACTCATCTTCAAAGGCTACCTTAATACTGCCTTTATTAGTGAAACTTTTCTTGACTGTTTTAGCTTACCCTAAAATAATTTCTCTGGCCTCTGAATTAATAGTATTTAATAGCTGTATGGCACTTGTTTATTGCCACATGACCTTTCTTATGTTTCAGTAGGTGAGGTGTCTTTATTACCTTTTATTTTTTCACTTAAATTTGTGTATTTTTTATATTCTCCATTAGATTTTCAGCTACTGAGGGACAGTGTCTATGCCACTGTATTTTCAATAATACAGTGCTGCACATATAGGTGGAGGTAAATATTTTCTGCATGACTGAAACAGCATGGTTAAGAATTTGAACCATGTCGTAGAAAGTGCTATGTATCCTCAGTGACAAGTAAGCTGGGCCTATCTATTTGAACAGCAGTGGCTACATCAAAGTAATGTTATCTTTCAGCAAGTCTGTGGATTTTAGCATATTTATGGTTTTCTAAACTACAAGCATCTTCCAAGCCTCAATTTTAAGTGGTTCAGAATCTGCCACTCTTTACCATGTATGATTACTGATTGACTCCCTAATTATTTAACCTTGATTGTTTATAGGGCATGTGGAAGATACACAACTAATTTTTATCTTTCAGGGTTAAAAATGAAAATGCCCTCAGTGTCTGGGAAGGTAACATAAATGTTCAGTTGTAAATAATCAGGAGTAGTGTGGGTTTTGGCCAAATTTAATACCGTACTTAGTATTGTTTAGTTTATAAAGTATTCTTGATTTTGATATGAAAGTAGACCAAAAGTGGTCCTTATTTTGTGCTATTATGAGTCCTAAAGTATAATTGTTTTTGAATTTTAGAGACTATAATTTTATAATTACAGTCTTTGTAGTAATAAGCTGTTATAACAGAATCCTATTTTTCTAATAAATATTTCTTAAGGTAGGCTTTACATATTTTTATATGATTTTCTTTCTTTTGACTTTTTCTTACTTTTTTTGTTACTTCTACTTCTTTTTTTTTCTTTTGAGTTATTCCAGCTGCTAATTTTCTCTAAAACAGAGACAATTTTCTCTAAAACAAAGACAATTTCTAGCTTTTGAAAACAACTATACATAGCATAAGTAGGAGATTTGTTCTAAAGAAGTTACATAAGTTCATGAATAATTGCTGATTGCTAAATAGAAACCAAACAGTTTTTTCCATGGAATAGTGCTGCAAAAATTTGATATATTTGGGGGTGTTTACTTTATAGTGCTACTGTATAAGAAGCATTTGCCTGCTTTTATTTTATAAGGAGTATGTGTGCTTGTATGTGTCAGTGGATATGTGTCATCTGTTAACATGAATGTTATTATCAAGCTAAACAGCTTGCTTTTTGGAACAAGTATGGTCCAAGTAGAGCAGCTGAGGGTATTCCTGGAAACAGAGGTAAAATGCTGGTCAGCTTCTTTGATTTGAGCTCTTCATTTTGATTCTCTAGGTTCAGTTGACACTCTATACTTATCTGTCTACGGAATTCATTGGTACAGTCAACATATATAATGCCATTCGGAGAGTTGGAACAGTGCTTCTCATCATGCATACACTGAAGTACTACTATTGGGCGGTGAATCCTCAGGATCGGAGTGGTATCACCCCAAAAGGATTAGGTATATCATCTCTGTATATTACATTATATATATATGGCAAATCAGGATTTTTTTTCTTTCTTTTCTTTTCTTTCTCTCTCTTTCATTCTTTCTCTCTCTCTCTCTTTCTTTCTCTCTCTCTCTCTCTCTCTCTCTCTCTCTTTCTGTCTCTTTCTGTCTTTCCCAATACTATTACACTCTTCTGGAAGTTTTCCTAAATCTCATCATGGTAAAATTTTAAATCTCGTTGATAATTTTAATAGTTTGTCCTAAATCGTGGTTGCCAGAGGTTAATAACTCGCTACTTTTATAGAAGAATGGTAGTTTTGCTAGTATGAGTTGTTTGAGGGCAAATATGACTAGGATGATTTTTAAGGCATTGAGAATGAGAAGAAATTCTATATTAGCCACTGGTATTGATGTTGAGTCTAGTTATCCCAAGGAGAATCACTGACAACAGTGTTGTTTGGGAGATGGAGATTTTTTCCAGGGGTAGGGAGTATCTGCTTCTAATAAATAATATAATGAAATTACAGAATTTCAGTAATTATTTTCCTATATAATCAGGACTAAATTACTGGAAGGATAGTGTTCATTGATCATGTCAGTAGTTCTTGGAAGGGGTCATAATAAAAAGTTTCACAAATGGTGGCTCTTTTGGTTTTAAGTATTGCCAAACCTGCTTCAAATTGGCTTATATCATAAAAGAGGGTTAACCAGCTCATATAAACTGGTAGTTTCAGTAGGACTTGGTACAGGGGTTCAAAATACAGCCTTTGGACCCAGTTTGTCTCCCTCAATTTCCCAGTTCTTCTGTGTTGGCTTTTTTCATATAATCTCTCTCTTTTTAGAGTGGCAGACAACCACTCTACCTTCACATCCTCACAAATTTAAATCCAGCAAAAGAGCATCTGCCTGTATTGAGCATTTCCAGCACAAGTTCCTTTTAGTCTCTTTGTTGCTCGTTGGCTCGTTTGTCCATCTGTGTGGCAGGTATTCTTCAGATTGCCCAGGCATGGAGGCCCTTCTTACCTCCAAAACACATGGTGTGAGTGTGAAGATGGGTTCAGTCCCTTTATAAAAATTGAGAGCTGTTGCTTGAAATCAGGAAATAGATGCTGGAGAGTCTAACAACATACATTCTGATTTTACTCAAAGGCTTTGGTTGTTCAGTGATTTACAAAGACGAGGTTTCATATTTGTATAATACTTTTTCTATCCCTTTCAAAATAAACTCGATTTATTCTCAGACAATATAATATGCTAGCTATAATTTAGAAAGCTATGAGGACATATGGAAGTTACATGATCTGTTTAAGCTGGAGAGGTTGTGGCAGATCTAGAACTAGGCTATAATTTCCTTCTGATTATTTCATGCTGCTATAGGTGTGTCATGTACTGTCCTAGGTGTTAGTATTATATTCTGGCCTTGATTTTATAACTGATTAGCGACCTTGGGAAAGTCTTATACTTCAAGTGAGAGAGCTGGACAAACTTTGCAATTGTATTGTAACTCTGTAACCTATTCTTTGTCTAGGAATTGTCATGTGGAACAAATTTTAAACAATTTTCTTCCTATTTTAATTGATCTGTTCAAGGTAATGGTGGTCCTATGCTTTGGTGGTCCAGGAGCTAGCTGTAAATAGTGATTAGTGGGGGGAAAATTGCAGAAAATATGAGGCAGACAAGTACTTAAATTAGGATCTTAGGACAATGGGTGTTTGGTTTCAAAAGCTTTCTACAAGCTTTCTACTTGGGAATTGTATGTTTGAGACATGAAAATTGACTTTAATGTGAGCCATGTGTGACCAAGCACTTTCTCAAGAAGAGGAGGAGATGTCAGAGGAGGTCAACACAATGTTTCCCTTCTTCATGAACGATACTGTGTTGAGGTATACTTTGAGCTTTTTGTATTAGCTTATACAGTGGTCTCAATAGAAAAAAGTTTTTTCATACTAAATTCACATATAAAGTTTAGATTTTCTTTTGCTTTTTTCTTTATAAACTTATGTTGCCATAGTAACATTCCAAGAGAGTCTTTTAAAACTAAGTATAAACTTGTTACCTCATTTTTATGTTTTAAAATTCCTTTGACCTTACCCAAAAACAAACATTTTCATTGTAGTTTCTACATAACCTATTTTGTACATTTGGAGCATTGTATATACAATTGCACGTGAGATTGAATGCTCGTCCTTCTAGAGGCATTAAACTCTTCAGGAAACTGACCTTTATGTTTCTTATAAATAGGTGGAAAAACTATTGGGAATGAGAATTTTATACTTAACTTTGAGGTTTTTGAAATACTCAGTGTGTGTATGTGTTTGTCTTTTTAAAAGATGGACCACGACCTAATCAAAAAGAAATGCTTTCTCTACGAGCGTTCTTGTTGATGTTCATTAAGCAATTAGTGATGAAGGTGAGTTCATATTTCTTACCCTATAGCATGTGTGTGTTGAACTTAAAATTTCACATAAAATACAATCTTGGTTTGTTTACTCTTTGCTCTATTAATAGGTTTACACAGTGGAAAAAACTTTTAAAGATATTTATTTCCTTGTTTGTTTTTTCTCCGTAGGCATATAATTGATAAACATTAATGCAGAATTGGAAATTGATAATCGTAATATGTATTATATGAATTTCTGTTGGAGTTCAGGTGTATTCATTCTTTCATTCAGCAAATATTTACTGAGTTTCTATTACTTCTACTATTCTTAGAACTGGTGATACAGTAGTCAACAGAGCTCCTCAAGGAGGTTTCAATTTTAGAGATTCCTTGTACCTGACATTCAGATTTTGAAAAATAATTTTGCTATATAAATGTACCAGATAGAAATGATTACATTTTGTCCCATTTCATTCTACTATCAGTAAAGTAAAATTTAATATTATTTTTAAGGATGGTGTTTTGGTTTTATAAGATGCCAATATATAAATATATTTGTTGCCAGTGTTTTATTCAGTATTTTCCTATATCATTTTATTTCTTATTCTTTACAATTTAATGCTTTATTAGCTGTCACATAATGTTATGGTAAATGGACCTAACTGTTAGTATATCTTTCAGAGTCAGATATCTTATTTCCATTTATTAAAAAATTTAACCTTTAAATTGTCTGTTTCTATTCTTTCCTACTGTGTTTTGTTTCCTAATTCTTATTGTTCTTTTCTGAGATTTCAGCTTTGTTTTATGATTAATAATACAGTAGTTTGAAAATTTTCATAATGCATTCATATTTAAAAGTGCAGTGTTTTTCCCAGTGAAATTACTACTCAATTTTTAGTACCTGACATTTTAACTTGGTAATTTTAGAAACTATTCATTTTACTGTCCAAATTTAATAGAAAAAAATAAACAGAAAAATGGTCTTCTGTATTTAGAGGAGTGATAGGTGTTGAGTAATACCCTTTTACTTGTTTTTAATTATTATTTTTCTTATGTCAGGATTCTGAAGCTTTACTAGATAGGTTATCATATAAGGTGCCAAAAACGGGATACTGATGTCTGATCTCTTTTGACTTCTACACTGTGTTGCATACTGCATGTCTTTAGTGCTTCCCCGAAATTTTATTTTAAATTTAGATTTTTATATTACATTATCTTTTTATATTTATAGCAACTCACCAAGTTGAGAAATCTGTGTGTATAATTTCCGTTTTCAAAAAAGTTTTATATATGTAAGCATAAGATAGTTGTCTTATGTTTTTAAAGGATTCTGGAGTAAAGGAAGATGAGCTACAGGCCATTCTTAATTATCTACTCACTATGCATGAGGTAACATTTGAATTTTATATGTTGGGATTTTATTTTTTGAAGTCGCATGATGCGCGTTTTTAAAAGTAAAATAGTTAAAGAAATCTTTTGTTAACGATGTAACTATAATGGAGAGTATTTAGTATCTAGGAACTAAATGTTAGCAGTCTTCATTTAAATATTCTTTATTACCACAAGATGCCTTTGCGAATAATCATGAAAGGCTTTTAAAAAGTGTTAAAATTAGATCTCATTGACCTAGTAATGAACTATACCAAAGAATACTTTCAGTTTATTTCCAGGAACCAGTGTAAGAAATGGAAAAATAGATAATGAAAATGACTAAAAATGATTGGACTTTTAAATTCATAAGTCTTCCCACTGATTTTGTATAATCAAATACCGTTAAGTTAAACAACTCATTTATGGTTGATTTAAAATTATATGGTTGAAAAGGAGGTTGAAAATAAATAGGTTGAAATGTCTGGAGTTTTTTCCTTTATTTTTTAGCATTGCAAAAATGTAATATATGCCAGATATAGTCTAAATAAATAATCTGATTAAACATGTTTTAAATAAGTAGAATCTGAAATTAATTTCATATAAAGCACAACATTTATATGATAATTTACATTCCTGTGTTATAATTCATTTTTTCTGAGTTCACATATTTGTTACAGCATGATATAGTACCTTTTAAAATCATTAATAGATGAGAGATATGGTTTGGACCTATCTTTGTTAATTGGGGCAGAAAAGAATGGGTTAAATTTCCTGATTGGATCATATTTGACTCAAACATTAATGATTGTGATTTCTTTTTCTTCTTGAGTAGGATATTCTATTTTATTTTTAGATTTTCTTGACCCTTAGGGACCAAAATATTGAAATATTCTCCTTATGAATAAGGGAGAAACTGGAAGTCACAGTGATCTTCTGTTTTCTCTGAAACTATTAAATCAGGGATTGTTCATGTCCTTCAAATAACAGTTTTCCAAAGGCTCAGTGCCCTACTTCTAGACCATTTACTTAGCATATTGAAAATTAAATATTCAAGTAGCTTCCACAGCAAAAGTTCAAGAGCAGTGAATGGAAACCTGGAGGCAGGGTACCATAGAGATGACTAACTGCTGCTTCCCTTTAGTCTTTGGATTTGTAATGCCCAAGTAGGCCCTAATGATATGCAACAGAGGTTGTAAAGGATTTTCCTGAAATTTTTAGATTTCAGTACTCATAAGTGTTTACTACTGTGCTCTTATGCAAGTGTTATCAAATTATACCATATACAGTAGCATGTTGACACAATAAACATTTATTGATCATCTATATCTTTAATACTAACAACAGATAATATAAGAGAACTATCCAGTTATCATTTCCCAAAAGGTCTTCTTTCAGAACTAGTTTCTTGAGAGGCTTAGTGCACAGTGGTCCTAGTTAAATAAGTTTAGAAAGTGATACACAGTATGTTGTCCCCAGCACTACCAGCATATCACAACATCTATTAGCATATTAAAGCTTCAATATGTCTTGCTGTAATAAAAAGAACAACCTGTCCTTCCTCCCCACTGCCCAATTTCTTGCCGTATAATCCTTCCTTTAAAAAAAAAAAAAAATCTGTAAATCAGTATCTGTTATATCAATGGAATATGTTTTAGGAAATCTTGATACAATATAAGAGACATTTTATATCTTTGATTAAGAAATTATTTGACTATTTGGTGTTGTGTATTTTGAGTTATGCAGGTGAACATGCGTATGTAAAGAATGTTTGCTTAAAAAGAGTGGATTCGTATAGCTGTCTACTTATTTTTTTTTAAGTTAAAATTCATTGTTTGAGAAATAGTCATTGTCCAAATAAGTTGTTTTTCTTTATTTAAAAAAATTCTAAAATAATTTTAGGATGACAATCTAATGGACGTCCTACAGCTGCTTGTTGCATTAATGTCAGAACATCCTAATTCTATGATACCTGCTTTTGACCAAAGGAATGGGTTACGGTAAGAGTTTAACATTTCAAGAATTTTAATATATTTAATAGAAGAGATCAGTTTGGAAATGACAGATTCTTAGATATGAAAATTATTACTGGATCTTATAAAATGATTTAAGATATAAGAGCTTTTTATTTCATGTCTTACGTTTTTTGAAAAAATCTTTAAATATAGAGGCTGTGTTACTACTATTTAGTATGTGAGGACAGATCAGGCAAATCATTCCAGTATTTTGTATGGTTAGTGCTATTATACTGCTATTGTAAGGTCGAATTCTTCAGAAGACTTATCTTTAGGTCCTAAAACAAAAATATTCAATTGTGATCCAAGAGGTGATCTCTAACTTCCCTTTAAAACATAACCTCTTCCATCCCCAATCCCAAATCATCATTGTATTAGTCCTCTCGGGCTGCCTTAACAAAATACCCTAGAGCAGGTGGCTTAAACACCAGAAATTTGTTTTCCCATAGTCCTGGAGACTGTAAGCCCAAGATCAAGGTGCCAGCAGGGTTGGTGTCTGGTGAGGGCTTTCCCTTTGGGTTGTACACAGCCACCTTGTTGTATGTTCACATGATTTTTTGTGTGTGTGCACGAACAGAAAGAGAGAGAGAGCAAGCTCTTTAGTCTTTTTTTTTTTTATAAGGACGCTGATCCTGTCGAATCAGGGACCCGCCCTTATGACCTCATTCAATCTTAATTGATTTCTTATAGGCCCCATCTCCAAATACGGCCACTGCGGGGCTTAGGGCTTTAACATGTGAATTGAGGAGCACACATTCAGTCTGCAACAATCATCGTAACGAAAGAAAATACTTTTGTTTTAAATCTTTCGTTTAATGAGAAGGTTTTTGGGCTACAAAAGTTTAACAGCTACTTTGCTGGATGATCAGCTACAGTAACTAATTTACTGATTTAGTTATAATAAATTTCCCATATCAATCCTCTATTACAAAGTTTTTATTTGTTACCTTTCAGTACTTATTCTCTGTAAGATAGAAGATGACTTTATACATTATACTTAAGGAGTGTATTTTCAGAGATTCGCAGAGAAACAGAACCAAAAGGGTGTGGGTGTGGGTGTGTGTGCGTATGCCTGAGAGAGAGGGAGGGGGAGAGAGAGAGAGAGAGAGGGAGGGACGGACGGAGGGAGGGGTATTGAGATTTATGTTAAGGAATTGGCTGATGTGATTGTGGAAGCCTCCAAAATTTGCAGGCTGGCAGGTGGAGACCCAGATAAGAGTTGATGTTGCAGTTTGAGTCCAAAGGCAGTCTGCTGGCAGTATTCCCTCTTCCTCTAGGGAGGTCCTTTCTTTTTTTCTATTAAAGCCTTCAACTGTTAGGATGAGGCACCCACATTATGAAGGGTAATTTGTTATATTCAAAGTCTGCTGATTTAAGTGCCAGAGTAAGTGCTGACCTCATAGAATGATTTGGGAAATATTCCCTACTCTTTAATTTTCTTGAAGAGTTTGTATAGAATTATTATTATTTATTCTTTAAGTGTTTGCTAAAAGTTACCAGTGAAGTTAGCTAGGAGTGGAATTTTCTTTGTAGGGATGTTTTTAGCTACAAATTCAATTTTCTTAATAGATATAGGGCTGTTTAGGTTATCTGTTTATTCTTTGATAAGTATTGGTAAGTTTCTATCAAGGAATTGTCTGTTTCATTTAAACTGTCAAATTTATTGACATAAAGTTGTTCCTTTATTTTCATTTAAATATCTGAGAAGCCTGTGGTGATTTTACCTCTCTCATTTCTGACACTAATACGTTTTCTTCTTTCTTTTTTCCAAATCAATCTGGCTAGAGGTTAATCAAATTTATTCATTGTCACTGTTTTGAGATCTTTCTTCTTTTTGAATATAAGTATTTAGTGCTTTAAATTTCTTCCTAAGCACTTTCAGTTTAATGTCATTTTTATTCAGTTCGAAATACTTTTTTCTTTTCATTTCTTGTTTTATCCATGTGTTATTTAGAAGTATATTCCAGAGATCTTTTTATGTTTGAATTTTAATTTTTTTTTTTAATCGTTAATCCCTGGGCTTCCTATGCTAACTTGGCCATGGGATTCTTTTCTTTTTTTAAAAAATATTTATTTATTTATTTGGCTGCATATGGTCTTAGTTGTGGCATGTGGGATTTAATTCCCTGACAGAGGATCGAACCCTAGCCCTGTGCATTGGGAGCGTGGAGTCTTAGCCACTGGACCACCAGGGAAGTCCCTGTTTGAATTTTAATTTAATTTCATTTTGGTCTATGAGGATCTTTGTATGACTTGAATCCTTTAAAATTTATTGAGACTTGCTTTATGGTCCAGCATATGGTATATCTGGGTAAATGTTCCATGCACACCAGAAAAGTACATGTATTTTGATGTTGTTTTGTTGGATGGAGTGTTCTATAAATGTCAAGTAGGCTTGTCAAGTTGGTTGATACCGTTTTTCAAATCTTCTGTGCCATTACTGCTTCTTTGTCTACTTGTTCTGTCATTTATTGAGATACGATTATTGAAATCTCTGACTATAAATATGCTTTTTTCTCTTTTTCTTTCTTTGTGTTTTTATCATTTTTTGCTTCAGGTATTTTAAGTCAGATATTAAGTATATCTACATTGAGGATTTTTATGCCTTGTTGGGGAATTAATGCTTTTATAATTATGTTTTTTCCTTTTTTTCCACCTGGAAATGTTTCTTGATCTGAAATCTACTTAGTTTGATATTTATATGGCTAATCCAGCTTTCTTTTGCTCTGTGTTTGCATAGTATATCTTTTTTTTCCATTTTAATTTATCTATATCTTTATAGTTAGTTGAATTTCTTATGTACACAGTGTGATGGATAATTTTGTGTCAACTGGCTGGGCCGTAGTTCCTTGATATTTGGTCAGACATTATCCTGGATATTTTTGTGAAATCATTTTTTGAATGTGGTCAACATTTAAGTTGGCAGACCTTGAGTAAAGCAGGTTACCATCTATAATGTGGGTGGGCCTATCAAATCAGTTGAAGGCATTAATAAAATAAAAAGGAATTCTACCAACACAATGCCTTTGGACTTGGGTTATGTTTTCCTCAACCTCCAGAGTACTTGTCTATCCTGCAGATTTTGGACTTAGCCTCCATAGTTGTGTGAGCCAGTTCTTTAAAATAAATATCTGTCTCTCTCTGTATATATACACAATCTGTTGGTTCTCCTTCTATAGAAAACAATGACTAATACACACAGTGTAGTTGGATGTTTTATTTTTTAAAATGTACTCTGAGGCACTTAGTCTTTTCATTGTGTTTTGACTATTTACTTTTAATGTAATTATTGATTATAGCTTTATTTGCATCTAGTGTTTTGTTATTTATTTGTCTCAGTATAATTTTTCCTTTGTTTTTCCTTTGCTTTGTATTTGAATTCTTTGAAAATTAATTTCTATTAGGTTTTGGATCTATCTCTTTGTGTAAATTTTTATTGGCTGCTTTAGAGATTTCACAGTATACCTAGAGTTAATATTCTGTGTCTTCAAATAAAATATAGAACCACTGCAAGTATATTGATACCTTTAAGCTCCACCATTGTTCCTTTTTGTATCTAATGTATCATAAGCCTCTCTAGACAATGTTATAATTTTTAATTTCACTTGTAATATGTAGTTTAAAGAATTTAAGAGGAGAAAAAACTTATGTTTATTCAGATATCTATAATTCTTTTACCCTTAATTCATGAAGGAAGCATTTCTTGTTGAGTAGTTTTGCTGGAAACATGATTTCTTAGTTTTTCTTCTGAAAATGCTTTTATTTGGCCTTTGCCCAAGGATATTTTTGCTGCATGTAGAATTCTCTGTTTCTAGTTTTTGTTCTTTCAATACTATTTTCCCGCTGTCTGTTGACCTCCATGATTTCGAAGAAGAAACCTATGATAAATCAAATCTTTCTCTGCTAAATATAATGTATTGGATTTTTATATTTGCTTTCAGGACACGTTCTTTCGTTCTTCCCCAACCATACTCCCTGAAATTTCATTTTCTTTGTTTTTATCACCAAGTCTGAGGAGTTTTATGCTCTTATTTTAAAATATTTTTTTGTTTCAGGATTTCTAGTGGCTTGAATATTAGAGGTCTTAATGCACATCTCCCTCAGCTTCCTTTTAGTTTATTTCAATCATTTTTGTCTCTGTTCTTCAGATTTGATACTTTCTATTGATATAGAAATTTGACATGTATGATAAACTTGATCTTCAAGTTTATAAACTTCTTCTTTGTTTTTTCTATTTTGATGTTGAGCCCATCTCATGAATATTTCAGCTCTTGTACATTTCAGTTGTATAATTTCAATACAGTTAATTTTTATACTTTCTTTTGATGAGAACTTTGTTTTCTGATCCACTTAGACTATGTTTACTTTTACCTTCTGGAGCATAGTTATAATAGCTTTAAAATCTTTGTGGGATAATTGCAAGAATTGCCTATCCCATCAGCATCTGTTCATTGTGTTTTCCCATGAGAAATTGTCACATTTTCTTTGTTCTTTGTACATTAAGTGTTTTTTAATCTATCATGGATGTTGTGTTATCTTTTTTTTTAAATCAACTCTGGGACTTGTTATGATCTGTTAACAAATGTTGATTTGTTTTGTTTTGGTTTATTTTAGCAAGAAGGGTCAGTCTGCAAGTTCTGCCTGTCCTTTGTGGATGGTGGTTCTGATGGGACTTCATTTTTAAAACCTCTCTTGTCTTGCTTTGGGTTTTTCTGGTACATGCACTACTCAGGGATTAGGCTGAGAATTGGGTGATAATTCAGGTCTTCTTTCAATTTAGAATATTAAATTATTATTCTGGTCTGAGTCTGCCCCATACATTGCATCTCTTGGGTCAGTTTAGGGCTTTTGCAGGTTTTTACACAGATTTTGATGATCCTTCTCTCCTGTTTGCTCCTATTCATGACTCTCTCTAGCCTATAAGGACCCATTTTCTTAGTTCCTCTAACCAGAAGGACAGTTTTTCTCAGAATATTAGCTACCTGACCTTCTGACAGAAACGAACTCTGAGACAGGGACCCACTTATGGGTTATATTTACAAAAGAAAATTGAAAATTGAGACTCTTACCTCTGAAATGGGTAATCAGCAAGTATTAACTCCCCTACCCCAATGCACCTAGTTTTGTTTAGTCTTTGGAGTACTTTGGAGGTTGCTTTTTGTGTTTTTTCTATAGTTGTGGTTCTAATACACAAAATAGAAAGGCTGTATTATCCTTACTCCATCTTGGTTAGTCAAGGTATCTATTAAGTTCTTTGGCCTATTTTTAAAAAAATCCAGTTGTTTGTTTTCTTATTGTTGAGTTTTAGAGTTCTTTGCATATTTTGGATAACAGTGCTTTATCAGATGTTTCCTTTGCAAGTATTTTCTCTTAGTCAATGCCTTGTCTTCTAATTCTCTTGATACAGTCATTTGCAGAGCAGTTTTTAATTTTAATGAAGTCCAGCTAATCATTTATTTTTATTGTGGATCATGTCTTTGGTGTTGTAAGTAAAAAGACATCACCATACCCAAGGTCATCTAGGTTTTCTCTGTTGTGTTCTAGGAGTTTTATGGTTTTGCATTTTACATTGAGGTCCATTTTGAGTTAATTTTTTTTTTAATTTAATTTTATTTATTTTTTTATACAGCAGGTTCTTATTAGTCATCCATTTTGTACCCATCAGTGTATACATGTCAATCCCAATCTCCCAATTCAGCACATCACCACCCCCACCCCCTGCAGCTTTCCCCCCTTGGTGTCCATATGTTTGTTCTCTACATCTGTGTCTCAGTTTCTGCCCTGCAAACCGGTTCATCTGTACCCTTTTTCTAGGTTCCACATATATGCGTTAATATACGATATCTGTTTTTCTTTTTCTGACTTACTTCACTCTGTATGACAGTCTCTAGATCCATCCACGTTTGAGTTAATTTTTATGAAGGGTGTAAAGTCTGTGTCTAGATTCATTTGTTAGATGTGGATGTCCTGTTGTTTCAGCATCATTTGTTGAAAAGAATATCTTTGTTAATTGTCTTGCTTGTGCTCCTCTTTTGTCAAAGATTGGTTGACTAGATTTATGTGGGTCTATTTCTAGGCTCTCTGTTGATCTATTTGTGTATTCTTTTACCAGTACCACACTATCTTGATTACTGTAGCTTTACAGTAAGTCTTGAAGTCAGGTAGCATCAGTAGCACTAATACTCTGTAGGGATAGCCCTGCTTTCATTTCTGATATTAGTAAATTACATCCTTTCTCTTTTTCCTTAGCTTGGATAGAAGCTTACTGATTTTATTGATCTTTTTGAAGAAGCAGCTTTTGGTTTTGTTGATTTTTCTCTATTGATTTTTTATTTTCTATTTTATTGATTTCTACTCTAATACTTATTAATTTTCTACTGCTTACTTTGAATTGAATTTTCTCTTCCAGGTGTCCTAGAGTGAAAACTTATGTTATTGATTTCAGATCTTTCTTCTTTTCTAATATATGCATTCAGTGCTATAAATTTTCCTGTAAACACTGCTTTTGCAACATCCCAGAGATTTTTATAAGTAGTGCTTTCATTTTCATTTTGTTGAAAATACTTTTAATTTTTTGAGATTTCTTCTTTGACCCACATGCTATTTAGAGGTATGTTGTTTAATCCAAGTATTTTGGGGTTTTTCAGTTATCTTTCTGTTACTGATTTCTAATTTAATTCCATTGTGGTCTGAGAGCAAACTTTATATAATTTCCAGTCTTTATATTTGTTGATTATGTGTGTTTTATGGCCCTGGATGTGGTCTACTTGGTGAATGTTCCATGTGAGCTGGAGAAAAATGTGTATCCTACTATTGTAGAATGAAGTAGTCTATAGATGTCAGTTATATCCTGTTGATTGATGGTATTTTTGAGGTTAACTATGTCCTTACTGATTTTCTGCCTGCTGGATCTGTCCATTTTTGAGAAAGGGGTTTTGCAATCTCCAACTATGATAATAGATTCATCTGTTTCTCCTTGCAGTTCTGTCAGTTTTTGCCACACAGTTTTAGGCTCTATAGTTAGGTGCATACATGTTAAGGATTGTTATGTCATATTGGAGAATTGACCCCTTTATCATGATGTAATGCCCTTCTTTATCCCTGATAACTTTCCTTACTTTGAAGTCTTCTCTTTCTGAAATTAATATAGCTGCTCTTGCTTTTTGATTAGTGTTAAATTAACATGGTATATTTTTATCCATTCATTTACTTTTTATATGTGTCTATATTTAAAGTGGTTTCTTGAAGACAACATGTAGTTGATAAACAAGTTTTTAAATGTCAGAAATGTATATTAAATTCACCCATATCTTACTTGAAGTTAGGTTTAAAATTATGTGACTATATGAAAAAATATACACGAGTATATCTTAGGTATTTACTTTTGAAATATATACTCATAGTAATTTGTTTTTAATTTTTATTTATTCAGAGTTATCTATAAACTTATGGCATCAACAAGTGAAGGAATCAGAGTACAAGCTCTCAAGGCAATGGGCTATTTTTTAAAACACCTGGCCCCAAAGTGAGTATGCATGAAATCTAAAATGGACTGCTGTATATTACATATTTATTTTATAAATCTTGGGAATAGTATTTACGTTCTGTGGTTCCCCTCGTCTATCTTTTATTTATTTTTATTCATAAAATGCTATATAAATTTAATCCCATTTCTACACATTAAAAATGAAGTAGGGAGCAGGAGTATATGGTTTATGTTTTTATTTAAATTTTCCTTTTTTGTTGTTTATTGTAAGAATACATTTGTATAAGTTGAATTCTAGGTAAATCTAGGTAAGGACTTCGTTTCAGGTGGCTTGATCATTATTTGCTTTTTACTATAAAGCTAACATAGTAACCTGGTTATTTGTCACATGCTGTGTTCTGCTGTATGTGTAACTAAAAACTGAAACTCCCATGTTTCCTTTTGTCTTAGCTGAATACAGATATTCATGTCCTACCTATTGTTCCTTATACCAGAAATGGACACCACCAAATTTGTCCAAAATGAACAATTTTGGTGGTAGAAAAGTATTGATAAACTTGTAATCTTTATTTTGAATCCAGCTGGCTGACTGTAAATAAAGTTTCATTGGAACACAGCCGCAATCATTTATTTGCTTATTATATTATCTATGGCTGTCTATACATTATAACAGCAGTGTTGATTTGTTACTACAGAGAACATATGGTCCACAAAACCTAAAATATATAATATCCGGTCATTTGCAGAAAACATTTGATAAACCCAGGGGTAGAATTAAGTTTGTGATCCTTCAGTTTCTAAAGTTTTGCTTAGAAGTTTAATTTAGTATTGATATATTTATCTTTACAGTATTCGTTTAAAAATTCTCTTGCACGTCTTCTACCTTTTCTTCCACATTGTTTTTCTACTTTACTTCGTCGGCTTTAGATTATTATTTAAGGTAGAGCTTAGCTCATGGCTAATGGAGAGAAGCAGCTGGTTAATAAATAATTGTTTTGAAGATTTTGGTGACAGTTTTTGCTGTGCTGTGGCATAGCCAGTCATATTTTTTTAAAACTTTAATTGTGGCTATGTATTTGTAGTTTGTATTTCTCTATTAAAGATTTTGCGGCCTTATAAGTTCTAGGTGTAAGAAAATTGGGGCATTATTGAGTTGGAATTTGTTAATAATGTGAAAAACATTTTTGTGTCTCCTTCATCAGCATGCATACTAAATAGTGAATAATAAAACTCTGCATTTGATTTTCTTTTTTCTATGTAATTGCAGAAGAAAAGCTGAAGTCATGCTTGGACATGGATTGTTTTCATTGCTAGCTGAAAGACTCATGCTTCAGACAAATTTAATCACAATGACCACATATAATGTCCTATTTGAGGTAGGAATGTAGTTAGAATTTAATCTTCCTAATTTCTTATGAAAATACCTGTGTAATTGAGTTGGTGTCTAGATGAAATAAGATCATTTAGGTTTGATGTACGATTTTGAAACTAGCTATATAAAGGAAATGTGGCTGCATCTTAATAAATCTATTATTCGGTGAATTTCTAAACAGTGTGGACATCTCTGTTTAAGTATTTTCTCCATTGTATTGACTGTTTGATGTCTCTCTTTTTTAAAAAAAATTTATTTATTTATTTTTGGCCGCGTTGGGTCTTCGTTGCTGCATGCGGGCTGTCTCTAGTTGCAGCAAGCGGGGCCTACTCTTTGTTGCGGTGCGCAGGCTTCTTATTGCAGTGGCTTCTCTTGTTGCAGAGCATGGGGTCTAGGTGTGTGGGCTTCAGTAGTTGTGGCACGCGGCCTCAGTAGTTGTGGCTCATGGGCTCTAGAGTGCAGACTCAGTAGTTGTGGTGCACAGGCTTAGTTGCACCTCAGCATGTGGGATCTTCCCGGCCCAGGGCTCGAACCCATGTCCCCTGCGTTGGCAGGCAGATTCTTAAGCACTGTGCCACCAGGGAAGTCCCAATGTCTCATTTTATAATCGAGTAAAAGTAGAGTTACAATGTTGAAATTATTTATTCCATATAATGCAAGAGATATTTAGCATGACAATACTGGACTGTATACTTAATGTTGTTTAGTGTTGTACTTAAAGTTCATAAATAGTGATGGTAATACAGTGATTATGCTAATACAATCTATTGTTTCATTTCTGTAGATTCTTATAGAACAGATTTGTACTCAGGTGATACATAAACAGCATCCAGATCCTGATTCTTCAGTTAAGATACAAAATCCTCGTATGTATTTAACATACTTTTATTTATTTTTTTGATATTTGCTATTTGTTTTTCCACCTTTATTGTAATATAATTGACATAGAACATTGTGTACTTTTAAGATGTACAATCTAATAACTTGATATATGTATATGTTGTGAAGTGATTACCACAGTAAGGTTAGTTAACACATCCATCACTTCACACAGTTATTTTTTTTGTGTTACGTGTAGTGAAAACTTTTAAGATCGACTCCCTTAGCAACTTTCAGATACATAATACGGTATAGTTAACTGTGGTCTCCAGGTTATACATTACATACACAGAGCTTATTCACCTTATAACTGGAAGTTTGTACTCTTTGAGCACCTTCTCCCACTCCCTTCCTTTTTATACTTTTATAAGTAGATTTTGCTACTAAAAAGGAAAATCACTGAAGAACCTGAAGTTGGTATTGTTGAAAACACATTGTTCAAATAATATTTCATTATAGGCATTAATATAATACTAGTTTTATTTGTGTTTGATGTTGAATATAACTTCACATTGACTTTAGGTTATGTGGAAATGTTTATATAGAGGTTTTGAAGAATTATATGCATAAGATCTTGGGTTTTTAATATATGTTCAGATTTTTGGTAAAGTTTTGGTTGCACTATTTAGTGATGTCAGGCTAAGTTACATGGACCATGGAGGTAGCTTTCATCTTAAATTACTGTCAAGTTAAGAATACCAAGTTTGGAATTGAAAATTTTCCATCTTCTTTATTGTTTATGCACTTAGTCTTGGTTACCAGTCTTTTCTTTTGATATTTAGAGTTCTTAAACACTTATAAAACGTGTACATTTCTCATCTTGCTTTTTAAGATTATTGATATTAAAATAACTGTAGAGTTTCAAAATTTAATTACTTTTTGTGTGGTGAGTTATGGTCATGTTTGTGGTACTCTCAGTACTAATTTTAAAAACACATGTCACATGGTTAATTTTTCTCAGCCTTTAGGGAGATGTGGTGTCATTATTTTAGAGAGTAAAAAAGGAAAATACCTTTATTTTATTATTTTTAAAATGTTTATTTATTTATTTGGCGGCAACTGCGTCTTAGTTGCGGCACACGGGATCTTCATTGCGGCGTGTGGAATCTTTTAGTTGGCATGTGGCATCTTTAGTTGCGGCATGCGACATCTTTTAGTTGTGGTATGCAGGATCTAGTTCCCTGATCAGGGATCGAACCCAGGCCCCCTGCATTGGCAGTGCAGAGTCTTAACTGCTGGACCACCAGAGAAGTCCCAAAAATACCTTGATTTTATATATATAATATAAAATGTATTTTATGTAGCTATGGAAAAATGACTTACTAAAGTAAGAATTTTAAAATATATTATCTATGTAATATACTGGCAGAAAAGATAGGCAGTGTAATGTGGTGTTTAAAAACATAGGACGTCTAGCTTTTCAATCTTGTCTACATGTCTTAATAGTTATGTGATTTTTGGGTAAATTAATTAATTTAGGTGTTCCTTAGTTTTATTGTCTCTAAAATGGGGATAATGGTAGTATCAACCTATCATTGTATAAGGATTAAATGTATTAATACCTGTGTTTTCTTAAATATTTTGTCTCACAATAGTATATCCTCAAAATTAGTGGCTATTATCGTCATTATCATTATTATGATTATCATCATTGTAATCATTGTGCAGGTAGAGAAAATTTGAATTTGTCATTTGAAGAGTTCAGAAATTGCTCCTAAAATATCATTAAATTTATGATAAAGTACCTTCATATCTGATATTTTGAACTTGTTGCTTCAGAATGACCAAAAACCTTGGCAAAGTGCTGGTTTAGCAAGCCTCAATTTTTAATTGGGTAAAACTTTGACATATTATTTAATTTTAAATTCAGGGTTATAGCTGTTTTTGTTTCTTTAAAGTTCCGTATCTCAGTATTAAAAGAATTTCTTTTCTTAAAGTTAGTACTAGAAATTTATACAGCATTATATTTAAGACCATTACGGTAGCAGTTTTATTTGTTCGGGGTGTTAAATAGGTTTTAATTTCCTTTTGATATTTTTGTATCTAATTTTAGATTTAGAATTATGGAAGGAAATCTTGATAGCTTTTAAAATTCACAATGATAAAGGAAAGAGTATGTGCATAGTATAGATTTTGTTGAAGAAGCTGAGAATTTATTCTCTTTTTTCTGAGATTTTGATTATATACAGATATTTTTAAGGTCAGCTTTACTAACTGGCAGAGATAAGGGAGAGGTGTCTGCAATTTTACCGTCATTTAATTGTTTACAATTTAATTTCATTTATTATAACCTTTTAAAATTTAGCTTTATACATTCTAATGACAAAATTAAAAAATTCCTTTCTTGTTTGTGGATGTTTTCTATGTATTGTCAGTCTTGGCTGCAGGTGATTTTTTTTTTTATAACACAGAAGAGGATGTTTTCAGTAGACATTTATGTCAGGGAAATGAAAGAAATTGAAATATACTGATGATATTACATTATGAATTTTTTGTAATGTTTTGTTTTTTACTAGTTTATGAATTGTCTTACAGAGATACTAAAAGTAATTGCAACCCTACTTCGAAATTCTCCCCAGTGCCCAGAGAGCATGGAAGTTCGCAGAGCCTTTCTTTCTGACATGATTAAACTTTTTAATAACAGCAGAGAAAATAGAAGGTAAGCAGGATCAGAAAGCATTTATTTGCAATATTCAAGTCTAGCTTTGAATAATGCCATTTTTTCTAAGAAAAATTGCTTTAAATACCATGAAATGAATTTTCTATATGCTTTTTTCATTAAGGTATACAAGTAATGTACCAAACAGTTAATTGAGCTTTCAATACCACACTGTTTAATTGTTTTCGATGCATAATAAAGGTGGTTGTTTTGTTTATTTTGTTTTAAACTTTTACATTTTTAGAATTCTTTCAGGTGATTTATTTTTTAAGTAATTCCAAGTCCTCTTACAATTTTCAGGAGCTTGCTACAGTGTTCTGTGTGGCAAGAGTGGATGCTTTCTCTCTGCTATTTTAATCCTAAGAATTCAGATGAGCAAAAGATAACAGAAATGGTATATGCCATATTCCGAATCCTACTTTACCATGCAATCAAATATGAGTGGGGTGGCTGGCGTGTGTGGGTAGACACTTTATCAATCACACATTCAAAGGTAAGTTTTTTAAAATGAAAGTGTATTTTAGCATTTTAAATGTCTGTAATTTTGAGTTTTATTCTTCAACAAAATTTTATATACTTAGAATCAAGGAAAAAAGGCAGATTATTCTCTGGAAATGCAGTGAAGTGAACAACTAAAAAAGGGAATAACTAAAAGAAATATAAAATATTTCCAACTTCTTCTCTATCAAAATAGTTTTGTTCCAAATGTCATTTTCATGCGTGCTTAAGTTGATAAAGTGAAACCTTACAACACAGCATGAAGGAATTTATATTTTCAAGTAGCCATTTTCAAGATATGGTTCTCTGAAATCTGTAGTATTTTGAAACTTTTTGAACACAAGGTGGCGTACAATATTCAAAGATGAGAAGTTATTTTAGTAGTATAAGGTGGTTGACGAAACAAAAAGCTCTGGCTAATTTTGCCTTTGCTCATGTTGCAGTCAGTTAAAGAACTGGTTTAGAAGAATCACTAATCTCTCTCTTTTTTTAAACTTAAGCCAGTGTTAGTTATTTATGTATAGCTTTTGTTTAAAAATATTAATGAAATGTCCTAGACATACAAAAAAGTATAAGGAATAATGTACCTACCAGTGTTTATGGAATTGGGTTCCCTATCCCAATTGCTTTGTCTACCATTTTCAACCCCTCTCTCTTCTTCCACTCACCTGAATTTGGTGTTTTCATTATTTCTGTGTCTTATTTATGTTTTAACTATAGAAACACATAGACAACACACTAAAGAATTTTATTTTTCATGTGTATACTTAATATGAACGGTATTGTATTAAATGCATTTTCCTGCAACTTGCTATTTTTACTTATCATTGTTTGAGATTCATCCATATTGACCAGTGTAGTTGGTCAGTTTTCTCAATTGTATGTATTCCATGGTATGACTTTATCTGCTTACCAGTTGATGAGCATTTTTGATGTGTTTTGTATATATTGGGAAGTTTCTCTCTCTATATGTTCCTAGAAGTAGAATTGATGATTTGTAGTGTGCAGATGTTAAACATTACAAGGTAATGCAATTCCTTTTCCAGAGTGGTATATCAGTTTACATTCTTGCCAGCAATGTATAAATCTCATGGCTTCATATCACCTTATCACTTGTTATGGCTAGAGTTTAAAAAATTTTGCAAATTTGATGAATTTTAAATGCTGTGTTTCCATAATACTAATTTTCATTTTTTTGTTGTTTTGTGGGAGTTCTTCATGTATTCTTGGTCTTAATCCTTTGCTACCTATATTGTTTATGAATGTCTTCTGTCAATTTGTTGCTTGTCTGTTTATGTTTGGAGTTTTATGTTTGTGTCTTCTGAGGAAATTTTACATTTCAAATAATTAATGTAGTAAAATTTATTAGTTTCTATTATGGTTTATGGTTTTTATATCTTGTTTAAGAACTCTTTCTATATATACACAGAAGGAATATAGTTAACAAATAAATATTAATTATAAATTGACTAGAAGGATAAAGAACAGAATTGATAAATTTGGTATATCTTTAAATGTTTTATTGACTATCATAGTTATTACTCTGGAATATTTTGCCATTCTATTGGAATATATTGTCATTTCCTAAATATATGTTTTTGGGTGTTTGAATAACTTTTAGCTATTTGTAAGTACTTAAGAGTTATTCATTCTTCTTCCTCCTTCTTCAGTGAGAGGAAGGTGTGTTATTATCATAAGGATTTACAAAGATATCTTAGATTGGAAGATATTACTCTACAGATTTATGTTTGAGAATAATCCAGTGCTAAATGAGGCAAAGATGTGATTTTATAAAATGGCTTTGTTTTAGTCACTACATTTTTAAGCTGACCAGTTTTAAGCTGACCCCCTAAGGCAGGGTTCAGCCAAGCATGGCCTGAGGGCCAAATCTGGCCTGGCCTGTTTCTGTAAATAAATTTTTATTGAAATACAGCCACCTGTATTTATTTATGTATTTTCTAAGACTGCTTTCATGTTAAAAGCATTGAGTATTTGTGACAGAGACTCTTTGGCTCCCAAGCCTAAAATATTTACTATTTGGCACTTCACAGAAATGTTTTGCCACCTCTTGTCTAACTTACTTTAGTTTGTGCTGATGCCCACCTATTCTGGTTTCGGTTGTAGTGGGCTACTGCAGTCTGGACTGATTTTCTGCTAGTATTATTTTTCCCTTTACAAGAGATAATGAGAAAAACGGTTGAGTTTTGGTTTCACGTAATTTGGATTGGACTTCAGGTATATCTGGGAGAATTCTCAGTTAGGGAAGTGCCCATATAAATTAGATTTTAAAAAATTTCTACATATTCTATGTTAATTCAGCACTTTTGTATACACTCCAGTTTGTCGTGTCCTTAGGAAGAATGGCTAAAGGAATGTAACCTTTAGAGCAGTAATTCTTGAAGTACAGCCTGAAGACCTTGGGAGCCCAGGAGACCATTTCAGGGAGTGGTGAGGTCCTCCTTTTCCAGCTACGTAACTAGTTAGAGGATGGATTTTTTTCATGTACTGCAACCAAAACAATGTAATACAACAGATTGAATACAAAAACATATATTAGAATGTAGCCATCTTCTATTAAACCAGAATTGAAAGAGATTTGCAAAAATATGAAATAATAGCGTTCTTCTCATTATTATTATTATTGTTTTGAAAAAATCATTTTTCAAAAAATATTTATATTAACATTTACTGGGTTTATTGCTTTTTTGAAATGAATTAATATTTGTAGAATTTCGTAGTTTTAATTTCTAATATGGTAGCTAGTAATAGACATACCCCATATAAGTAAAGATTTTTGGGAGGTACCAGTACTTTGGATCCTGAGACTAAAATGCTTGAGAACTGAAATGATAGGCTATTTAGGTCCAATAGCCTAGTCTCGTCCACAAAACAAAAGAGTCAGACTTGGAGAAATCTCAGGCACCTTTGAGCTATTGAGCATTTATGGCTAAATATTATATCCAGTCACCAGTCTATTTGTGTAAGTAATGAAGAGAACATGCGCTTTGGAGACAGGATAGTCCTGGGTTTGAATTCTGATTTATAGTAATTTTTAGTTGTGTAAACTCAGGGAAGTTTCTAAACTTTTCTTAACCATTGATGTCTAATCTAAAAATGGTAAATGTGGTAATATATGTGTATATCTGAAGTTAGGAGTTAATGAGTGAAATCACAGGAAATAGAATTAAACGACTATTTTCCTTTGTTATAGTTCTGTCATTCCTCCTGTTAATTCTTTTGTTCTCATTCTTACTGCCAGCATACTAGTTAAGGCCCTAGTCACTTCATGTTTGGTATAAATATAGCTTTTAAAATGAAGAATTAATTACGTCTAAAATAATTTGCATGGCATATATGCTATGAAGTGTTATAAAGGAAGCTGTGTTGACTACCCAACTTAAAAAAGGTTCTCCCTTTCTAATAACTACCCTCCTCAACCCAAATCTAATCACCATTTTGAATTAGTGTTTATTATTCCCTTCTTGAAAAAGTTAAAAAAATGTATTCCTAAATAATATAATCTCTCATTTTACCTGTTTCTGTATTTTATGAAAGGGACGTTGTACTGTGTGAGCTCTTTGTTACTTATTTTTTCTCATCAAACCTTTTGTCTCTAAGATTCTTTCTTATTGTTACATATAGCTTTGCTTCATTCATTTTCACTGCTATGAATAATTCAGGTGCTCAAAGGCAAAGGTTTTAATACCCCCCTTCTCTCTCCTCTCTCTCCTTCTCCCCTAACCTCTTTCCCCCCACTTCCTCACTCCCTCTCTTCCCCCTACTTTCTTCCTCTTCCCAATATCCAACGAATCACCACCCAGCTCCCTGCACTGGCATTGACTGTGGGTACCTGGTGCAGTCTGTGCTACCCTCTATCACTGCCTAGCTAGCTTGCTCCCTCTTTGCTTATTTCTCTGTTTCTTCTTTTAGCCACCATCTCCTTCTTTCCCATCCCTCTCCTTCTCTTTCTTTGTTTTTCCCTCCAGTGTTCCTCCACCCTTTCTGTACCCCCTATCTTCTCTCTCCCCACCCCTCCCCAACCTCTTCTTTTTCTCTGTTTATATTTGTTTTGTCTCTGCTCCCTTCCCCCCTCTCCCCTGTCTGTTGGTCAGACCCTCCATGGGCTCTCTTACTCATTTTCAGTCACTCTGTGTCTAGGTCTTACTCCAGTGGCCCACCTCTTTTCTTCCCCTTTCTACCTTTATGTTTCCTCTTTTTGTTCTTAACACTCCTCCCTTTTGTTTTTCCTGTCTTCTTCTAGTTGAGTACCTTCAGGTTTACTACGAAAGATAGAAAGATGAATCCGGAACAGATCTTATCCTGAAAGAAGTTACTTTCTAATATGGGAGATAATACATGTACTGAAAGACAGGGCAGGAAGCAATAAGTGTCCTAGAAGAGAGGTTCACAGTGAAAGGAGAGGGCCTTTGAGAGGTTTGTAGAATGGATGTCATTTGACTACAACCTTGAAGGGTTATAAATAAGATTTGGGTACGTAGAGACTGGGGTGATGAGAATCACTGGTGGAGGAATTGGCATAAGCAGAGGTGCATAGATGATTTCCCTGAGGGAAAAGCATGTGGAATTGTTTGGTTTGCTTGGGGGTGTGTAAAGTACATGAAGAAGAGCAGTAATGTGTCATATAGGAAATGTAGACTAGTATTTATTTAAGCAAGTATGATCCTGTAATAACTCTCATATTATATTCTTGGTCAAAAGTGGCTGTTAATTGTAAGCTCTCAGCAGGGATGAAGGGTTTTATACTTCGTCATATCTCCCGTAACTGTGCATAGTGCTGAGTGCTTGGCAGTTGCATGTTAAATATTTGTTTCAGGAAGGAGGAGGAAGAACTATGCCATCATTGTTTAGGGCTATTTGGTTCCACTGTCATGTGGCGCCATGCCACCCTGTGTGTGCCTTAGTGCCTCAGTCTTCTCTTATCCACGACCCAGGAAATAGCTGTAGCAGCTGTCTTTAAATTACTTATGTCAGAATCTATGTCTTTGTCTATCTGAGTCTATGTCAGAATCACACACAGTATGTTTTAGGGATTATCTCGTCAGAGGAACTTGGGATGTACATCTTCTAGTTTCTTGGACCCCACCTCAGAATCCTAATCTGAATCTCGTGGTATGTTCCTAGAAATCTGCATTTTAAAATAAGTCCTTCTTATGTACTCTAAATTTTGAGGGCCCCTCAGATTGTACAGGGAATTATTTTGAGTAACTTCTATAAAATTATCCCCTTCCCACTTTCACATTAAGATGCTAATAATAATAATATACTCTTTAGAAAGCATAATGAAGATAGAAGAAGTCTATGTAAATTAAATATGGACCCCAGTTATGACCCCTTAATATATTTTTTATCATAAAGGAAAATGTATTTTTTCTTTCTGGGAGCATATTTTAAGGCACAGAAAATGTTAAAGGAAGAAATATAAACTACTTTTCTTATGAAGTATCTGAAATCAGTATTTTTTAGACTCAAATTTATACACAAGAAACCCAAAACAGGCTTTAAGTTTCCTGTGTGAATTTATATATATATAAAATTAGTTCATATTTTTCTTTACTCCAGTGACTTAGGGCTTAAACAGATCTTAAAACCTTTGCAAGGAAAATAGTTACTTTATGGAGAGGCTTCTTTTGCCTACTTTGAGCCAAGAACCAGTCTTTGGCTCAAGTTTTAGGATTACAGTTATAAAATGGAGTAAACAGTGATTAAGTTCATGTAGAGTATTTTGTCTGAGTAAAACTACACCTGTCTCTTTTTGCTGTTAAAGTATACTTTAAAGAATAAGTGCTGAAGCTTTACTTTATGAGGGGGAAAAGAAAAACTTAAAGTTACAAGTTGCTTCTTGTGATTTTCACCTTTAATTTTAATGTTTCATAAATGTCTTTCAGTTTTATTTCTCTTTTATGAATTTTCTTCATTGATTAAAAAGCTTTTTTCTCTTTAATGAAGTTTATATAAAGTAATTAATTTGAATGTAACTATGTTAATTTTTTTGAATTTTAATATCTTGATATCTGTTTTTAAAGTAAAATGGAAAACTTATACTCTAAAGCTCTTCAAATCAATATTTAATAAAGTTTAGGATGGAGCTGAAGTGATTGAGTAAGTAGGTGAACAATTTGTAGCATGCTGATAAAAGTTCTGCTGAAATTATTGGAACCAAATTTTTTTCTCTGAAGATATTAATTCTAAAGGTTTACAAATATTTCAATGCATATAATACTGAAGTAATGTATATTTTTTCCTGTTTGCAGTCATTTAAAATCTTAGTATCACAGATTTATAACATGGTTCTTCATAAAGAACTGGTGTGTAAAAAACTAACATTGCAGAATTGGATAGCTTTTGCAGAGTTACATCAGGATACATGTAGCTGCTATAAAAAGCCAAAGAAACTCAATTGCAATTTTATTGTCCAGTTTGATAGATATCCTGCCACCTTTGTAGCAGGGAAGCTGTTTGTCACTGTATCCCTCTCCTCCAACAGCTGAACTAGGTTTTATAAGCAGTAATGGGCTCTTCTAGTGTAACTGTACTTTGTGTGTTTTCTAGGTTTTTATTATTCCTCTTTTTCTTTACCTTTTTTTAATGCTTCAAATTGAACATTATCTTGAGTAATTAAATAATACTGTTTTCACTTGGTACGCTAAAATGCTTCTAGTCTTTAATTGAAATTTAGATTAAAGCATTTAATATATTCTGAATTGTAAGAACTGTCCAAAAACATTTTTTTCTAAACAGATAAAACTAAAACTGTGTTTTGTCTAGGCGGCCTATATTGCCAAGGTAGAATCGATCTATGACTTAAAATAATCAAGAAGTAAAAGTTTTTTTCACTTGACTTAAAGATATAATATGACTTAGATTTTTTTCCCCAGATGATAAATTTGGGGTAAAGTATTTAGTTATCTTGGATTATTTAAATTATCTTTAGATTTATTTGCTGTTAACAGTCTGATGAAATGGCTTAAACATAAATGTCAGTCATTTTATATAAGAAGAAAGTACAGTTTAGATTGGGTAAAAAGCATGTGGAAATCAGTTTTGTTAGAATTCACTAAGTGGTTTCTTAAAAGTATTTTTAAAAATCACAAGGTATAAACTGGCAAATATAAACATGCATGTGTTTGTATGTGTGAGTTTATGGTGTCTATGTAATAAAATTAAAAGCTACGTATTCTTGTAAGAAATTTCAAGAGTTATAAAATTTTCATATTTCATGGATTGCCAGTATTTTATACTTAATTGCTAAAGTATTCGTTGGCTTCAAATTTTTTAAACAAATAGTATTTATTGTTTTTTTATTTGTACAATTATATGTGCTCATTGTAGGAAATGTGGAACCTACTGCAAATGTATACACACAAAATGCAGAAATCACCTCTTATCCAATCACCTGTGCATGACTTAATATTTTGGTGCAAGACTTTACAGTCTTCTGTATATAAATATACACATACATATAATTATTTTCTTATAAAACTATAATACTTATGTTATTTTACAGTACTCTTTCAATTAATGATACACTTCTTACATGAATTTAATGGCTGCATATTATTAGGTATATGTATATTGCATAATATTGTGGGAGAAGTAAAGTTAAGAACAAAAGCTGCAGCTTTGATGTAACGTCTGAATGCTATCAGACCACATGTAGTTCTAGGAAGGAATGATTGAATAAATGATTCAAGTTTACTTTTCATATTCTGGCATTCTCCAAAATTTTATTTGGAAAAATTGGTGGAGGTGATATTTTAAAAATATACTGAGGTATTATAGTGTATTGCATATGCACTATAGTTTAATTTTCCCTTGGTTTTGAGCAGTGATGAGCCTGCGCCTATATAACTGTCTCTTATTTTGTAGGATAAATTCCTAAGGTTCGATTAGGAGTCTGTACATGTTTTTAAAAGTTTTAGTAGGTATTGCTAAGTTGCTATCTAAAAACTTGGGTATGAATTTATATTCTAGCTTTGCACAAGAGTACCTGTCTGGATTGTTCTTAAGAAAATAAAATTGGTCAAGATTAATCTTTGTAAAAACGAAAAGATTAGTAAGTTAGTAGCTGTGTGATACTATTTTATGTCGTTGTGCTTCCTATCTTCATGCATATAAAATGAGGGTTATGCTACCTGTCTTTTTAGGGTTGCTCTGAAGATTGTCTCAATATATGCCAGATGCTTAAAATAGTATACACCAAGCATTCTGTGTATCTCAGCTGTTGTGCAAGTATTTAAAACATACCTGGTATTGCCCATTAAAATGAGCTTAACTTAGTATTTATTACATGTATATTTTTAGGCATGTTGTGGAATAGGGAACAATTATTGATTAGATGGAAGTTTTCATACTTTAAAGAAGTTGGAGGGAAGAATATTTCTTTAAGTAAATTTCTTTTAAATTAATTCTAGAATGTTTCCATGTGTTAGTATGATTTATAGAGATTAAGAGAATACTAAGTTGGTTGGAAGGCTTTCTTTAAATTGCATCCTCACTTGGTGTTAATAAGGAAGTGTCGTTCAAAAATCATTTTATGAAAGAGTAAAGTTTGTTTTTATATTCACTAGCATTGCTTACTGAAAGGGGTGAGCTTCAGACCAAAAGTTGCAACTTTGATGTAACATCTGAATATCAGACCACTTAAAATTCTAGGAAGAAATAATTGAGTGAATTAATTTGCTTTTCATATTCTGGATTTCTCTAAAACTCTGTTCAGAAAAATTAGTGGAGGTAATTTTTAAAAAATACATTGAAATTAATTTAAAATATAGTTGAAGAGAACCAGAGTCAGACAATAGTTAAAGCAGTAAAATTAGATTTTATTCAGGAACTCTTGTAATAGGGGAAAAAAAAACCTGAGTGTAGAGATTGGCTTAATTCTGAATACAGCAAGGAGAAATGGGGATTTTATAGCCACGGAACAAGGTAGGAATGGGGGGAAGGGCTTCAGTAGATGGAAATTTAATAAGAGGAAACATGTGGGGTGGGGGAGATTCTGGTTAACCGGACTTTAACAGGACTCTTGCTGAAGACAGGCCAGGCTGATTAGATATCACCTGGGAGATGGTGGGGAATGAGGAACTGATCAGAAGTCAGTGTGAACAGATATTGAGGATGGGGGATTGTCTCTAAACTGACCTAGGATTCTTGCTGAAACTCAGAGCTGTAGGTCTGACGAGGATTCAGAGCAACCTTACTAAAATTTGGTTCTGGAGAGAGTGTTTGTCAATGTAAACAAAAATACAATTGTATTACTTTTAAATTTGTTTTTTTCCCTTCCTTGGCAGTTTGTATATAGGTATTTCCCATTTTTTGTTTTTCATTATTTTTTTTTGTAGTGGGTTTATTTTAAGCTACATATAAGTGGAATAGTAGGATTTACAAGTCAAATTCATTAGAAAATAACTTTGTAATTTGTCTGTGTTAAATCAGAGTTGCCTTCTAAAAAGAATTTTTATTTATTTATTTATTTGGCTGCGTTGCCTTTTAAGCAGTGAATAAATAAAGCTTGCCCTTACCTGTATGATAAAATTTTGATTCCTTCTCATGGTTCCCAAAGCCTTTAGTAGTCTATTACCTCCTTGCCATTAACACTGCTTACACTATTTTTATTGCTCGTCACTCCTAGAAATGCTTTAATGTTACTGCTTTACCAAATAACTTCAGTGTCTTAAATGAACCATGTTCTTTCACCATCCATTCTTACACATACCTTCTTAAATTCCTTCTGCATGGCATCTCCCCTTGCTCTTAATCCTTTTGTTTTCTCCATATGAGTAATCATTAATGAAGACCAAACTTAAATGTCAGCATCTTCTCGGTACTTCCATTTATTTCTAGGTGCAATTAAGTAATTTCTGTATACTGCCAGTAGTATCTTGTATATATCTCTAAATTACACTTTGAATTACTTGAAAAGGTCTTTAAAACATTCCCAAAGGGCACACAAAAGGCATGAACAAATGGAAAAACATATTTCCTAGAATAGGAAGACTCAACATCATAAAGTTATAATAAATTAACATTTCTTTAGGTTATTTTATAAAGTTAATGAAATCCCAGGAAAATACTAATTAATCATTTTTTCTTTTGGTGGAGAAAAAACAGAGTAAGCTAATTATTAAGGAAATGTAAGACAAAATAAACAAGTAAAAATATCCAGGAAGACTCTGTAAAGAACAGTGAGGGGGACTAACTCTACTGAATAGTAAAATACGTTACCAAATGTCAATAATTTAAAAAATGTAGTATTGACACATGAAGAGATAGGCTGACCAGGGGAGTAGAAGAGAAAGTCCAGAAATATACAAAGTTCCATATAAGACTTTAGTATATTATAAAGGGAAAACTTGAAGTAGTCCATAAATATTGTTGGAATAATAGAGGATTCATCTAGGGAAAAAAAGTTGGAGTACGAAGAAATTTAACCTATGGATCAATTAAATGGGCTGTGATGGGGGTGGAGGGAGAAACAAAAGTACTTGAAGAAAACACAGATAATTCTTCTGTAACCTTGGAGTGTGTAAGAATTTTCCAAGTATAATTTAGAATCTAGAACCATTAAAGAGAAAAAAAGACTATTTTTTTTGCTACATTAAAACATATAAAATCCTTTGTGACCAAAAACCAAACAATACCATAAGCAAAAGTCAAAAGGCGAATGACAAATTTGGGAAAACTGTTTAGGACCAGAGCAAAGATAACATTCCTAATATATAAAGTGCTCCTAGAAATAGATGCGAAATGACAAACTAATAGAAAAATGAATGAAAACCATGATCAAACAACCCATAGAAAACTAAGTAAAAAGTACTTTAGATTTATGAAAAGACACTTCGTAAGGCACTGTAAATTAAAACTATCCTGAGATAGTTCACCAAGATATATTAAGTGACAAAAGAAACTGTGGAACAGTGTGTATAGTGGATATTAGTGAGTTAGACAAGTGGGAAAGTGAGAATTTGTATTTGTATGTATATGCACAAAAATACTCTGGAATGATACATAAGAAATTAATAACTGATTGTTGGGGAATTGTACAGGTGAGGACCAGTGGTGGGAGGGAGACTTTTACACTATATACTGTTTTATATATATATATATATATTTTTTTTTGTTTCCTAAATTTTATTTAAGAATTCATACAAAATACTCCAGATAACCGAGTTTCAATCCTCATCTTCCTCCTCTTCTTCATCTTGATTAATCTGGAAGTAACGTAATTCGTAACTTTCTTTGCTGTTAGCAACTACGCGTAACCAATCACGGAGATTATTCTTCTTCAAATATTTTTTGGTGAGATATTTCAAATACCTTTTGGAAAAAGGCACCTCGGAAGTTACAGTGATCTTGCTTTTGCTTCTTTCGATTGTTACAACACCTCCTCCGAGATTCCCAGCTTTTCCATTCACTTTGATTCTTTCCTGAAGAAACTGCTCAAAATTGGCCGCATCCATGATTCCATCTTCTACAGGATGGGTACAGTCAAGAGTAAACTTCAGGACCTGCTTCTTTTTTTTGCCCCCCTTCACCACAAGCTTTTTCACTGGCGCCATCGCCGCAGCGGAGGCAGAAAAGGCTACTGTTTTATATTTAAATCATGTGAATTGTAGGACTTTCCTGGTGGCGCAGTGGTTAAGAATCCACCTGCCAATGCAGGAGACACGGGTTCGAGCCCTGGTCTGGGAAGATCCCACCTGTCGCGGAGCAACTAAGCTCGTGCGCCACAACTACTGAGCCTGCAGCTCTAGAGCCTGCGAGCCACAACTACTGAGCCTGTGTGCCACAACTAGTGGGCCTGTGTGTCTAGAGCCTGTGCTCTGCAGCAGGAGAAGCCACCACAAGGAGAAGTCAGCACACTGCGTTGACGAAGAGTAGTCCCCGCTCACTGCAACTAGAGAAAGCCCACACACAGCAACGAAGACCCAACGCAGCCAAAAATAAATAAATAAATAAATGAAAAAAAATCATGTGAATTGTAGAGTAGAAAAACTTTTCCTTGACTGTCTTAAGGTCCCTGGCAGGACACGAAAATTAAACTAACAAAGAGATTATTAGGAGAAAAGCATGTGCATTTATTTAATATGTTTTACATGAAATGGGAGTCTTCATAAGGAAGTGAAGACCCAAAGAAACGATTAAGCCTGAGCGTTCTTATACTAGGTTTGATGAAGGGTGGAAAGCCGTGGAAAAGCGTGGAAGGACAAAGGGTATGAACTAAGAGTAGTAAACTGGGGGAAAATCATCAAGGCCTGTTTATTCCGATTCCTCTCGGCGTACTTCTGTCTTTGAGATAAGGGTGCTCTTTTCCTCTGGGCTATAGGCACCTCTCACATAAGCTTCAGGGAGAAGGGGGAGATGAGAGAGTCCTTCTAGAACCTGGTGTTTCTATGATTTGCTTCGGGGAGGATGAAAAGGTCAGAGTCTTTTCTATACCTACTGTTTCTCAAATTCCTTCATCTTAAAATAGTGTGCCAATGTGCCATATTTTGGGGTAGTGTGTTCTGAATGCAAAGTATACTACCTATATCAAAAAATGTTTTTGAGCTTATTACATGATGAGTGTATAGCGCTTATTACATATGTGACTTGTTTTCCTCATGGGATTGTTTCTCTTTCCTTTGTTATCGAATGTATAATGTTGTTTTCATAACTAATTATTTTAGGCAGTTTTCTTAGGATAACCTAGGCTATATGCTTGATATCCCTTCAGTCAGGTTGTATTAGGGTAGCATTTAAGTGCTTAGGTTTGACCAGAACATTTAGATTTGTAACCAGGGTACTTTGCATAAAATAGATCAGTAAATATGTGTAAGCTTATAAATATTTATAATTTGATTTTAACTGTTATATCTTTTATACCATTATTGTTGTAAGCTGTTGCAACAAAGTCTCTGTAAAAGATCTGTTGTGTGGTGGTGATCATTTTGAGCTATGCTTATTGATATTCCATATGGGAAGATTCAGCAAGTTTTATTTTTATTATTTTTTTAATATTTATTTATTTGGTTGCACCAGCTCTTAGTTGTGGCAGGTGGGCTCCTTAGTTGTGGCATGTGAACTCTTAGTTGCAGCATGCATGTGGGATCTAGTTCTCTGACCAGGGATTGAACCTGGGCCCCCTGCATTGGGAGCGTGGAGTCCCATCCACTTGCACCACCAGGAAAGTCCCTCAGCTATTTTCAAAGAAAAATATATCTTATTTATCAACTGTGGAAAACTTGGTAACCTAAGAATTAGAAGTTAGCATATCATATACAGCTGGTATTTCCAAAGGAAAATAACATACAATGAAAGAGATATATTTGCTTCCAAAAAGAAAGCCAGTTCCTAAACATTGCTAACATTTAAAAGTCTAAATTTTACAGGTTAAATTTTTTAATACATGGATTAATAATGTTAATCTCTTGATATATTGCATTCATCTTTTATGTCCTAATCAGTAAATTTGAATGTCAATTAAATTGAAAGTAATGGCTGAAGAAATGTTATAGTTATTAGCTTATGAGTATCTTTAGTAGTTTATAGAAGTACTTTCCAAACATTACAAACAGCTATAGATTAGCTATCTAATGATTGTAAACATTAATAACTAGTCTTTTAGCTGAATAATTTAGAACAGTATCTGGTAATTAATTAGGAATTATCAGTCACAAATACCTTTAGGAGAACGGTATCAAAAACATAACAACAGTGATAATTACTCAGTTGCCATTTAGCTTTTTGACTATTGGAATAAATTAAAAGGAGATTTAAAAATCAACTTCAAAAATGTGAAAGCATTTCTAATATTCATATTTACAAAGGAAAGAGTTGGTTTGCTTAGGAAAGACAAAGCACTATTTTGGTACAGATTTGACTGCAAATCTGTTTATCAAAAAAGAAATATATTCCTTGTGGCACATTAAGAATGTACTTTATGAAACTGTACATTGCTTTGAATTGAAATATGTATTATAGAAACCATCTTCTTGTGCTTGAAAAATTAATGTTAAATACTACCTTTTAACCTATCTTTTCCAATGGACAGTTGAAAGTTTGTCTGCTGGTTATGAATGTAGTTAGAATTGAGAAAGAAATATATTACACAGACCTATATTTCACCTTTAGAATGAATGGTCTCTTATCAAATGGTTGAAAGACTAACTATGATGACAGTCATGGAAATTGTAACTTAAGTGAATACTAGTAAGAGCATCATGGAAACAAATCTTTAAGAGAGAGTTTGTGATAGCAAAAATATGTATCTTCTGTTGGCCCTGAAGGGGACATGAAAATCCAAGAGGAGTTCCTCAGATTGTTTATAAACCACAGGAAAGATCAGTTCTATATAATTGACTATATGCTATTGCTACAGTAAGGTGTTATAAAGCTTTTGTTTCTATGATACCACTACGTTAGTAACCTTAATAAAAGCATTAACATAAAAGTGTGAATGAATTTTTTTAGGACTCTTACCATTTTACACATTTTTTTCTGTTAAGTTTGTATCCTATTACCTAATAAGAAAAATAATATATATATATATATAGTAGTATTTAGACGTAAGCTTTGGAAATGTCCATTAAATCCCTGTTGTACACCATTTTAGGATGATGATTGACACTCATCATAAAAATACATTGGTCAGGTATAGTCATAGGATTTTGAAATTTTACTGTACTGTTTTAACATCCTGGATGCGTTTTATAGTGGCAGTAATGTAGGTTCTAACCCTTCAGTTTCAAGTCTGTTTTATTCATTCTTCAAAACAGTGCTCTTTAGTATAGGAGCATACTTGGTTTTGAAATGGATTGCAGTGTTTTTGCTGATAACTTTCTTTTGTGATAGTTATATTAGTTGAACTAGGGAGGTGGCAGTCCCCCCTCACATTAGGAGTATCACTTGGTCTTGTCATAGGATGAAAACTTATCCTTACTCTACTAATTATCTAGTGTCTCAGTTTATTTGGATTTATTTTTAATTTCAATCACTAAAAGTTGTAATTTTTTATTTGCATTCTGCTGCTTCAAAACTTTGTTGATTTTTACTTATGTGTTTTTCCAGACATTTGCAGTGGTTCTGTTTCTATCACTTGGTACTTTGTGATGTTGGCTCAGAATACACTTACATTGTTAAAACATTTGTGATTCTTTTCACTTAATGCCCCGTTTCATCTTTCATTATTATTATTATTTATAAATTTACTTATTTATTTTATTTTTGGCTGCGTTGGGTCTTCGTTGCTGCGCACGGGCTTTCTCTAGTTGCAGCGAGCCGGGGCTACTCTTTGTTGTGCTGCTTGGGCTTCTCATTGTGGTGGCTTCTCTTGTTGTGGAGCCCAGGCTCTAGGGCGTGTGGGCCTCAATAGCTGTGGCACGTGGGCTCAGTAGTTGTGGCGCACGGACTTAGTTGCTCTGCGGCATGTGGGATCTACCCGGACCAGGGCTCGAACCCATGTCCCCTGCATTGGCAGGCAGATTCTTAACCACTGCGCCACCAGGGAAGTCCTCATCTTTCATTATTTAAATGTAATTGATTCAGTCTTATTTCCACATGTCTGTGATCATCCAGAATTATTCTGAGTAGTTTTTCGGATGTTCAGAGGTTACATCTTGTAGCCAAGCACATAAGCTGAAACTCTCACTGAGACAGGAGACAGGGCACCATCATTCTTGATGTTCATGTTTGAAAGAAATGTCTCCAGTGCCCCCAGGAAAGATATCCTAGGGATGCTAAACTAGAAAGAGGTTTATTATCTTTTAAAAAGATTTACATACATCTCCAGTTACCAGAGAAAGTATTTGCAACTTCAGGTTTTCTAAAGGAAATGCTAAAGAGGAGAGAGGGAGTATTCTTTCCCTTTTTGCACCAGGGAAAATTTAAAATATGAAATCTTCTAGGTCTGTATTTACCCTTGTACTACCCATTTTAGAGAGGAAAAATATGAGCAGCAGAGAAGTCAAGTGACTAGTATAGAATCACATAAGAGAAATGAAAAACGTGTTTAAGAGTTAGATGAGGAGCTCTCCCAGGTAGTAGAACCAAAAGACAAAGGGATGAAAAATAGAGAAATGGTAAGAAAATTAGAGGACCAATCAGTGCAATCTCAAAAAATAGAAATCTCGGAAAGGGAGAACAGGGGTAAAAGCGGGGAAGAAGGTATAAAGTATTCAAGAAAATTTCCCGGAACCAATGGATATTTGTTACTAGACTGGAAGGGCCCAGTGGGTATATTTAGCACAGTGGATCAGAATAGACCGGTGGCAAGAATCATTGTGGAATTTCAAAGCACTAGGAACAAGAGAGGACTTCATAAAATTTCACGAAAAAGAACAAAATAAGTCGTATGAAGGATCAGGAATCAGAAAGATCTCAGACTTCCCAACAGGAAGCACAGAAATAAGAAGGCAGTGAAGAAATACCTTTCATATTCTGAAGGTAAATGTTTTCCAACCTACAATTTTATCTGACTTTTAAGTTTGAAGGTAGAATAAATTTACTTTTATAGGTCTCAAAAATTTCAAGCAGACACTGGAGGATATACTGCACCAAAAGGAGAGAATAAAACAAAGAGGAAGATATGGGTTATAGGAAACAGGAGAAAGATGAAGGGAATCTCCAACACTGTAGTGAAGGGAGGTCCCAGAATGGCAGCTGTGTAGCAGACATATGACCGTCCATCTAAACTGGAATAGTTTGACTTAAGATACAGATATAGGGGGAGCTATTATTATTGAAATGCCAGATGCCTTTGTAACATCTTTTTAAAGCCTGAGGACAAATTACCCACATGAGATGGGCTCATGTTCTCATGACTACTTGTCTTCACCATGTGGTGATTAGTTCCTGTTCTCTCTAGTCCTGCTGCCTGGATCACCTGAAGATTCTCACTTCACCCCTCAAAAATGTGGTCTGCTTTGTCCTGCTTCTGAGAGTAGAATAGTGAGCTTAGAATTGGACAATACAATATAAAATAGTTTTATTCTTGGACCTTACTTATGCCAAATACCCACTACCTGGCCCCCACTAGCCCTCATAGATTCTCTTATCCTGTATATTTCCCAGTGTTTCCTAATGACCTTGCCTATAGACTTCCCAGAAATAGCCTTATATATCCTCTTAGAGAAGCTGGAGCTGGCTCCAATACACAGATTCTGTGTAGCTTGTCTTCTCCTTGGAGCCTTTCTTTGTTGTGGCAATATTGGCCTTTCTTTTACAAAACTTGCTAGGTTTATGGTATACTTAGTTTCTTAGTTTTTAGGCAGTAAAGCTATTAAAAAACAAGTAGGAAACAGTTAATAGAAATGCCAGGATACTGATTTCCTCTTGATAGGGGTGGGGAGATTGGGAGCACAGTTGGGGATGGGCACATAGGGGAATTGTGAGGTAGTAATAGTGTTCTGTTTCTTGATGTGGGTATAGGTACATGAGATTAAAAAATTACTCTTTAACCTGTACCTATAGATTGTATATATTCATGTTTATTAATACATTTTATAATAAAAATTTTAAAAATCCTTAATTTGAATAAAATCAAACCCAATGATTATTCAAAACTAAACTCATTCTATAAGACTGTTGTATTATACATTACACGTGTATCAGAATAAAATTCAGCCTTTAACATAGTCTGTACTGCTCTCTAATCATGATCTAGCCAATGGCTGCATCTTTGACTTTATCACCTACAGTTCTCTGTGTGCTGGGTTCTTATTGTTTCTCAAACGTACGGAGCTTATTTTGGCTCCAGGGCCTTTGCATTTGTTCTTCCTTCGGCCCGAAAGTCTTTTCGTTACATGATATTCATGTAACTTGCTCTCTCACTTTATTCTTGTCTCTGTTGAAACATAACATCTCCAGAGACCTTTCCCAGTTACCCTAGTAAAACATACCCTCCCATCTAGATTGTCATCTTCAGTTATTCTCTATCTCCTTTTTTTCTTCAAATCTCTTACTATTACTTGACATTATCTTATATATTTACATGTTTATTTTCCATCTACTCCATTAGAATATAAGCACCACGAAGGTAGGAACATTTTGTTTTTCATCACACAGTGTCTGGCATACTGTAGATGTTCAGTAAAGTTTTCTTGAATGAATAAATGAAGAATTGGTCAATTAAAATAAAGAACATCGTTCAAAGAAGATATCAGCCTTCTGGGTGTAAAAGAAATTGATATTTTGTTAATGTCATTGTGCCATTTTACTCTTTAGTGTTGAATACGTGCATTTCATTTTGAAATATTCAAAAAAGTTCCCCACATATTTAAAATTAGGAAAATGTTTATTTCCTAAACATTTTTATTTTTAGCTATACCACATTATGGCAAGAATGTACTGTATATGTAATGAGCAAAGGCTAGTTAATAGCTATGGAAGGAACTGTGTACATCGTGCATTATTTATAATTTTGTTTGCCTTGTATCCACGTGGATACACATCTGTGATTCAAAAAGGCCTGTGAATCTTTGGGCATGAAAAATCATCTTTTTTTGTTATCATCTACTACCATCCTCCTATACTAGGGCTCAATAAAGGTTTGTTGACTAAAAGGTTCAATTTACTATATATGTTATAATAATATAGGTTACATAAACAAACAATTCCAGCATTGATAAACTATAATTATGCTTATACCTTCTGTATGTATTATACTTTTATTTTTTTGAGAGGTGTTCCCATTGAAATTCACTAGCAGCAGTCACATAATGGTGGCTATAATATAATAATGCTTGATGAGATAAGAAATTCATAAACCTTTTGACATTGAAAATCACAGCACTGTCTTTTATACTTTAACCGTAAAAGTTTTCCATTTATTTGGATAAAAGTCTAATAAGCATGATATGAGGATGTTCACAGTGCTGAATACATGGTAATCTCTTACATACAGCATACAAGTGGAATGAATGGTTGTGTAGATGGATGAACTGGAACTTTCAGACCATTTGTGATCAGTTCAACTTTGAAAATTATGGTTGACCTTAGGGAAAGGGTTGGATCTTTTCATTTCATTGCTAAAAGAATTTATATTCTTTAGCTTAGTAAGAGAAAGTTTTAGTAGCTTAATAAATATATAAAGAGCTGCTATAATATATATAATATCTAAGTGTGTGATTTGCATCATATATGAAGTGAACATAATTGGTATTTTTTATCTCTGCTGAGAATAAATCATGGGGAAATGGGTTTTCATTGCATTTGAAACAATATATTACGTAGTGCACAAAGCACTTCCCAATGGTAAATACTTAGATCCTGGTACAAGTTATAGAAGTCAGTAGAATATAATGTACTCTTTTCCTACATTATATGTCTTTAAGAATAGGCTAAATAACTATATTCTTGTTATTGTTTGATGCCATGCTACCTGTTAGCATTAAGATTAGCTATAAGTTTTTGACTGTTTAGATTTTTGTGATTGACTTACCTTTTGTTTATCATTCTATAAATAAAGATATTATAGGAGAACTGTCTTACTGCATTATATAAACCATATATTTGAAAAATTAAATATTTTTATGTTCTGTATGCTCTGTTCTTTCTTTCTTTTTTTTGCATGTTTTGACTGCTTGTATGTTTTTCATGTAGGTCACTTTTGAAATACATAAAGAAAACCTTGCGAATATATTTAGGGAACACCAGGGAAAAGTTGATGAAGAAATAGGGCAGTGTTCTTCAAGTCCAGTTCAAGCAGTCTCTGGCATTAGCAGGGATGTTAATGTTTCAGTAGGACCCCAGCAATCGGATACAAAGGATTCTCCTCCTTCTTCTCATATCACCAGAACTAGTGATGAAAAGTCAAGCATTGGGAAGACAAGTTCAGTAGAATCTGCATCCATTGTTGAACTGCAAACTCACAATACATCTAATGAAGAAAGGACAACTGTGCAAGAAAATCAGGAGTTACTGGATGAAGTCCCTTTAGAAGAAACACTGAAAAATGAAACGACTAATGCAGAGAGTTTAGAAGGATCTTCTGACATAATAGAAGCTGTGACTGTTTCCTCTGATTCTTTTAAAACAACTGGCAAAGATATAATGACTGTCAATGAAGTAACTGCTTCCATAAGTTCTCCTTCAGAAGAGGATGCTTCAGAGGTGCCAGAATTATTGGATAAGTCTGTAGTAGAGGAAGAAGAAGATGATGATTATGTAGAACTGAAGGTAGAAAGTATTCCTACTGAGGAAGCCAGTCTACCTACAGAGCTCCAAGATAACAGTTTGTCTCCAGCTGCTTCTGAAGCCAGTGAAAGAATGGACATGTTTAGTAATGACCACAAGTTAATATTTCAAGAGGATCAACCTGTAAGTAAGAAACAAACTGACACTGAAACTCGAGATCCTAAAGATTCTGCAGTTTTGACTATGACAGCATCAGGGTCTTCAGCTACCTCACCAGGAACTACTGCTTCCCAAGCAACTGTTCAATCAGATGTTGGTCAGATGCTGGAGGTAGGGGAGAAGACTAACCTCGCCGGAGAAACCAAACTACATAGTGATTCTAATAGTAGTACCTTCGAGTCTCCTACTACTTCTGAGCAGAGGATTGCTAAGTTGGATGCTTCCAGTGTTGCTACAGATACTGAGAGATTGGAATTGAAGGCCACTACAAACATGGAAGCATCTCAGCGTCATCAGCCTGTGCTTGAGGTGATTATATTTATTATCTTCTTGAAGTGTATTTGCATTGAGTTGAAGAAGAACAAGTGTATAGACTTAGATTTTATTTTATTTTATTTTGGAATTGGTTCATAACCTATTTGCAATTACATAAATGCAGTGAATGTGAAGATTATTATCTTTAGCACAGGGTTTGGCTTTCAGTATGAGTTTGTTAAATGGCAGCTTTTATTATTATTTTCACCACAGTATCATCAAAAGTTACTACTTTCAAGTTTCAGTGTTAGTGTATTTTTAGCTTATAAAGCAAACATTGGAAATACTTTTACCCTTTATTTGATGACCCAGTCACAGTTAGGACATTAGTTTTTAAGCAGAATCTAGGACTACCTTCCTGCAAAACCACCTGCCAGTGTGTAATTTTAGGTACAAAGTATGTGGTTTAAAATTGTTCCATGAGGTCTGTTTACTTTTTTAAGAGACAGGAGCCTTTGTGCGATCCAGAGACACAGCTTTCTTCCTTACCAGTGTCTCAGAGAGATTCATGACACCACTGTGGGTGCATGTTGTCATTTCCCACTTTAATCAACTCTTACTGCTCCTCCTCCAACTCTGTTTTTGTTTTTTTTTTTTTTTTTTTTGCGGTACGCGGGCCTTTTACTGCTGTGGCCTCTCCCGTTGCGGAGCACAGGTTCTGGATGCGCAGGCTCAGCGGCCATGGCTCACGGGCCCAGCCGCTCTGCGGCATGTAGGATCCTCCCAGACTGGGGCACGAACCCGTGTCCCCTGCATCGGCAGGCGGACTCTCAACCACTGCGCCACCAGGGAAGCCCTCCTCTTCCTTTTTTTGGTGGCTTGGTCTTCATTCTGTTGTCTTTATTTTTGTTTTTTCTTAATTCTAGCCAATTTATAATCCAGCTATGGCTTTTCTTTTATGTCAGTGTTCAAAACCAAAAGCTTCCTGATTCCTTTATAAAATGTTGCATTAGCTGGTGATAATACTAACGTGGTTCCTGGCCAGTTACTGCTGCATTGTGCTGATTTTGCATTTTTTATATCTTTGCTTTAAATGTATTAATGTTATTACTCATTGATAATTTTTCTCTGATTTAGTCCCTTAGTATCTTAAAATGTGAGTATTTGTTAGATGAATTACATAGAAGCTATTAAGTTATTAATGTCTACCTTTGAAGTTGAACTGATTTCATTCTTTTTAACTTTCTCTATTAGATGTCAAGGCAACAGGAGCAACCAGGGCAAGGAACAGCACCAGATGCAGTTAATGGACAAAGGAGGAATTCCAGATCTATGTTCCGTATTCCAGAGTTCAGATGGTCTCAAGTGCATCAGCGTTTGCTCACTGATCTATTATTTTCAATAGAAACAGACATACAGATGTGGAGAAGGTTTGTCCATATGTTTATTATAGAAGATGTATATAAATTTTAGTGTTTGTTTTCAAAGAAATTTATATAGTTGACATTTTGCAATTAATTTCAGTCATTTGCTTAAAAAGTAGGTTATAACTTATTTCTGTGGTAGGGTTTTATTGAATTAATGTTTATTCTCATATAAATGAGGTACCATATTTAGAGTATAAAAACTTGAAAATTTTTCTTTTAAAAAATTTACTGTGTACTTTACAGCATATAATATAGCATATAATTTGCCTGAATGTAGGTCTACTGACTGGGTTTATTTCTAGAAATAGTAAAAAAAAGGAAATTGGGATTTATGTAAAACATCTAATTTTCCATTGTATTTTTAGTATAAAGAGTCTGTGTATTTCAGATTATCCTCCATTGTATGATTTATGATTTTAAAAGTGCCTGATGTGTTTATTGTTATTTGTATACTACTCTTATTCTGTTTAAGAACATTTCCTGGCATTGTCTAAGAAAACGTTATTAGAAAATTCATTTTTTATAGCACATTTAGCACCATTTACCTCTTAGTTTTTGCCACTTCTTAATTTTGGTCCTAGTTAAGGATAATTTAGTTCAACTTTTATATTAAGTGTAAGATGAATAGTGTTAACATTTCAGCACTGAAAAAGGGCATGTGTAGTAACTGCTGATATGGAATGGTCTACATCTTCTAAGGAAGTATACACCCTCCTCCAAAATGCCTCAGCTTTCAAGATGAAGCAAAAGCACCTTCTTATCCTCCCTCCCCTCAAGTAGGCAAACTGTGATTTCCATTTTTTAGCTTTATCAGTAAACATCATTTATCTTTGGACAGCCATTCAACAAAGACAGTAATGGACTTCGTGAATAGCAGTGATAATGTCATCTTTGTACACAACACAATTCATCTCATCTCTCAAGTGATGGACAATATGGTCATGGCTTGCGGGGGTATACTGCCATTGCTTTCAGCTGCTACATCGGCTACAGTAAGGACTTAACTACTATATAAAGTTGGTGTGAAAACATGACTTATGCATTCTTATTGATTAAAACTTGAATGTGGTTGTTACTATGCATCATAGGTTCTGTAATTCAAAAGCAACAGAATCCTTTTGTAATTACTTGAAAGGACCTTAGAATCTGTTCCAGGAATGAAGGGACTAAAAAGAATGTTTAATTATTAGGGATGAATTAGTGAAGAATATGACTGACAGTGTTTCACCTGTATGTATGCTTTTTTTTTAGATGAAATGATAAGAAATCCCTCTGTTGAAGTAGATTTGTGAAAGCCTGGCTTTTTGTAAAATTTAGAAATCTGTGGAATGTATCTCATAAAATTGGATTTTTATCAGAATATAAATGTAAATGTCAAACTTTATTCCTTACAGCATGAGCTGGAGAATATTGAACCTACTCAAGGCCTTTCAATAGAAGCCTCTGTGACATTTTTGCAGAGACTAATCAGCCTTGTGGATGTTCTTATATTTGCAAGTTCTCTTGGCTTTACTGAAATTGAAGCTGAAAAAAATATGTCATCTGGAGGAATTCTGCGGCAGTGTCTCCGACTGGGTGAGCTGTTACTTAGGAATTTACTTAAAAAATTTTCAGTGATCCAGACATATTAAATTGAACATTTTCTTTTTCCTGTTGGTGGGAAAAAGTGTGCTAGGCAATTTGTCTTATGCTACTTTTTAGCCTCCAAAGAGTGAAGGACTGTGTATGTACTGGCTATAGTAGTACTTGTGAAGGTAATAGAGGAGGAGGACGTGTTTTGAAAATTCTGCATTGATTCTGGTCAGCATTACTTCTTCTCCGCCCACCCCCAACCCCCCAATCTCTTTTTGCTTTAAAGTAGTGCTTCTCAAATTTTAAGATGATTCATACACATGGATCACCAAAGGATCTTGTTGAAATGCTGATTAGATTGTATAGGTCTGGGATGAGACCTAAAACTGCCTTTCTAGTAAGTCCCAGGTAATGCTGATGCTGCTTCTCTTAACAAACACACTTGAGTAGCAAGGTTCTAAACTAGCATCATTCAAGTATAGCCTTTATCCAAATAAGCTGTGATAACTTGTTAAAGCAGTTAGTAAGATTATTAAATCTCTGTTCTTCTCCTGGAGGCAGTTCTTCCTTAGGTGAAAGTTAAAGTAAATTAAACGAAGTTTTAGTGATATCTGAACTTCCTTAGGTGAAGAAGAAAATTTTTTCTCTATGCAGAAGGTGTCCTGTATCTAGTCGTAAATACTGAGACTTTGTTAATGATTTGCTTATTAAATGGAGAGAAGTAGGTGGAGAAACGGGTACCAAAAAATGGAAGCAAAATCTTTAGGAACCATGGCCATATGAAGACAAATTAGAAATAAGGCACCTATGAAAATATAATACCAACAGTGGAAAATCTGATTAGTTAATGAAGTATTTCCCCATATTTAGCAAGAATATCTGTTACTTAAACAGATGTACTTACATTTTTTTTGGTACAATAATTATTTTTACTCAAAATGCTATTCAAAGTACTTTTAAACTTAGGATGCTCTAAAGGACTTGGTATACTATTTTTAGGGAGTTTTTAAAAAATTTTAATTGAGAGAGATTGAAACGGTAAGCACAACAAAACAGAAGCTATCATTTATTGACTACTGTCATATGTCATTGCTGATTTTCACGAGTCACCAATCATTTTCTTCCAGCCATTCATTCGTTTGTATTTTCTTCCCTTTTTTCATGAGGAAAATTGAGATCAAAGAAATTAGGAAATTTGCCAAAAATTTAAAAGCTATAAATTGGTAGAGCTGGAATTTGAATATAGTTTAACTAATGTTCCTACTCTTTCTGTTACAGGATACACCCTTAAACTTTATCTCAGTAATATAATTAAAATATTTAGAACCCATTGCTTTTGTATATGCCATTTTTAAAACCTTTCCACTTTCCTAAAAAGAGTGCACTTTTGGAATTGAAAGTACAAGACTACACTAGCAGTACTTCACTATACTCAAGAAGTATTAGATTCAGAAGCTAGGGGAATACCGTATCTCCCTCATTTTCATAACTGTAGAAGAAAATAAGGAAATAATTCAGTGTACTCCAGCACCACATGTTCTCCTTGTTCAGGATCACTTAATAGAATATGGTAAGCTTGGTAAAGAGTCCAGATGTTTTTGTTTTTTTAAAAAAAATAAGTAATTAATTTATGGCTGCGTTGGGTCTTCGTTGCTGCGTGCGGGCTTTTCTCTAGTTGTGGTGAGTGGGGGCTACTCTTCGACGCAGTGCTCAGGCTTCTCATGGTGATGGCTTCTCTTGTTGCAGGCTCTAGGCTTCAGTTGTTGTGGCAGGCAGGTTCTAGAGCGCAGGCTCAGTAGTTGTGGCGCACGGGCTTAGTTGCTCCGCGGCATGTGGGATCTTCCCAGGGCATGAACCCACGTCCCCTGCATTGGCAGGCAGATTCTTAACCACTGTGCCACCAGGGAAGTCCCAGTCCAAATGTTTTGATCCCTGGTCTCCTCACTCCTGTTTTCCTGAAGTTGGGGTTGAGAAGGTAGGATGGCAACGGTAAGAAGAAACTGTGCTACTGAGATTGATTGATACTAGGCATTCAAATGTGGTTTTTAACTTTGTAATGCAGACCAAACTTGATTTTATGCAACATGTGACGAAAGTAGTGGAAGAGTTATTTTCCTGGGCCTGACTCCAAATTTGACAGAGTTGTATTCCATATTCTCTCTCCCTCCCTTCTTCACTGTGTTCCTTCCCTTTTCCCAACTGTTGTTGCTCTCTTTCAGCACCTTTCTCAATACTTTCCCTTTTCAATTCTGTGTGTGCTAGCCATATGATAGTCTGGTGACAGTTAAGGTCGTTATCACTTAAGTTTGCTATTTTGTTCCTAATTTGCTCTCACTCTTGTTGAGACAAATACCTTCAGTGCTACCAAATTGGTTGGGAATTGAGATGATTACATTATATCAATCAATTCATAGTCAACTGTGTATTACCTAATTTATTACTTAAAATTCGAAATTAATTTCTAAATAACTTGAGTTAATTGCCTAAGTGAGATGTTTAGAGAGGTAATTTTAGACTGTATATTAATCACAATCTCTTTTTTGTCCCCTGCCATTTAAACAGTTTTAATGAAAGCCAGTAAAAGGTAGATTCTATAAATATTCCTTTTAATGCTCTACCCTCTCTCAGTCTCTATTAATATCATGCTGTAATGATAAAAATTTTAAGAAAAACATGCAAGTTTCTAGTTTAACTATTGTACTTTAATGAAGGTAATAGAAGGTTATTTTACCCTGGACTAGTTGATGGCAATGTGATTTACTTTCTACTTTCTTACACCTTCAAAAAAAGTTCTTTTCTTCCCTATCTTTTCCTCCATAGAAGATTATTTCAAGTAGCTTATGTGAGACCTAAAGAAAGAGTACAGTGTTTATTAAGGTTCCTGAACTGATTCTCTTCTAGCAGTGGACCCTAACAGAGTAGCTAACAAAGTCAGAAAACAAACAGTGGGTGATAAAGCCCAGGGACATTTTAGAAATTTGCTGAAGGTAATGTTTCAAATCTTATGTAACTCGTATAGGTGAGTTTTGTCAGTCTCATAATCTTAAATATAATCTTTTCTTGCCCAATTTTTTCCTTAAAATAAATTACAGTGTGTGCAGTGGCAGTAAGGAATTGCTTAGAGTGTCAGCAGCATTCACAGCTGAAAACTAAAGGCAAAGCAGGAAAAGCCCAGAAAACAACACACAGCCTGATTCCCGTGGGGAAATCTGCGGCAAAGGTAAGCATACAGAATAATTAATTCAATAAAAAGCATTCTCTCATTTTACGATTAAGATCTTAAATTTATTTGTTCATTTCAACATAAAGTTAAATAAATTTGACAGAGGTCCTAAAATAGTTATTTTAGTCTGTGGACATAACCTTCAAATATTTGTGTTTAAGTATACAGTAAAGATTTGCTTATACTTAATCTTGTCTGCTTTTCCAAATGTTTACTTTCCTTGTGTCCATGATACCTTTTCCTTCAAGTATGTCATTTGTGTTTCGCGTACTCCGTGAGTTAGCATGCAGTTTCTTTTTTCCTTCATGACTCCCTTCTACATCCCCCACCCCCATCCTGACACCCAAAAAAAGAAGACAGAAAGAAGTAGGAAAATAAACTGGGAAAAACAACATTATAGCCTATGGAATACTGTTTATTTTTTAAAATGTCTGTGTAATGTATATATTTATATATTTTTGTCTTAAATAGAGTCCGGTGGATATTGTAACTGGTGGTATATCTCCAGTAAGAGATTTTGACAGGCTTCTACAAGACATGGATATTAATCGACTTAGGGCAGTTGTCTTCAGGGACATAGTAAGTTACAGTATTTCTTTTACATATTCTCTTAGCTGATACATATTTCCCCTGAGGCCCAAAGTACTGAGAGTGAACACTCTTTGTGATATAAAATAGTCAGGTAGAAATAAGAAGGCCTAGATACCAGTTCTCTTGACAATGATTTTAGAATCTTAGAATATTAAAAATATTGTTTATATAAATGGAGCTAATATATCAGAGTATTGCAACCAAAAAGAAAAACACATTATTACATAGTAAGCATTGTAAGTGCTTCATATGTTCTTATTCATTCCAACAACTTCTTGAGTTGTGTACTTTGTAATTCCCATTTTATGAATGAGGAATTTGAAGCACAGAGAGCTTGGGTAACTTGTTCAAGCTAATGGAGCTAGTAAATGATAGGATTCTAACTCCAGAATCTGTGCTCTGAAAGTTTTATATGATATAAAAATACACGATGAAATGTTGGGAGTGGTGTTTTAAATTTTTTAAAGATTGAGAAATAGTTTCATTTTAGCTAATTTTGATATATAATATGGCAGAATTTCATGTAGGAATTGTAAAGTCATATAAAAAAAGTATAATCATTAATATTTATTGAACACTTACTGTGTGTTTAGTACTAGCTGCTCTATATTACATATACGTTTTTTAAAAATAAACTTTATAACTTCAATTTTTAACTTTCCCTTCTCTTTCTCCAGTGTTTTAGTCCTCTTTTGATTCTTCACTAAGCTTTATACAAGTATACAATTTGTTAAAAGTAGTTATAGGTAATAATTATTAGCTATAACTAATAGTTTATTTTGTATTAAGCATATAACTGGATGATTTATATGTATTACCTCATTTAATTCACAGAATAATCCTATGAGAAAGATAGCAGTATTAGCTTAAATAGTCTGCTTAAAATCCTACAAGTAGTGAGAGGTAGAAGTGGATTAAGGACCTAGGGAGTCTGATTCTAGAAACTTTGATCTTAACCATTGTACTATAATGCCTCCCTGGATCTCAATCTTTTGTTTTTTGGTAGCTGTTATTATTCCTTTAATGAAGAAACCATTACTTTTGCTTTTTAGAACCCACTGACTGTGGTCCACTTTAGAACCAAATATTGCTGCTTCCTTCTCTCCCCATTCTCTTTCCTTGAGCAGTTGTTGAGTCTGTTGCCCTGTAACTTTGTATTTCCTAGAATGAAGTTTCAAAATCTAGAATAGATGATGTAACTCTTTGGCTTAAAAAATTCTCTAATGGAAATGCAAACCAAAACTACAGTGAGGTAGCACCTCACAGTGGTCAGAATGGCCATCATCAAAAAATCTACAAACAATAAATGCTGGAGAGGGTGTGGAGAAAAGGGTAACCTCCTGCACTGTTAGTGGGAATGTAAATTTATACAGCCACTATAGAGAACAGTATGGAAGTTCCTCAAAAAACTAAAAATAGAACTACCATACAACCCAGCAATCCCACTACTGGGCATATACCCTGAGAAAACCATAATTCAAAAAGAGTCATGTACCACAATGTTCATTGCAGCACTATTTACAATAGGAAGGACATGGAAGCAACCTAAGTGTCCATCAACAGATGAATAGATAAAGCAGATGTTGCACATATATACAATGGAATATTACTGAGCCATAAAAAGAAACGAAATTGAGTTATTTGTAGTGAGGTGGATGGACGTAGAGTCTGTCATACAGAGTGAAGTAAGTCAGAAAGAGAAAAGCAAACACCGTATGCTAACACATATATATGGAATCTGGAAAAAAAAAAAAAAGGGTTCTAATGAACCTAGGGGTAGAACAGGAATAAAAACGCAGACATAGAGCATGGACTTGAGGACACAGGGACGGGGAAGGGTAAGCTGGGATGAAGTGAGAGAGTAGTGTTGATATATATATACACTACCAAATGTAAAATAGATAGGTAGTGGGAAGCAGCTGCATAGCACAGGGAGATCAGCTCGGTGCTTTGTGACCACCTAGAGGGGTGGGAAAGGGAGGGCAGGAGGGAGACGCAAGAGGGAGGGGATATGGGGAAGTATGTATACATATAGCTGTATATGTTATACAGTAGATTCACTTTGTCATACAGTAGAAACTAACACAACATTGTAAAGCAACTACACTCCAATAAAGATGTTTTTTTAAAAAAAGTTCTCTGATGGCTTCCCATAGCACTTAAAATGAAATCACAGCTCCTCACCCTGGCTCTGAATGATTCGGCTCTTTGGCACTTTCTGATTGGTTATTATATCACGATATTTGGACAGAGAAATAGAGTGTCTCCTGTGTCTACCGTGTTCATTTCTGAAAGTAACAAATTAATTTTTTTGGTAATTATAAAAGTTATATAATCACCTTGCAAGAATTTTAGAAAAGAGAAAAGACCACGTTTCCCAAACTACATCCCAGAGCCTCTCTAGCATAAGCAAACTTTGAAGAAAAAGGAAATGACCTAAGACTGGGGATATAAATAAATTATTACCTTGAGGTTAAAAGCTAAGGTTTTTAATCAGTCTAATCTGAGTTCAGATTTGCTTTTTCATTTACTGTATGCCCTTAGGTAAATTACTTAACTTCTCTAGGCCTCATCTTATTTAAATGGGTTAATGAATATAGCGCAGTGCCTGACTCACAGTAAGTATTCAATAAATGACAGCTACAATTGAAAGTAAATTTGTTTTAGGAGTTAGGACTTAAACATAAGGATCTATGGGATATTTTTTATTTGGGCACAAATCAGGCATACACTGTAAACTTCATACTGTAGTTAGTAAACACTGAACATATTAAGGGGCTAAATAAAGATTAGATAGGTGTAAATAATTTATAAAAGATTAAGCAGGGCTTCCCTGGTGGGGCGCAGTGGTTGAGAGTCCATCTGCCAATGCAGGGGACACGGGTTCGTGCCCCGGTCTGGGAAGATCCCACATGCCGCGGAGCAGCTAGGCCTGTAAGCCATGGCCGCTGAGCCTGCGCGTCTGGAGCCTGTGCTCCGCAATGGGAGAGGCCACAACAGTGAGAGGCCCGTGTACTGCCAAAAAAAAAAAAAGAATAAGCAGACCAAGCAAGTTATTTGCCTACATTTTTAATGTTGATACCATTAACAGCAGTTACTATAATAGATGGTGGGACTGTGTGGCAGAGGAACAGAGGAGTTTCTGGAGAAAAGGGATGGTTAATAAAAAAAGGAAAAATGTACATATATCTTTTCCATCAAGACTGATAAGATCTTACACATGAACCTAAAAAGTACCATAGATTCTTGTTAGATTATATATACAATACGTCTAATAATCCTATCAAGTAGATATGTTCAGTAGACTCTGAGATCTCATTTTTTCTCTGAAATTGTGTCCAAAACTTTTGATATTTGTTAATTGTTAACCTTCAGTTTCATTTGTGCCAATTGTTTCCATTTATTTATCTGCTAGGCAACCGGGCTCTTTGTTTCGCTTATCCTGTATTTAGCTGCTACTTGAGGTACCTTTAGTTTTCAGGATTTGCTGGAAGAATTTGAGTTTTTCCATTAAATTAATTAAGTTCAAACCTGTTTTGAAAAGTTATCAAAATCAGTGATGTGTACAATGTTCCTTTGAAAATGGGGAATTTGACTAGGTGAACTGGTCATTGATGTACAGGTATGTAAGTGATCTGTAGAGCTGAGATGAAGCCTGGACCTCTTTAGAGGTCAGTCTAGTTTGTCCTTTTCTTTCTGGCAGACACTATATTTTCAGTTGTGGACACTTGAGTCTGTATTATTTTAAAATACTCTTGAGAATTTCTTTGGCATCCAGTTCTGTATGTGATAACGTTACTTTAAAAAATCTTGAATGCTTGTCTTTTAGGAAAACTGTTATTCTGATTTTTTAAAACATTTTAATTCTTACGGTTGGAAGCAAAAATACTTGTTCACATATAATGATAATTGCTGTTTGATTAACCTTACAAAGTATATTAGGACATATCTCTTCAGATTTAGTTACTTAATTAAAAAAAACAAGCCAGCTTCTCTCTTTTCATGTTTCACAAGCATAAAACCTAATATTTACAGGCATTTTTCCAAGAGTATTTGCCTAATCTTTGCTCAGGTGAATTCATTACTATTTTCTGTGTATATTGAAAGATTTGTGAACATGTTTTCTATTTGAATGCTGTCATGTAAAGTAAGATTCAAACATGTTATTTAATAGTGGCTTGATCAACTCCTTTTATTTTTCCCCAGGAGGATAGCAAACAAGCACAGTTTTTAGCCTTGGCAGTTGTATACTTTATCTCTGTTCTTATGGTCTCGAAGTACAGAGACATTTTGGAACCCCAAAATGAAAGGCATAGCCAGTCTTTTAAGGAAACTGGTAGTGAAAGCGGGAATTTATCACTTCCTGGTAAGTTTCTGTATTTTATTATCTGGCATCCAAAGTTCAAGTAAAACATTACCTACTTATGATAGTTAAAATATTGATTCTGGAATTTATGTATAAAGTGAGAGTATGTATTTATTTTTACTAATAACCAAATATTTTAAGTACCGTGTAGTTAATTGCAATTGGGAGATGGTTTCTGTTCGTTAAGTGAGCCATCTATTTGAAAGATGAGAAAATGTTATTCTTTTTTAAAAAAAAATAAATTTATTTATTTATTTATTTTTGGCTGCTTTGGTTCTTCGTTGCTGCGTGCGGGCTTTCTCTAGTTGTGGCAAGCAGGGGCTACTCTTTGTTGTGGTGCGTGGGTTCTCACTGCGGTGACTTCTCTTGTTGCGGAGCATGGGCTCTAGGCCTGCAGGCTTCAGTAGTTGTGGCTCGCGGGCTGTAGAGCGCAGGCTCAGTAGTTGCGGTGCATGGGCTTAGTTGCTCTGTGGCATGTGGGATCTTCCCGGACCAGGGCTCGAACCTGTGTCCCCTGCATTGGCAGGCGGATTCTTAACCACTGAGCCACCACGGAAGCCCGAGAATATGTTATTCTTTACAAATAAAATATTAAACATTTTTGTTTAACTCCACATTTGTTGTAAAGAATAAATAACTTGTATTTTCTTATGAGACAGATTTGTTAACAAATAGCTATAATAATTGGAGTTATAAAATTAGCTGCCAGTTATAGGGAAAGTTATAAAATTAGCTGCCAGTTATAGAGAAGCAGGTATTGTAGTTATAGAAGTAGCTGTTACCCAACAGGGGTGATTTATTTATCCAATCAATATTCATTCCGTACCTCCTAGGTTCTTGTTCATTATTAATGAACAAAAGAAAAAAAGTCTGCCCTCCTGGAGCTTGAATTCTAGTGAGAGGAAGTAGAAAATAAGTACATTTATTAAATAAATTTTATAGTATTGATTATTTTAGAAGGTGTTAAGTCCTAAGAAAAGAAAAATTGAATGGGTAAAATTATCAGGAATGACCAGGAGAAAGGGGGTATTTCACTCTAAGGAGAAAGGGATTTTCACTCTAAGAAGAATGAGAAATTATTGGAGGGTTTTGAGTACAGGAGTTAGAATTGATATATGTTTTTAAAAGTAACACTTGGGATTCTGTTTTAAGAATACACCCTACAGGGCAAGAAAAACCAATGTTTTAGTTATGTACTGCTGTGTTACGTGTTACCTCGAAGCTAAAACTCACAAAACTCACTGTTTTAGTCTTGTTATCATCATTCCATGAATTTGATTCAGATAAGTCGCAGTGGTAATGATTCATCCCTGCTACAGATGTTGTTTGCTGGGGTTGGAAAGTCCGAAATGGCTTTTCTCCTCATTAATCTAGTGCCTCAGCTAGAATGGCTCCAAGAGGTAGGGCTGAATGACTGAAATGGCTAAGCTGGGGTTGTATGTGTGGGGCCTTGCTACTTGTTCTCAGATGAATTTCTTGGTTTTACTCCAACCAGGTAGCCAGATTGTTTATAGAGGTGTTCAGAGATTCTGAGAATGTACAGATTGCCAGATCTTAAGCTCGGGCTCAGAACTGGCCCACTTCTACCACATTCGGTTGGTTACAGTGAATCAGGCCCAGCCCAGACTCAACGACTTCTCAAGGGGGTGAATACCAGGAAGCATGGCCAATAGAACCATTAATGTCACAGTCTTAACATAGCCAGTTAGGAGGATATTGCAATAACCTAGGCAAGAGGTAATTTTGGGGATGGACTAGGGTGGTAGCTGTAGGGCTAGTGAGAAGCAGTCAGATTCTGGATATATTCTGATAGTGAGAAAACAGGATTTTAAAATATTAGCTGTGGATATGCAAAAGATGGAAGGTAGTCAAGAATGATTATAAGGTGCACTTGGATAGACTGAAGGTGAAACATACTAAAGGAAGAAGATAAGAAATTCAGTTTCCAACATGTTGAGTTTGTGATGTCTTTTAGACATTTAAAAGAAGATTCAGAGTAGGCAGTTATATATAACAGTCTGAATTTTATTTATTTGTGTATTTATTTATTGAAATAGTGGTATTTAAAACTTTGAGAGTTAATGAGACCACTAAGGAAATAAATGTTGATAGAGAAGATAAAAGGATTAAGAACTGAGTACTAAGTCCCTTCAAGTTAAGAAATCCAGGAGAAAAAGAAGTGAAGGAGGTAAGGAAGGAACAACAGTAAGGTAGTAGATGAAAAACCAGAAGAGCATCGTGTCCTGTAAGCCAAGTGAAAAAAGTATTGTCACGTTGGAGAGAATAATCAGTTGTTGCTGCTATGTCAAGTGCTGTTAGGACTGAGAACTGACCATTGGATTTAGCAAGGTGGAGCATTTTTGTTGGAATGGAGTGAACACCTGATTGGAGGGAATGAAAATCAAGTAGAAAAGGTGATGCTCCCTGTTGAACTAGATTTTAAGGACCATTGAATTATTCAGTTATTTAGGAGTGGTAACAAGTGTTCTAGCAGTAGAAACCATGATTGAGGTAGAGGTAATTATTGGTGTTGTAAAGTATTATGTGTTATGCCATGAGTAGCAGGAGATAAAGCTGGAGTTGAATAGTCATCTGAAAAATACTTATTGACTACCTACTACTTGCCAGGCATTGTTGTAGGCCCAGGCATTGTCATAGGTGCTGGAGATGAAGTGTTAAAGAACGTACATTCCCTGCCCTGATAAAGTTTACAACTTAGCCGACTCATATTATTGAAGAACCTTGTACTTTATCCTAAGGATTTTGGACTTTTTCTTATAGGCCAATGGCTTTCAACCTTGTGTTACTACCCATTGGTATGTCATATTCAGTTTGGGGTTTTCTAAGATATTTTGTTATTATTTATTATTATTATTATTTTATTAAACCATCTAATTATTTACTGAGTACATTTTATAGATTATTTAATTTGTTTTTTACCTTTTAGCACATGCTGTATATTTCATAATTTAAAATAATTAGGACTGAGTGTACCTTTTTAAAATGAGTTGTAAATTTTTTAACTCATACTTTTCTTCTTTTTCTGGGTAAGATGTAGAAAACTCACCAGCAGCATTCAGCCCATTAACTCCAGCATCCATGGAAGAATCTGAAAGTGCATCATCTGCTCGAAGGAGGGACTCAGGCATTGGGGAAGAAATGGCTACTGGTTTAGGAAGCAATGTGGACGTGGCTCCTCCTGTAGCACCTCCAAGTGTCAGTGCAGGCCCAGATGCCATCAGTGAGGTGCTGTGCACTCTTTCTTCAGAAGTCAGTAAATCTCAGGAAACCAAAAGTGATGGAGAAAATGAATTGGATAACAAGGCTGCACCATCAGTTCCTGTTTCAAAAAATATCAACGTGAAGGACATTCTCCGAAGCTTGGTTAACATACCAGGAGATGGAGTCACAGTGGATCCTGTCCTTCTGCCACCAGCCTGCCTTGGAGCTCTTGGTGATCTATCTGTTGAGCAGCCTGTGCAGTTCAGATCTTTTGACAGGTACTGTAAATAGTCTTTAAATATATAAATATAAGGATTTAAATACATAAATTATAAGGATTTAAAGGTTATAAATTTATAAATATATAAATTTATTGGAGTATAGTTGCTTTACAATGTTGTGTTAGTGTATACTGTACAGCAAAGTGAATCAGCTATTGGTATACATATATCCCCTCTTTTTTGGATTTCCTTCTCATTTAGGTCAGCACTGAGTAGAGTTCCCTGTGCTATACAGTAGGTTCTCATTAGTTTATAAATATATAAATTATAAGGATTTAAAGGTTAAACAAGAATTTAACTTTGTTAAATTTTGTAGCTTCAACATTAAAAAGGGATGTTTTGATATAGTTTTAAAAATTATAAGGATATTTTGTTGTATGGTTTGTATATCATTTCAAATTTTTATTTATCAACATAATTATTAAGATTGTTTAAGAATAATTTTAATATTACATTGGCAAGTTGTATATTAAATAATTTTTTTCTTCGTTTGTTACAACTTAAAAATCACCTATATTTACAAATGGTTACCTTTCATTCCCCTGCTGTCGGTACTGTGCCAGCCTTTGTGAAAAAAGGTGGGAATCTGTGGATTCCGACAGATTCAGGAATTCAACAAAGTGTTCAGAGTCTTGACAGCTTGAGAAAGCTAACTATAGATTCCTGACTTTGTTGGCTCTGCTGTCCTAAGAAACCTTTGGCCAATTTGCTTGAAAATTTTCTTTATATTAAATTTTCTGAAATTCTGCCTGTAAGACATGTATGTTTCAGAGTTGTTAAGCATATTCTTTTTCAAAAATCAATATTTTTATCTGAAAACAAGCTCTGCCTTATAGAAAAGTTGCCAGTTAAAAGAAATTTTATTTTTCCTGAATCTGTTGAGGGAAAATTGATACAGTACTACACGCCCTTTGAATATTTTTGTATATTTTCTACATAACCACAATACATTCATCAAAATAAGGAAATTAACATTGATATAATATTAATACTACTGTCAAATCTTGAAACCTTTGAAGTTTCACTAATTTTCTCGGTAATGCTCTTTATAGTAAAAGGATCGAATTCAGACTTTTGTGTTGTATTTTGTTGTGTCTCTTTATCCTCCTTCAATCTGGAAGAACAGTTCTTTAGTCTTTCCTTAAATTTAATGACCTCGACACTTCAGAAGATGAGAGCCCAGCTGTTTTGTATAATGTCCCTCAGTTTAGATTTGTCTAATTAGTGTCCTGGGGATTAGATTCAAGCTAAAGCATCTTTGGAAGTAATATCACAGAAGTGATGCTATTTCTTCCTGTTGTATTCTAACAAGTGGCACATGGTTTTATCTCATTACTGGTGATACTCATTCTGATCATTTATAGAAATGGTATTTTCTGGGTTTCTCCACTGTTAAGGTACTCCCTGGGAAGAGGGGTTTAGAAACTGTTACCCTCCTCATCAGATGAATTCAGTACATTCATCATATGACCTTACGGTTTCATACTTTATAGGATGAATTATAATATTATTGTTATTGTTTATATTGATGCTCAGATTGTCTCTGATTTGGCCAGTGGGATTTCCTTCCAGTTGGCTTCTGTTTTCTTTTGATATATCCTCATCATAATTTCCCTCTGTCTGGTTATTTATTTCTTTGTGTCTCCTGTTCTCTGTGTTTCATCTCATCTCCTAGTTTTCTACTTCAGACTTGCTGGCACATTAGATATCCAAGCTGGTTAAAATTATTTATATAATTAATATGCTCTGAAAGAACACAGGGAATATATAATTTTAATGGAAAATCTTTTTGCCATCATCCTCTATCATCTTACTCCCTCTACCTCTGTTTAAAGATTAGGTCAATGTCGTGGAATGATGAGATTGACAGAGTCTAAATTCCAGGTAAATAGCATATTGGTATATGTCTAATGTGACATTATAGATATAGTGGCTGCTAGATTCAGATGTCTTTTTCTTTTTTATTAGGCTTTATAATATAGGAGTTAGAATATTGACTCTAGAAATGAGATGAAACTGTTTGAGTTCTGGCTCTGTTACTTATTAATGAATTTGGACAAATTACCTCATCCTCCTGAGCCTCAATTTCCTTATCCTTAACACTGTGCAATACTATACAGCTATTAAAGAGAAAAAAAGCAGAACAATATATACTGGTGTGAAATGATATTGAAGATATATTAATCTATAACACTTAACATGAAGAAATCCAGAAGTTTAAAAGATGATACCTAGTCTTAATGAGGGTATGAAGAAACACTTTTATATTGTTGAGAGGGCATATTGGTACAATTTATCTGAGGGAAAATTGGTAGTTAATTAAAATTTAAAATATGTAAACCTAATTATATAAGCTTATACAGAAGATACATGCAAGTATAAAATGTTTTCTTTCTGCAAGAGGAATTTCATAGTTAAGCTAATACCTATTGAGCTTTTACCCTGTGAAGGTGTATTAAAGTGCATTTTTTAGATAGATAGGTAGGTAGGTGGATAGATAGGTACTGTTTTTATTCTTACTTTACAGATGATGAAACCTGAGGCACTGGGAAAGTAAATAAATGCCTTAAGCTTTTGCGCTAATAAATGGTGGAGCTAAAATTTAAACCGTGGCCAGTGGACTCTAAATCCTGTCATTTGGCTGTGCTATGCAAACGTAGTTGCCAATTTATTAAGAATTGGTTACATGTGTTGTTTCCTGTGAATATAATAAATACTATGCAGCCGCTGATGAGAGAAAAGCACAGCTGATGTATTGATGTAAAATGACATTCAAGATATATTATTAAATGGGAAAAGCAGAGTACAGTTTAGTTTGGAATTTATGATCTTTTGAAAAAATAGATATATATGTTCCCATATGCTTCAAAAAATTTATAACAAACTGCAATGGCTATATTTTGAGGGTGAGAAGAGGTGTAAATGATTAGGTTTTTTCTAATATTCACAATTTTTATGAATTTGCTTAAATTTGTATTAATCTTAGATTGAATAGTGAGAATAACTTAAGGGTAGAGTTTTACACTTAATAAATCTTACTAATATACTCAAAGTTGTTTCCTTACAAATTCCCCGAATTTCTTGTACTTGCGGATTTATTTCTTTTTAAATAGCATAGAAATTGTCTATGCCTTAGTGATACCTTCAGTGAGTAGGTTACAAACTTATTTAGGAAACTGTGCACAGGGAGTACATTTTAAAGGGGTTTATTGAAACAGGAAACAGCGGAATTTTGGTGATAGCATTTTTCAGGAGGTTATTTGGAACTTACATGTCTGGTATGCATTTAACATACTATCTGATGGCAAGCAAACTGCTCTGTTTTTACCCCCTCTTTTTCTTAGCAAGAGACACCTTTTGAAAAACTATTTTCATGCAGCTTTAGACCAGAGGAATATCTTTGAGAATTTCAAAGCGTCCTTCTGATCATGTATTTATCTCTGGAATGCTGTGTCAGAAATCACAACTCTCCTCATATCTTAAGAATTATCAACTTCCAAGCAATAGCTGGAACGTTTAGAGTAACAGCTACATGAGTGGAACCTTGCTGAAAGGCTGCCAGGTTGTGGGCCTCTGTGGATGGCAAGGTGTTTGTGTTCATTCCCATGCCAAAATTCTTGCTCTTATCTAATTTGAAGATCCTCTCTGGTGATTAGCGGATGCCAGGGATTTATCTTGATAAAGTTCAAGGGCTTGTCTGGCTTTTCAGCTAGATCCTTAGGGACTAAAGTACTAGGCTTAAAATGCTTTTTTTCTCCTTTCGTGAACTATTTGCATGTTAAAGAAAATAGCATTTATGTGAAAGTTTGTGATAATTCAAACTGATATAATTCTGAAATGGAACTTCTGAACCTTAGTGATCTGTAAGACATTGTTGCTTTCTGTCGTTACTCAATAAAAAGAAATCTTTAAAAAAGTATCCCTAGTTCAGGTAAGAAAAAAAAAAGTCAAGTGTTTACACTCTCTATCTCTGGAGACTTAGGAAAATTACTTCTTTCTCATCTGTAAAATGGGGATAATAATATGTAGTACTTACCTCATGGGTTGTTATAAATATAAATAATTCCCTCATAGGTTGTTATAAATATAAATAACATAATTCACATACGTCCTTAGCATAGTGCTCACAAATACTAATTATTCATTAAAGTTGGTGAGTATAAAGAAAAAAGCAATAATATGTGAAATTTTATATTTTAATATTTGGTTTTTAATTGAAAGTTTGGAAAAATAGCTTATGTAACTAAAAGACTTACCTGTCTTCCAAATTTTTTATGCCAAAAAACTTTGAAGTGCTTTTTGTTAAAATTGATGGCTGGTATTAAAACTTCAGTAATTTGTTTCTTGAAAATTAACAAGGATTTCAATTTGTCTTTTAAATGGAAACTTAAGCTGTAGCCTGAGAACAATGGCATTTTATTAAAACTTTAAGACATGCTTTACTAGTTTAGATTTACACTTTCATACATGATAAATATGATAGCTTAAAGATCCCCCTGTGTTGAAGATTTTAGTCTTGTACACAGAAATTTTATAATTTAACAATAGTAAAAACAGTTGGAATGAAAATATCCTGAAATCTGCCTACTGCCCTTTTAAGGGAATCTTTGTTACTGAATTTTCTTTGTTTTTATGTGGCACAAAGCTAAAGTATTATTATGTTACTTCTTCAGTGATGATTTGAATCAGTCATTGAATTTGGACATAGATTAATTTTATTTTTCTATTATGTATTAAGTACATAGCGGGGCTAAAGAATGCAACTTTTCCATTTCTGAGCAGATATATTTTTGTATTTTAGTAGTAGTAGTACATATATAATTTAATATCTTGGAAATCTTTATTACCATTGCTTATAGATGATTATAATATAGAATTACCTTTAAATGTTAATATGATTGTGGTGATGGTTGCACAATTCTATGAACATTCTAAAAACCATTTAATTGTATACTGTACATGAATAAATTGTATGGAATGTGAATTATATCTCAATAAAACGTAAAGGTCAGTATGAGGAAACAGTTCAAATTAGAGGCTCTTGTTTAGATAAACCCAGAATTGTGGGACAGTTCTGCCATTTACCTTGGCAAGTTACTTTACCTTTCTGAGGTTTACTTTTTAAATTTTCTTAAATGGAGGTAATTTGTATGTTAGGATTGTTTTGTGAATTGAGTAATAATTCTTGGCATATTGTCAGCACTTAATCGTAGCATTCATTAATAATTTCTTAAGTTTATATAATAGGATCATGTAGAAGCACAAAGAATAGTGGACTCTGACTTGGCAATCTGGGGAGGCTTACCTTTGAGCAAGGTTTTGAAAGGTGAGAAGGAAGTTTGCTGGCAAGCAGGACTAAGAGGAAGGCATCTTGGTAGAGAAATAGCACATACAGAGGACTGGAGTTGTGAAAGCATGTACATGCTCAGTTCAAGACCCATAACAGCATATTGCAGTAGTGTGTAAGGAGTGCTAGTTAAATGTAAATTCATATAGGAAGCCACACTTCAGATGTGTCAGGAATGAGAATATGTGAAAGATACTGGACAATAAATATTTACTGAACTGAAATAAAGTATAGCTATTATTCATGGTTGAAAACATTATTAAGGGCTTCCCTGGTGGCGCAGTGGTTGAGAGTCCTCCTGCCGATGCAGGGGACACAGGTTCGTGCCCCGGTACGGGAAGATCCCACATGCCGCGGAGCGGCTGGGCCCGTGAGCCATGGCCGCTGAGCCTGCGCGTCTGGAGCCTGTGCTCCGCAGCGGGAGAGGCCACAACGGTGAGAGGCCCGCGTACCGCAAAAAAACAAAACAAAACAAAACAAAACATTATTAATGACAGTTGTTTAAAGGAATAGAAATGAGGTCAAGTTCTTTTGTTATCTTTTATTAACTATACCATCTTGGACACATAGCAATTGTGCATATTATGGGACATCTGTGGTAAACATTTTTTTTTTGTTACCAGCTTTCCAACATTTTATTATGAAATGTTCAAACATACAGAGAATTTGCAAGAATTGTACACTGAACACGCGGAGACCCACCACTGAGATTCTGCAATTAGCCTTTAACTGTTTGCTTCATCATAGAGTTCTCCATATAGCCATCTCTCTATTCATCAGTCATTCTTATTTTTCTGATGCATTTCAGAGTAAGTCGCATACATCAGATCACTTCGCTCAAACATTTCAGGCGCAGATCTCTAACCAGACATCAATACTGTTTTTAAGGTGAAATGTACATACAACAACAGGCACAAATTTCTAAGTATGCCATTTGATGAGTTTTGACAAATTAAACACCTGTGTAACCTAAATTTCCAATCAAGATATCATCAGTCTTGAAAGTTCCTTCATGCTCCTTCTCAGCCAATGCCTGTCTCCACCCCCCACAGGCAATTATTGTTCTATTTTTTAAATTTATTTTTATTTATTTTTTAAACAATAGATTAGTTTTGTCTTTTCTAGAACTTCATGTGAAAGGAAATACAAAATTTATGTTCCTCTGTATACGGCTTCCTTCACTCAACATAATGCTTTTGAGATTCGTATGTTAATCAGTAGTTTGTATGTTTTTATTGCTGGATATTATTCCATTGTAAAAACACACCACCATATTTTTATTCATTTTTCTGCTTAAAGGATTCTGGGCTATTTCCAGTTTTTGGCTCTTATCAGTAAAGCTATCTGAATGTTATTGTACCTATGTTTTGTGGACTTCAGTTATCTGGAGGAAATTTCTAAGAGTGGAATTGCTGGTACATAGGGTAGGTTTATGGCTTAAGTTTCAAATATAGGAAAAGCAATTTCACTTTTCTAAACGTTAATTTCTATTGCTCCTATCAGTACTTGCCTATTGTATGAGTAAACTAAATCTTGCTAGTTCTTTCTTTTGTGAGCAAACGTCAAAGTAAATTCTCCATATTCCACCCCCCCCCCCCCCCGCTGCCCCCATCCCCCCAAACTAGGTTACTAGGAAATAGGTAGCTAGAGATTTTCTTAAACAATAGGCTTGTAAATATTTGCCCCATGGTAGGTAATATACAAATTACATTTTTTATTGTTTTCTGAATGTGCTACCAGCACACGTGTACACACACACACACACCCCCACACACGCACGTGCGCACAGAGGGGGTCATCTGCTCCCCCTAAAGTCAATAATCTTCATCCGATATAAGCTACCATGATTTAAGCCACACCATTTCGGATTGGGGGCTCAGGTGGCTGTTGCTTCTATTTTTTAGTGTATAGTTAACATTGGCAGTCACCCTTATAATGATGTGACACTAGCTACCCCCAAGTACATTGAATAAGCCATGCCTAGCACAAGAGAACTTGATTTAATTGGCAACAGTGTTTGCTGTCACATGATAGGCACTGAAGTAAAACGAAACCTATTTCACTTTGTATTATCTCTTTTTGATGTAACAGTAAAAACAAAATGTATTTTTAAAGTGCTGGAATTATATAATTTTCACTGTGGAATACCTATATCTGGATCAAGTATCTAAGTAACTTTATTTAGGAACTGAATACTTTAAAGCTGTTAAGGGAGTACTTGAAGCTTGCAGTTACAATATTGTCAACAAAAGATGTGATTAAATAAATTGAATGTTGAAGACTTTAGGCTTATGGTTAATACCAGGTAATTAAAAGTCAGCACTGCTGTGGGAGTGCATTATATATTAGCTGTCCTCTTTATCTCATTAACTGGGGTTTTGCATGTTTATGGAGCTAACTTCAATTAAAAATGCCTTTTAAGTTATGCCTATTAAGGTCTTTTAGTTACTATTTTGGTATAAAGTATTACACTTAAATGAAATTGGTATATCGTAAATACCTGTGTTTGAGTAATACCCAAGATGAACAAATTTGATTATTTGATATTTTTACATCTAGGTTTTTTATGCCTATGCATTGTTTTTTCTATGTAATATAAGACAGTCTACGAGAGTTAAAAAGTAAAACTTTGGTTGTATACATGTTAAAAAATTGTTCATACCTGCATTTTCTTACCTTATAAGATTTCTAAGGTTTTATCATTTCAACTTAGTGGTGCTTTAAAATCCTTACAGAAACGTGTTGAGTTTTCTGCTTCACTTCTGAGGTTAAGAAAAAGTTAATTAATTTTCCACTTGAATGCCAAATTCCTATTTTCCTATATACCTTTGGTTATATTTTAAGGTGGATAATTAAAGATGATCCTAAATTTAAAGAATATTATAAATATAAATTGAAATGTTAAAACTGATTATTATATTTCTGTAGAACATTGTCTCGATTCTAAAAAAATGAAGTATAAATAACTGTGAACACCACCGAAGAGATTTCTTATTGAGAGTATATTCTAAGTTGTACATCAAAATAGAGATAAGAAAAAGTTAGGAAAAAGAAGTTGGTTTCCTATTTTCTGTTTTGAAATTCATGTAATTAACTTGAGTGATTTTCTGTATTTTAAAATTTATTTACTTTCTTTATTACAGAAGTGTCATCGTGGCAACAAAAAAATCAGCAGTCTTACCTTCAACACTTACAAGTATACCTACCAATGCTGTCAGTGTGGTTTCTTCAGTAGACTCAGCCCAAGCCTCAGATGTGGGGGGAGAATCACCTGGTGAGTTTGTTATCAGCGATTTCAACAAAAAAGTTCTTAATCCCATTGCAAAGCTTAGGATTTTTGATTAAGTTAAGTTTTGTTAGGGATATTTTGAATGATTATGCTTTTGTATTATGTTGTTGATTATTTGATGATTTTCTGAATAAATTTGAGTAATATGAAATAAATTAAATCAAGGATTTTAATACTTTCTCCACTTAAATATAGTAGTGTATGACAAATTGGATGCTGCTGGTTGGGTGGTTGAATGAATGACAGATTTATTAAAATACTTTTTTCCTTTCCTCTCACTTGAGAAGATGTGTATAGATAGTGGTTAATATGAGAAAGTTTTGCTGACATTTGGTCTTTTAATCTGGTTATCAGTTGCCAGATGTTTATGTGGTATCCAGTACTTTGCTTTCTCTTGCATAGTTTTTGAATTAGATGCTTGGAAAGGGAATGCTGCCCTCAAGTCTATCATCATTCTAGCATTAGTCATAGTAGTTCAATAACTCTTACTACAATTTGATTTTTGCCCCGCCTCTCTCTCTCTATTCCTTCCAAATGTAAAAGCCTTTTGGTGCACATGTATGGGTGCAAGATCCTAAATCCCTAGATGTTGATTGGAAGCTCAGTGATAATAGCAGGTGAACTTGAAGACTATGTGATATTAAAAAGACCAAGTTAGGACAAAGGGAATATTATTTTATATAAGTAGTATATTTCTAAGTGTTGTGCTATTTCATTAAAAAAAAAAAAAACTAAAAAAAAAAAAATTAATCCCCCAAAGGATTCATCCTTTCTTGTTAGTCTAGGATGAGATTAATGAAAAATAAAAGGAATTTTTAAGGAATGACTAGGTGGATTATGTTAAAATCAGAAATAATGTTTTTCCTTCATCTTTTGCGACATCTCAGGCCTCCTATCCAGTGTTCTACCTTTATTTGGTAAACTGGTATATCTCAGAGAGTTTTGCTGATAACTTGATGTTTCTACTAGCCAGTTGTCAGGGACATTTAATTTTTCCTTTCTGTGTACTATGTATCATGTGTTCCAGAAACAAAGACTAGTATTTTTTTAAAAAATATTTATTTATTTAAATTTATTTGCTTGCGGGCTTTAGTTGTGGCAAGCAGGCTCCTTAGTTGTGGCATGCGAACTCTTAGTTGCAGCATGCATGTGGGATCTAGTTCCCTGACCAGGGATCGAACTTGGGCCCCCTTCATTGGGAGCGTGGAGTCTTAACCACTGCACCACCAGGGAAGTCCCAGGATTGTTTATTTCTTTTGTCTTTCCTGCTTTTCTTTTTCCTTTCATTGTAGTTATTTTACTTGTGCTAACAAAAACTGTTTTTTCAAAGTTTTAAATGTGATTAATTCTTTACAAATTTCTTAGTGTTAAGTGATAATAGAAAATGCTCACAGTAGGTTAAGTAAAAAAAAAATTACATGCAATACTTTACATGCTATGAAATCGTAACTATGTGAAGTATGTATATACTTTTCATACATGGAAGAAGCAAAGAAATGTACTCTGAAGTTACTGGATTATTTCCATGAATTAATGGAAATTTTGATTTTCAAAATTTTTAATTTTAGTATATTTTCCAAAAATTTATCAGTAATCCTGTATTATTTTTATAATTAGGAAAAAGTAGTTGTTGAAGAAAAATATCCACAAGGAAACCAAAAGCTGCAGTGGTAATAGACAGTTTTGTGCTGCCTTGTTTCTTTTTTTAATAAAACATTTTTTAAAATTAATAGACCTTATATTTTAGGTCAGTTTTAGGTTATAGAAAAATAGAAAGGAAAGTAGAGAGTTCCCATATATGCTCTCAACCTCACCCTCTCTGCATTTCTCTGTTGTTAACATCTTGCAATAGTGTGGTATATTTGTTACATTTTGTTTTTCATCATTCATTGTCTTAGTGAGAAACAATAAAGGAAAGTAAGTGTAGAACTCCAGCAAAATTTCCTCTTCTTTATTTTCTCCTTCATTTCCTTCATCATTATACTCTGATACTTTTTTTTTTTTTTTTTTTTTTTTTTTACTTTGGTGAAGAAGCAATTTGGGGATCTATTTTGGGCTGGTTATGCAAATTTCTGTTCTTCCACCTCCATCCAAAGGCCTTAAAAAAAATGAACTGTGATTTTTCTAGACAAGCCCCTGTTGGGAAAAAGTCAGATGTTACTAATATCTATGAAACTTTCTGCTGTCTTTTAAATTCAGTAATAGTGAATTCCTAATAACTTCCCAGAGCATATGTAGTAAATTCAGAGGTTCACAGTACACTGAGTAAAATATTATCATCTTATTTTGATATTACCCTTATATTACCCTTTAATTTCAGTTTATGGGGCAAGGTAAATAGGATCCTCTGATTTCTTTTAAATATATTTTTCAAAATTCATGCAGTCTTTGACTTATTTCAATAAAGCCAGAAAAATGTTAAACAAGTAAATAAAATTGGTACAAGGGAAAGAAAAAAAATTTCATGCAGTCTTCAGAAGAGATAAGAAACAGAAAGAAAGCTGATATGTGAGTAATATTTGATATAAAACAGCATAACACATTTCTTTCTGAAGCCATTGTATATTTTCCAGTAAGTTCATTATAATGTAAAATACCCTGAAGAACCATATGCAGAATTATAAAATAATTTGCTATCTTGAAGACTATCATATTTATTGGTAAAACCCCACAAAACCCTGTATCCAGCCCATAATGTACCCTTTTCCCCCTCTTATTTAAATTTTGTATAATTTGTGGTGGTAGTGTTTCTCAAATAGTTCCCAGTTTTTTCCATTTTGGGGTAGAATTTGTAGTTCATTTCCTTTATTTAGCTCCCTTTATTTAAAAAAAAATTCGTTCCTTTTTAAAAATGACTTAAGTCATTCTGAGTTGTTCTTGTGATGATGGTCTTTATTTTTGTCACTTGTTTTGATTTCCATACCTGACTTTTCCTTTCCTCTTCCTCTGTCACTAGGCTCTTGTTGTCACTTATATGGTGTCTCGATTTTAGTTTATTACTTCCATTCCATTGATTGCTGCCATGAACATTACTGCCTTGATAAGAAAGCTAACCCAACTGAGTGTTTTCAGTCATCCTATTTCTTACTCTCCTACAGCCCTATTTTTCGTGCTTTTGCCTACTATACTTGCCCTTGTAGTCTGTTCTCTTTTCACTTGGAATCCAAACAAATAGTTATCTCTCTGCCATCAATATTTTTAGCTGATAGATTTTTGTTTTCTTTTTGGTAGATCTCTTGATTTAAGTTATTTGCCATTAAAAAAATAGGCTATACAGTATATCAAAGCTTATTATGCTGCTTCTGGTTCAAGCAAGATTTGGGAAAAATGATTTGTGGATGAATTGATTGCTATTGTGATTACATGGTGAGCTGGGCAGTTTATTCTTGCAGATCTGGGTAACTTAGGTATTATTCTTGGTTTGATCTTGGATTATTTTCTTTATATGAAAGTACAGTTAATATCTGTCTCTGTGGACCATAAACCTTTGTGTCTTGGGATGACTTCAGTTCTGAATTTTATAGTGAGTCAGCAACAAAAAGTGAACTGCTCATAGTTAGTAATAGATTATTGGTTAATAAAAAAATATACTTGATAGTACATAGTACATTAGCAAAAATGGGAACTTCCTTGGAAGAAACCATGTTGAACAGAAAACATAAAATATGAGTTTTGTAGCAAAAAAGTTTAAACTATTTGGAAATTTTGATATCAGAATGGGATTTCTGTGTTTTACATGTGGCACAATTAAAGACAAACTAAGACTGGATCCCAGAAAAAGAATGAGAACTTGTCAACTTATGTGAGGTCAAAGATTTTTCTGTCAAAACATTACCACCCAAATAATTTTATAATTTTGTGAAAAAATTAAGGATTTTTTAATACATTTTATTTTTATTTATTTATTTATTTTTAAAATTTTATTTTTTATTTTTATTTTTGGCTGCGTTGGGTCTTTGTTGCTGTGCGTGGGCTTTCTCTAGTTGAGGCGAGCGGGGCTACTCTTTGTTGAGGTGCGCGGGCTTCTCATTGCAGTGGCTTCTCTTGTTGTAGAGCACGGGCTCTAGGCGCGCTGCCTTCAGTAGTTGTGGCACGTGAGCTCTAGAGTGCGTGCAGGCTCAGTAGTTGTGGTGCACGGGATTAGTTGCTCCGCGACATGTGAGATCATCCCGGGCCGGGCTCGAACTCTTTGTCCCCTGCACTGGCAGGCGGATTCTTAACCACGGTGCCACCAGGGAAGCCCTGGAAATACATTTTAAAACAGTGTACATTATTAAAACTATGATCGGTATTCAAGTTTTGACTCATACAAATTTCAGATTTTAGTTTGAATAATATTTCTTAGCTTTTGTAGCATTTTATTAGCAAAAAAGTGTAATATAATAATAATGGCAAACCTTTCGTAAGAAGTGGTAAAAGATTCATCAGAAGAAACAAGGTTTGCCCTTTGTGTATGCATATTTATTTATAAAGGACACTAAAAGAGAAAATAGAGTTTTTAGTAAATATATCAAAATCTGTAAATTTTAGTTACTCATTAGTAAAGGTTTAATTGTCCAGACTACAATATGTGTTAAGATGCAGTTACACTTTTTTCAAATGTCCAGTGGTGTTTTCAAATATGTTTGATTTGCAAAGCGTAAACGATTAAAACAAAATTGAAGCTAACCCAGTGAAGGAACTAAATAGACTGTTCTTAAATAATTTATGTGCTGAGTGTTTGCTAATTTGCAAAATTTAACAGTTACACTACTTACCAGAGTATTAGGCTCTACTGTGTATCAGAGCCATGCATATTATAAATTAGTATGTTTATTTTTAATGTTGAAGGAAAATTTTGATTCTTTGCTTTATATAATCTTTGACCCAAGAGGCTTATCTTTACTTATCCAATAAAAGTTTCTTTTATTTAATGAAGAATTTTAGCTGGGCATATAGACTATCCCTCCCTGAATTGGTCTGGAATGGGTGGGGAGGGAAAGAGGGAGAAAAGGAGAGAGAGGGCAATTAAAAAAATAACTGTGTTTAGGGATTAAATATTGGCATTTGTATTAATAGTACTTTTTTGCAAAGGACATTATTTATGTAGACCCTTAGGGACCTTGAATTAACAATCGGCTATTCCCTGGATAGATGCTAGACAGATGATCTATTTACATTTTCCCTTTTGTTCTTTTGAATGTCTGGAAGACTGTCAGTTTGAAGGAGCCAGTTTATCAGTGCAAGGATAAGGAAAAGATAAGTCAGTACCATTCCATATGTTGGAAGTAGCTTCTGAATTTACATGTTTGATCACTTGTTGAAAATATTTTTATTGTTAAATAGATTAAAAACAAATTTGTCATAACTTTATGATTTTTTAATCTGAGTTGAAAAAATGCTGAATGTATTTGGAAGGTAACATTTTTCTGTCTGGTAGGAATGAAGGTCAACCTGGTGTGAAATTACTGATATATTTAGTTTATTATTTTCGTGATTTTTTTTTTTCCTTAAAACAATTGCTAGTTGATTCACTTATCTTTGTTGGTAATGTATTTTCTTATGATTTGAAAAGATCACTTTATAAAAAATCCCTTTCTGCTATAGTCTTTTTAAGGTTTGAAAATTGGCATTATTTCTAGGGTAGTGTCAAGAAAGCGTTTTTGTTAGTGTTTCATGTAGAGCCACCAATGCTCCTTGACTTTTTCAAATTTTGATATATATATTTCACCTCATTAAAATTAGTCTCAATTTGTGCAGTAAAAGCTAATGTTGTTTTAAACTACTGTCTGAAGCCTCATACAAACATTTTCTTGCAATTTATTACTTCTATCTCTTTTTAAGTAGATGAGGCCTTATGTGTTCCTTTTCGTCAACTTCGGAAAAGCTCAAGAAAAAATACCAATTAGGCCTTTTATTTTTTTTTTATTTTTATTTTTTGTGGTACGCGGGCCTCTCACTGTTGTGGCCTCTCCCGTTGCGGAGCACAGGCTCCAGATGCGCAGGCTCAGCAGCCATGGCTCATGGGCCCCGCTGCTCCGCGGCATGTGGGATCCTCCCGGACTGGGGCCAAACCCGTGTCTCCTGCATCGGCAGGCAGACTCTCAACCACTGCGCTACCAGGGGAATCCCAATTAGGCCTTTTAGAGAAAATATCTCATATACTGTAAATAAATATGGTCTTTAAAAAACTACCACTAGAAAAATAAAGCTCAGAAATAATTCATTAATTACTGGTAATAGAAGTCAGTAGCCAACCGTGGTTCAATGATCTTATTGCTGTCAAGAATTTAGAAAATTGCAGGTGTCATTAACTGAGTGTAATAACACTATTTGGTCTCTGAAGTACTTCATTGAGTGTTGTGTAGGAATAGGAGGATTGGTCCTGATTGTCAGAAATACCACATACTGAAGAGTGAAAAAAATTTTCAGTTTCACCTTGTCTTGCCCTCTAGTTTGAAATTTTGTTGTGAGAAATGCAAAAATGGAAATCTTTTAATGGTGAAATGGGAATTGATAATACTTTAAAAAGTTGTCAGCACGAAAAAATGTGTACCTACTTTAACTTCATTTTAAAATTAATCCTATGCATTAGGATAGATTCCATTCAGTTTGTTAGAGTTTTTATGTATAATTAACTCTTGATTGAGCAGGATGGTAAGGATGGGTGGAAGGTCAGCAAGAAACTATAATCCCAGTAAAAAGAAGAGTCAACTCTAATTATCAGTGGAAGGGGAAGAAAATGTGTTGAGGAAAAGAGAGATTCACTGTGGATAAATTCATCTTGTGGGAATATGCTCACTCTAAGAGACAGGCTCAGTAATTACGCAGAAGTTAATTGTGGAAGATTGTTGCAATGCCCTCTCTCCAAAGGAACCAAGCCTGTGGGGGGTAAAATAGTCCAGATTTCCAGATCCTTCTGTTTGGCTGAGAACTGTAATCATAGCTGCTGATTATTGATCAAATTCTGCCTAAAGACTAAGCATGTTTCAGGGAAGGTCAAGTTGTCCCAGATCTTTGCTGTTTCTTAATCAGTTAAATCTACAAAACCTCTGATTAGATCCTGGCTTTATCTATATCCAGAATTAACTTTGCCTTAGTTAAAAGAGGCAGTTGAATCAAAGCGCCCAGATAAAATTGAAGTGAGCCTTAGAAAATTGTGGGAGTGGTGTGAGGCAGTGACAGGCTGTAGAGGACAGTGGCTAGGTTTACCAAATGTTTATGGCCATGGGTTATTTTATACCAATCTGATAAATAAAGCTGTTAGAAATCCACTTTTTACAGAAGTTAAATCTGGGATTGGTTTCTAGACTTCTCAAAAGAATTTACCTTTGGTTTCCTTCTTAAGTTTTTATGGCGAATTTTTAAAAAGGCACTTTATAAGCTTCATTTCATTTAAGTTACCTATGTTTAATGTCATATGAATAATTGTTGAAAATTTGGGTGTCTTTTCAGCCTGAAGTACAGACTAAAGGGAAACATAACTTCCTTTCAATATTTTAAAGGCAATCCTAGAGTAGCAGGGTAGGAAGGGAAGCTGTCACTCACTGTGTGTTTACTGTGGTACAGGCTCTAACTACGTTAATCCTTGAAATAATTCGGTGAGGTAGGTATCGCTGTTAATTTTACAGATGAAGAAAATAAGGCACAGAGAGCTTAAGTAACTTCGCCCAAGGTCACACAGCTAGTAAATGGCAGAACCCTTACTGTTTCCCGAAACATTTCAACCCTATAACCTCTTAAGGGTAGTTGTTATCAAAGAAACTGGCCTGATATTGATAGAGCTAGGATTCAATTTGAAAATGGTTTAGTTGTGAGTGGCTGATGAGGAAGTGTTTTCTGCTAGTGTAGAACACCTTTTCTAAAGAACATGGTAATGGAAATTATGAGAATTTGATGGTTGAGGTAGCTTTAGAGGTTAGCAGCGTTTCCTTCAGATGTGGAAGAGAAAGGCTCTGGTCTTGGATGACCTGGCATTTCTTTTTTGTGTGTGTGTGTGTGTGTGGTACGCGGGCCTCTCACTGTTGTGGCCTCTCCCAATGCGGAGCACAGGCTCCGGATGCGCAGGCCCAGCGGCCATGGCTTACGGGTCCAGCCGCTCCGCGGCATGTGGGATCCTCCTAGACCGGGGCACGAACCCGTGTCGCCTGCATCGGCAGGCAGACTCTCAACCACTGCGCCACCAGGGAAGCCCATGGCATTTCTTTTTGAAAGCAGGAAGAGAAATAGGTTTCAGGCTGAGACAACTTTTTATACTTATTATACTTTTTATACTTATTATGGGAATTTAATAAGTTAGTAATATATAAATAGAAGGCTCTACTAAAAATGGATAGCATGAATCATGGATACATAGTAGGATCACTCAGAAGAGCTCTAGACTTTTTTTTTTCTGTAGTACCTTGCAGAAATGTGGGAAAGTAAGATTGGAGAATCTTCTTTATCTTAGGTGCTTTACATTTTAAAATTTAAATATCCTAACAACCCTGTTAAAAATTTGGTGATATTCCTATTTTCTGTATCTTGCTGGTATAGATGGTTTAAAGGGAAGATTATAGAATTCTCTGTGGCAAAAAATCACTACAAACTTAGGAAGAATTTATAATGAATGATAAAAGCTAACTGTCATAATTATATAGAATGATTACAAATCATAAAGAAAAAGATTCTAATGAAAATACTCAAAAGGTCAGAACAGTCATTTGTTTCCTGTTTTGTTTCCAGTAAATTGGGAAAATACGTTCAATTTTATTAGTAATCAAAGAAGTGTAAATTTGTTTTTTCTTTCTTCAGGGTAATTTAGCAATATGTATCAACATTTAAAGTGTGTGTTTATTGACTTCTAGGAAGTTACTTCAAGAATATAAAGGAGTGTATATAGATTTATATAAGCATATACAAAACATTGTTTATTGTAAAAAATTGGGAACAACTTAAATGCGCATCCCTGAATTTGGGTTGGTCTGATGTTTCCTCATGATTAGAAACAGGTATTTCTTTGGTAGGAATATTATGGAACAGACAGAGAATCTGATCACAAGGCACACAATTTTGATTTGTCAAAATGCTGATGGTGACCACTTTCGTCACTTGATTAAAGTATAACTGCCAGGTTTCTATATTGTAAAGTTATTCTTTCGCTTTTTTAATTAATAAGTGTTTTGTGGAGAGGTATTTTGAAATTATTTAAATATCCTGTTCCCCAGACTGTTAATTTATCATATCGGTATGGCCTCATGGCTTCCTATTTTATTGGCTGTGTTACAGTCAGTTACTATCATTATTTCTTTTGATGCTCAAATTGTCTCTATTTTGGTCGGTGGGAGTCCCTTGAAGTTGGCTTCTGTGCCAACGTGACATATCCAAACATTCCTTGGAATTTCCTTGCTTTCTACAAAAGAAAACTAGATGTTTCAAACTTATTTTGCTTTTCTTCCACTGTTATTGAATTAGCTATTTCTGATTTATTTATTTAGTGGAGAATAGTATTTAGAAGCCAATATCTGGACATTAGGTGTTAGGGTATTGCTGCTCCCAGATTTTCTCAGTGGACAGAGCTAGTGACTATATGTATAGGTATGTATGTGAATGAGAGTATATATTTTATATACAGGCATACCTTGGAGATAATTGTGAATTTTGGTTCCAGACCACTGCAATAAAGCGACTATCACCAAATGAGTCACATGAATTTATTTTGTTTCCCAGTGCATGTATAAGTTGTTTACACTATGCTGTAGACTATTAAGTGTGTAAAGCATTATGTCTAAAAATACCATGTGCATACCTTAATTTAAAAATACTTTATTACTAAAAAATGCTAACCATCATCTGAGCCTTCAGTGAGTCATAATATTTTTGCAGTAGTAACATCAAAGATCACTGATCACAGATGGTCATAATAAATATAATAATAATGAAAAAGTTTGAAATATTGTGAGAATCACCAAAATGTGATGCAGAGACATGAAGTGAGCAAATGCTATTGGAAAAATGACACTGATAGACTTGCTTGATGCAGGGTTGCCACAAACCTTCAATTTGTAAAAAACACAATTTGTTAAAAAAATGCAGCTATTGTGCTTTACTTTTTTTTTTTTTTTTTTGCGGTACGCGGGCCTCTCACTGTTGTGGCCTCTCCCGTTGCGGAGCACAGGCTCCGGAAGCGCAAGCTCAGTGGCCATGGCTCACGGGCCCAGCCGCTCTGCGGCATGTGGGATCCTCCTGGACCGGAGCATCGGCAGGCAGACTCTCAACCACTGCGCCACCAGGGAAGCCCTGTCAGATGATTTTGTATGCACTGGGAAACCAAACAATTTGTGTGACTTGCTTTATTGTGATATTCACTTTGTTGTGGTCTGGAACCAAACCCAACATATCTCCGAGGTATACCTGTATTCAGACAGTATATTTATATTAATTATTCAACCGTTTTTCCTTTAGTTTATGTAATCTTGAGGTTTTACCTTGGCAAAATAATGAATTCAAAGAGTTACGCAATTCCTCCTTTAGTCATTTACCAAATTTCAGATTTGATTCTGCTGCTGCGTTCTTGATTTTATCCACTGTGTTTTCTCACAATTAGATTTCAACTTCTGGCTGACTACAATTGCTAAGATGCCTTTGTAAAATGCATTAATTTGAGAGATGTTACCATGTAGAAAAATGTGCATCTTACCACGATGAAATAGGTTGTCTGGAAAAGAATTCTTACTTAGAGATTTATTAAATTCTGGTTCTTTTAAAATAAGCCCATGATTGCCATCTTTCTCTGCCCAACTTCATCTAAAGTCTGTGTCAATATTCTCCAGCCAAAGATCCCAGTAGTAAACCTTTGGTTGAATAAGTCAGTGAGGGAGAATGCACATAGTGAAACTTGGGGCATCTCAGGAATAGTGTTAGAAAAGATTTATTATAGGATTTGAGCTTGCATGTAAGTGCAAAGAACAGAGTCTGAAAGGATATATTCCAAATTGCTGATAGTGGCTGCCTTTGGGGAGGGACTGGGACTAGGAGGGTTTGTGCAAAGCACTGCTGAATTTAAAAATATGGATGTATTTGTGCTTTGTGTAATTAAAAAATAACTAGAAAAAAATGATGATTTGGGGGAGTGGTTAAGGAAGTGGGGCTTTCTTCTGTCAGAAAGCATGGGTAATTCTATGATTAAATATCCTAATAAATCTTACCTATAATCATGGAAGACTTGAATGAGGCTAAAGCTCTAATTTGTAAAGAAACAGCAATCTTTCATATTAAGATTTGGGATGTTTGACCATCTTTGTTATTTGGCTGGAGTTCATGTTTTTGTCTGTTGGGGCATGATTACAGAGTGGTATTGTTCTATGTTGATTCATCATGGTCATGGCATGGCTTTGTCTGATGTTGCTGTTTTATGAAATTGTTTATATTCAGGGAGAGAATAACAAGACCTAGCTGTGGGCTCTAAGCCAGCTCTTAACAACACCAGGGCCTAGTTGACATTACAGGGCCAGCTCCCAGATGTTAAAGAGGCTGCTTTTCTACCTTCTCATCTGTTTCTGCCATCTTTCTTTCTACATCCTAGGTGAACATTTCTTCTTCTATCTTTCTTTTATCTTTCTGTCCACACCACTTTGTCTCCTTGAGGTGTTTCCAGGCTACCCATGCCTGAAGTTTTAAGAATAGATCAAAAGAATCTGACCTCTGATAGTGCATCCTGATAGGTTCCAGAATCCTTTGAGGCCCTCTTCCCTCCTTGTTTATAAGCTTTGTATCTTTGTTTCATTTGCTTCAATATGTTTGCTGCCTTTCTTGGTCTACCTTTCTATAGAATTGTGATGGGATTTCAGTCTGCTCTAATACTAACTTGGTGCCCTTTTAGGACACTACTTTTAGAAAGAGAAACTTTACGTCTTGGATTGCAGCTGCAAGCAAGTTGTGCACACCTCCTTTGCCTATACTGTCCAGGTTGTTAGGCTATCATCCCAGTTGGATTCCAGTGACTGTTATGGTCCCTGTGTCAGAGAGGGGCATTTGACACTGTGTGTGTGTCCATTCTTTTCTTCCTTCTCCCTATTATTGTCCTTAGAAAGAAAATGGCTCTTCTGTTTCTTCAGGCCCTACTCCTAGCTTAAATTGAATGCTTTTCTATCCCATATATCCTGATTCTTAAATGGGAACTTTATTTTTCCCCTACTTTCTTGAGCTTTTTAGAACTCTTCAAGCCTCAGTAAATTATCCTCCGAATTAGTCTTCTAGACTTTTTCAATACTTCTCATAATGTGTGTTGTTTCTGTACCTATCCATTCTTTGACTCTGTCAGAGTTAATTTCCTGGTAATTATTTTTCTCTTGCCAAGTAAAATTTATAAGCACAGTTATTTGTTGAAAACATAAAGGAGGTAGCTCTTGTATAGGGCAAGGTAGTTTGAACATTTTGTGCTATAAGACGGTGAGTGGGCATTTAACAATACAGATATACAAGAGTAAGGACATCTGGGAGTGTTCATTGGAGAGTAAAATAAGATCACATGGTGAAAATTAATTTTACAAAGTAGTTTGAACAAAGACAGGGACATAAAATTGTAGGAACTAGAGAGGGAAGTATATACCAGATGGGAAGATTGACCTACTAAAATATGGGAGATGGAATGATTAAGGGAATCATTTCTGCAATTAACATAAATTGAGAACCTTGTATTGTGTCAGTTTGTCTAGGTGCTAGAGATCAATGGATGAAAAAGATGAGATCTCTGCTTTCAAAAAGATTAGTATACTAGGAAAAAGGACATTTAAAAAACCAATTGAAATACAATGTGACAAATGCAAACAACAGGTTATTTACTAATTACAGTGAGGACACACGTGAGGGAGTTTATGTTCTGCTTGTATCATTTAAGAAAGGTTTCTCAGGTGGCTATTGCATAATGTTTGCTGGACTAGACTCAGAAGCATTCAGGGTATAGCAGAAGTTATTTGGTGGCTGAATAAAGACAGTTTTCATGGTAATGAGGCATACCTATTTAAGCTAAATTTGGAATTAACCGTTTCTGTTTTTTGCTTCAATTTAAAAAGTTTCTAATTGTAAATCTCTGTTGCCACTTGATGTTCAATGGAAGGAATCATGACCCCAATTTAGTGAGTCAGAATTTACTTTTCTATTATGTTTTCAGCTGATGGGTGGAAGCACTGCTTGGTGTGATAATTGAACTGGTAACTGAGATTTATATATTAAATGATTCAAGAAAAACCTTGTTAATTGGTAGATTTTAATATTATCCAAATTAATAGGCATTTAAAAATGCAGTTTAGTATGTTTTTTGGTAACTTGCTATCAGGATATCTTTTTTGTTTGAATTCTTGTATCTAAAAACAGAAAATCCCCTAAATGGTTATTTTCTTTTATAGGTGGTAGATCATCTAATGCAAAATTACCTGCAGTTCCAACAGTTGGTTCAGTTCCACAAGACCAAGTTTCGAATATGAGGTATTCAAGCTACTAACTTGGATATTTGTGATTTATTCCTTTTGATGACTCTTAAAAATGTCTAGCTACAATTTTTAGAAAAATTTACTTTGTTTCTTTTTTAAAAAACATGCATGACGTTTAGAGGCTTGGAAGTATTTTAGAAGTGCCTTCTTAAAGATTATGAGATGTAAAAGATTCCCGAGAAGTAGCTTTTTCTGATTAATAAATGTGGAATGCATAACAAATATTTAATTTCACAGGTAGTTAGTAGCTTATGGCTTACGTTTCATATGATTGTAGATTGAACATTTGGAATTCATTGTTCATCTTCCCTAGAAATGCTGAAATAAGAAGTTTATATTGATACTGAATTATAGATAGATTTTTACTGTCAGTTATCTCGTTTAATTGGGCATATGTGTTTCAAATTCTAATTTGGAAGGCTGTGAATATATTCCACTACTAGGGCCTTTGTGGCTAGAGTTCTTAATCTGCCTTATTACAATTGGGAAATGCATAACACTTTAAAAATAAACGTACTTGGGTGCTACAAGTGTAGGCCTGTAGTTGTGATATCATCCAGGGATAAGAGGATCCATGAGATAAGTAGAGAGAAATAGTTTTATGGATAGTACCTGGGAAGAGATGGTTATTGAGCACAGAAATTTCCAGCAGCTTACCAGTTGATAGTTTCAGTAGCATCTCTTGTTGGTTGTATGAATAGAAAGTACACTTTGTAGGAATAGTAAATAAGTAGTGGCTGTTTATATATATGTTTGGTTCATAAGTTAGAAACTGAATTTCCTGAAATGCAGAGGGCTTGTTTTTTTTTTAAAAACTCATTAAATATATATATATGTATACAGCTGGATATGGATCCAACCAACCACAGATTGAAAATATTAAAACAAAATTTCCAAAAAGTTACACAAAGCAAAAATTTGTCTCACACTGGCAACTATTTTTTTTGATGTTTCTTTTTTTTGTAGTTTTCTTTTTTTTAATTTAAAAAAAATTTATCGAAGTATAGTTGACTTACAATGTTGTGTTAATTTCTGCTGTACAGCAAAGTGACCCAGCCATACGTATATATATATATATTTTCTTTTCCATTACAGTTTGTAGGACCTTGTCGTCCATCCATTCCACACATGATAGTTTGACATTGGCAACTATTTATATAGCATTTACATTGTATTTACATTGTATTAGATATTATAGGTAATTTAGATATGATTTAAAATATAGGTTATATGCAAATACTATGCCCTTTTACATAAGGGACCTGAGCATCCACAGATTTTGCTATCTGTAGGGAGTCTTGGAACCATTCCACTGAAAACCGAGGGACAACTGTGTGTGTGTATATACGTATGGGTTTATGTGTGTATACATATATATAAGAATATATGTACATATAGTCACAAAGAGATACATTGAGTAAATTGATATCATTATAAATGTGCCAGTATACTATTTGCAAGTGAGAAGTTGTTCAGATTGCATTAGAAAGAAATTGTTTATAGAGATAGATGTTAGTGAAAAAGAATGTAGACTGATTCTTTCAGTTTATAAACATTATTGAGTTTGTAATATATGCTGCAGCTGAGAACTTAGAAGTGAAGGCATAGTTCTTGATCTGAAGGTGCTCATGGTTTAATGGTCAATAGAAAATTTGTTAAAAGATTGATAGTTTGTTTAGGTTGTAATGGGACTAAAATCAAGTGCTCTCTACTGGCCAGTTAAGCCTTCCAGTAAGAGCTGATGTGTGGAGTGGTTGTTAACCAGGTTGTTTGTGAGGGCTAGGGGTGGCAATATACAACAGAATAAAAAAGGATATTCCAGGCAGAAGGAATGGTGTGCGTAGCAATAGTGAACCTTCAGGTAATTTTAAATTTTTCACATAATTTTACAGTTCTATGAAAACTCATTTTAAAAACTAGAAAACTGATAAATACTGATGAATAGTACAGGTAACTTAACATCTTTCTATTAGTATTACAGAGAGGCTCGAACATGCTTTGGAGAAGGCAGCTCCTCTTCTACGAGAGATATTTGTAGACTTTGCACCTTTTCTTTCTCGGACACTTTTGGGTAGCCATGGACAAGAACTGCTTATAGAAGGAACAAGTAAGTGATTCTTCTTTCTTCATATATACATTTAAACTACAGGGTTGAAAACTGAAATGAATAATAAGAGATGCATGGAGTTTTATTGTTTGTTTTCAACCTTTGACAAGGCTTCTCAAAGAGTCTGTACATATCTTTTAAAGAATATGGCATGACTGCTATTCTAATCTGTTCAAGGTTTTTTATCAGTGATTTGCATGAGATTTGTGTGCATTAGATTTATTACTGTGTGTTTTGGGGAACAATAAAAAAAGAAAAAAGTATTGAATGAAAGAACTAAGAAATGTTTTAATACATTAAAATTAACTATGAGAATTGAGAATTGGAGAGACTGGTGTTATAGTAATAAGTGGGGTATTTACCTGAGATTTTACTTGAATTTAAGATCTATATAAACAATAGTGTATTGCTACATATTAGGAAAATGAGGAATGCATTATTTGTCTCTGTTAGTGGAATTCCATTTTACAAATAAGTAGGAAAAACAGTAGTATTTTACTCTGTCTTGCTTATATCATACATAGATTACTGGATCTTTTCTAGGTAGGGTACTTTGAGATTGTGTCAAACTAGATAACATGCATAATAAGTAAGTTGCTGCATGGATTGGAAACCATGCTATTTATGGAATGGATGGAGGGGTATTGGGACTTTTTTTTTACATGAAGCACTTGTCAAATAGTTAAGTGTCTTCTAATATTAAAGAGGTTAACTCAATCAAGTGAAAGTAGACCTTGAATTTCCTCAGACAGCAGGAATCAGTTCAATAGAGATCAACTTTTCAAATGATTAGCTCTATTTAAGAGCTTAACAGACTGACTTCAAAATACAAATCTTCATTCCCATAGCTAGAATTTTTTTAAGGAGAAGCTAGAGGATTTTCATCAATGATAATGTCAAATTGATTTTTTTCATTCAAAAGTGTTTGGACTAGATGTTTGCTAAGTCTGGCTTGTTTGTATCCATGTTAGATGGTTTAAGGATGAGACACATACTCTCCTAAAGCTGAAAAATCATGGGAAAGCATAATTATCTGTATGCAAGTATCTTTAAATATCAACTTACAGCTTTAGTTATCATGACTTTTTGTTGGTTATCAGTCACTAGATGATCTCCTAAGGAATTTCTTAAAACTTGTGAAAAAAACCCCTCTTTTTTTTTTTTTTTTTTTGCGGTACGCGGGCCTCTCACTGCTGTGGCCTCTCCCGTTGCGGAGCACAGGCTCCGGACGCGCAGACTCAGCGGCCATGGCTCACGGGCCCAGCCACTCTGTGGCATGTGGGATCTTCCGGGACCGGGGCATGAGCCCGTGTCCCCTGCATCGGCAGGCGGACTTTCAACCACTGCACCACCAGGGAAGCCCAAAGCCCCTCTTTTTATAGAAATAAGGATATAATGGTAATCAAAGTTATAAATAGGTTAATGTTCAAGTTATAAATAGGTTAATGTTACTTATCTGTATCTGAGTGTTAACTATGGGATATCAGCACTTTATTTGACCCTTAAAATATGTATCTATAAGAGTAATAATCATTAGCTAAAATAATAATTTCATTATCATCCCTGCTATAAATTTATATGGAGTTGGTGATGATTGATATCATTTCCGTATAGTCAAAGAATAGCACTGAATTTATTTGAAAAAAAGTTCAGATTTTAGAAATACTGAACTAAGTTTGCAGTGGAAATTTATTTCATCTGCTGAAGGATATAATTGTTTAGCCAAGGACTATTTGACCTAATGAAGTAATAAAATTTGAAAGGAAGTGAATTGATACATTGAAGGACTTCACCCTAATTTATGTTTCACATATCAAACATTTATTCTTTTAAAGTGGTGTGACAACTTATTAACTATATTTCATTTTGTAACAGTAAATTGAATGTATTAATTTTAGCCTTTCAGTGTAGCAAGACATTTTGGCTACTTAGTTGATCTTTGAATTTTATAATAGACCCAGAAAAATAGTATCACCTTAGATACTCAGAAGTATTAAACTTGCCAATTCTAGATCCTGGAACAAAATTTAATTTAGAATCAATTTCTTATTGGTAAATTCTGATAAAATGATAAAAAAGAGGATGATGCACTATTGCTCGTCTATAAACTTGAGCAGTGACTACTCATTGGCCTGTATTCATAAAAATAGCAAACAAATCTAAGAGTTTTATATAGCTTATGTATTTTAAGTTGTGAGGAATCCTTTGGGTGGTGGTTTTATGCATTGTAAAACAGGAAAGTTTTGAAGGGAGGTCATCCCAGCATAGTTCTGTTCAAAAAGCATTGGACTAAAAGGCAGGATACCTCAGCCCTTGTCAGTCACTAGCTGTGTGACCAGGTACTTGAAAATTTATTACTTTTAAATTTTAAATGTGATTTTTATTAATAATTTTAATTGAACATTTAAAATATTTACAAAGTAGGAATTTTAATATCCATGAACTTATTTTTGGCAACTACCCAGACCATCTTTGTTTTGCCATAATTGTTATATCCACCTCCCTTTGTTTTGATTTAGTGTTTCAATTAATCCCAAACATCACATTGTTTCACCCCTAAATAATTCATAATTCATATAAAAATATATTTTCTTACATAATCATAATTGCTGCTATTATACCTAATAATATTAATAATAATTCTGTAATACTCAGCCCATATTCATCTTTATTTAAGAGATTTTTTTATATTGATTTTCTTCCAATTAAGATCCAAAGTCAATTTTACTGAATTTGATATGTCCCTTAAGTCCATGTTAATGTCAAGTAGTTTCCCCCTATTCTTCCTCTGTTTTCATGTTATTGACTCATTGAAGAAATATGGTTGGTGGTTCTGTAGAATGTTATACATTTTGGCACTCTGTGGCTATTCTTGGTGATGTTATTTAACAGTTTCTCTATTTTGTGTATTTTCTGATGGCTTGAAGTTTAAAAGTTTAATTAGATGTAATACTTCATGTTACATCATGCCTAAAGTCACATATTTTCTGATTGGCTCAATTTTAGTGATATTAACCCCCTTTTTCAAGTAGTTATAACCCGTTGTAAGAATTGATGTTTTATTCCTTTTATTTTTTAAAAGAAGTCTTCCAAAAAGAAAGAGACGATCACTTTTTTTAAAAGTTTGTTTTATCTGACAATTACCTTAAGTGATTTCATTGGACACTTCTTATAAATCTAAGGTTCATTATGAGGTCTTTGTGATCTTAATTTTCCTATATCTTAAAACATTTTGCTAATTATCATTACTCATCAGTTATTTCTAGCTATACTAAGGACTAAAATAAGAAGAAAACAAGAATACTGGAATTGCCCCTATAATCCTAGGAAAGCAAATCATCACTCTTGGATCACCCTCAGTCTTCTTACTGCGTTGGCCAAAGTGTTGCATTGTATTTTAAGAAGATATAAATTTGTTTTCTCAGGGGGATCAAAAACTGGTATTTGGGGAGGGCAAAAGTATCTTAGACATTACAGTGGTTTTTGACCTTCTGATGGACAACAGTACGTCTGTATAGTTTATCTTTAGCATTAAAATTTCATGGGGGCACAGTTAAGAAAAAATGGTCTGAAATGTTCCTTAGGCTCCTCAAAAAAGGTTGAGAAATATTGGTATAAAAGAAGTCTGTGGATACCGTCTTTGTGGTCTTATTTTTAGCTTTCACTGAATATAGTTAAGAATTCAGAATTTTTTATTTTCTGCCCATAATAGTGAGGTGAAAAAAATTGACAGGAGAAGACATTTTATAATTACTAGACCAACTGTGGGTGAATTTGAAGAGACAGGGAGTAGTACTCATAATTTTTATCAAATCAGGACTTCATTAATGCACAGCATATTTCTGTGGACAAAAAAGGAAATTGGTTTTCTCAGCATCGTGTCATTCAATAGGAGGAACGACTTCATTCTACAAAATTTGTACAATGTTTTGTGACAAGAACCTGGGACATCTCATTTTGCTAAGAAGGCGTGTGACAGTGTTCATCCATCGTTCATGGACTGTGCACCACAATTTACTTGGTGCAGTTCTAAGTGAATAGATACTAAAGCAGGTATATGCCGAAGACAATTGGAAGGAAAATTTCATATAGAAATGAAAAAATTCAGTTGATTAATCATTCTAAATGGTGTTTATAATCTAAAGAAGAAAATATTTTGGAATTTGAGAGAAAAGAAAATGGCTGTTCTCTCTACAACAAAATTTTGAATAATCCAACTTTTCCAAAGTATTGCATTTGATGATGTTAGTTCAAGAAGAAGGACCAGAATTAATGATAAAGTTGCAGCTATTAGAATTTTATTTGAAATTTAGAAGCAGTATTTTTAAGATGAATATCATGTTTATAGATTCATGAGGAGCAGTTAATTATATCTAAATTATAGACAAATACTTTCAAAACCTGGAAAACAGGGAAAAATTTTTGAGTTTATTATGCTTAAATTCTTACTGAAACTTATAATAATGTTTACACCATCGCTTTATCTTTTTGTAAATTATTTAAGGTGACTTAAGATAAATAAAACAACAAACAGGGTTCTTATGTTCCAGACAGTAAATGGTCATGACCATTTTTCATGGTACACTTGAGAATTTAGGTATCTCAGTGCATTCGGATGTTGATAGCTTAATATCTGGTAAGCCATTTAGTACTTCTGAGTTTAATAGTATGGAAAAACAGTGGTAATAGAGGTGGAATAAATAGTCTCTGGTGGAGAAATTGAAGTGGTCTTTGGTTGTGAAACACCAGAAGAGTATAAATCTCTTGGCTTTGGCATTTTCAGTTTGTCTTTTTTGAGGAGACTAAAATTCCATATTGTTGAAAAAATCAATCAAAGGTAAAACCAAGAAAACTGAACCCAAGGGTCAGATTATGAGGCTAGTCAGATCCCTGAGCCTACAGTACCTTGTTCACTTTCTGCTAAGTGGGACAATAATAGGATTTGTGTGTGTAAAATGAAAATTGATGCTTCTGCAACAACTTACAACTTCACTCCAAGTGTTGTTTTAAGGCCTTCCTTTGGGTAATCCTTAGAGTCTGAATGTAGATCTGAAGACAGATTTACTGATTTATAAGTCATTTCTTGCTTTTTTGTCCATGCAACCAGTGTCACAAAACAATTTAGGTCACAGAGAGATGTGATTAAGTTGTGTAATCTGATATCAAGTCCCTTATTGGGATTATTTCCTGTTTATTTATTCCCAAGGTTATATATTTTTGTTTGCAGTATTGATGCCCTTTAGGTAGGAAGCTTAGTATCAGAGGTCTAATATAAGCTCTTTTTTTGTCTTCTGAAGCCCTTTCTCATTTAAGATCCTCCATCGCCCCCTACCCATGCTTTACAGATCTATAAAATCTCACTCTAAAAAACACATGAATCATTCTAATCAAACTATGAAATGTTATTTGACATCTTACTGTCCTTGAACACTCAACCCACTGATCAGTGGTTGTATCAACCTTCCTGTGGTTTTCTAATCTTTATTATTGAGAAATAAGACTGAAATAAGTAATTTTTGAAAGTACGAGTATTGAACTATCCTACAATATGCTGTAGAGAGACAAAGGAACATCTAGAAATCTTTCTAACTTTGAATGGCCCAAGGCCCTTTTAATCATTATTGTTCATTATCTGAGTGGATATAAAAGGCTGAGCCAGATCAGGGCCTAAATGCTTTGCCAGAAAAGGAAAGGTGGTAGGAATTCTGGTTCCTCTAGAATCGAGCAGTAAGGAATAATATCCTAGTTGTAGAAAAGACCTGAATTTACTTGCTGCAAGTAGTGGCTTTTGAAGTTGAAATATATGGAACTTCCTGTAGTTGGGTAACATTTTATGAAAAGTGACAGGTTTTCAGACCAACAAAGCTACACCACCAATAAGAGATGGAGTATTGCTGTCCCCTTCCTTTCGGCCTTGGCATTAGCCTGAGGAGGTATGGTCATCTTAGCTCTATAGAAACAACAGTTTAGTCTAGTTAATGGCCTGTTTGCTTAATGCAACATGTAGATGTTCTGTAGCTAATTTTCATGCCAGTGCTGACACTGTTACCATCATTTCTATGTTACACATTTTTTCAGACATGGAGAAAAATGTTTTTGACTTTTCTAGAAAGTGAAGGGGGTGAACAACCTGTTTAACTTGAATACTATTTGTAAGGCTACAGAATGCCAACATGTGGCGTCAGCAGGTATGAGGCATCATGAGTAAAAGAGGGAAAAAGAAAGAACTACAGAGCAAGAAGATTAAAGAAAGGGAATAGGATGGGATAGGATGCCCACAAGAACTTTAATGTGGAGAAAGAAATAAGGTAATTCTGTGGGGGGTGTGAGGACCATGAGGAATTATTTTAGTTGTTATACTTAGTTTACTTTGAACTTAAACTTACGTTTGCTTAGAAAAATATAATAATAAAAAATTTTAATTTTTCTACTTATTACTAGTGTAATTTAGTAATTTAGTGCTTTTAATTATTGGCATTGCTTTTTTAAGATACTGGTTATAAAATTTCTTTGAATGTTCTTTAAAGTAGTTACTTTATATCTTACTGTTAATCAAAACTAAAGAATTCTTTAGATAGTTATTAACTATATAAAACTTCCTTCCTGAGATATTTTTGGTGAACCCAAATGAAACATAAAAGAGAAATTATAAATGCATTTATTTATAAAAAATCAAGAATATATAACAGACAACGGCTTGCACTTCTGTTAAGGTTTAGAGTGAGGTCACAGGTCAAGGTACTAATAAGAGTGTTTGGGATGTCTGCTGCCATGAAACAAAATGGAAACTTGATTGATAGCTAGAGGGTTGAAGGGAGAGAGTGTGGTGGAGAAAGCAAAGGTCAGGGAGCCATTTCCCTTCTCTGCATGTATAACAATCAACTCTCTCCAAAACAAAATTTAGGTGATATTGGTCAATATGGCATATGTTGTGCACATTTCTATGAGTATTGTGAAATGTCAGTATATATGAAGTTATAATAAATGTTTTAGTAATTTGAAAGCTGAAATGAAATTGGCTACAAAAAATTGTGGTTTTGATGCCAAGTTTAAAGTAATTACAGAATGTTTTGTTTACACATATGATCAAATATGTATAGGTGTGGTTCTTAGCAAGAAGTTAAATTTTATTTTAAAACCAATTTGGACAAAGTTGTATAAGAAATAAATCCCTTGTTTTTTACTTTGTAATTTAAAAAAAATTCTCTTTGATATAGGTCTGGTTTGCATGAAGTCTAGTAGTTCAGTTGTGGAATTGGTTATGCTACTGTGTTCTCAGGTGAGTGACAAGAATAAATGTTGAATTAAAAGTAAATTCTCAAGTGAATTCATTTTGCGAGAAAGTTAAAATTGATTAGAAATTTTGGCTACAATAGTTTTGTGCTTGCAGTTTTAAAATAATTTATTTGTATTGCAAAAGGGTTACTTCTTGTGTTTGGTGCTAACAGTTTATTTCAAAGTGAGTGCTGAGAGAAATAGGATAGATGAATTAGAAATAGAGGTTTTTCGAGCCACATTTAAAAATGTCCAGATCAAATGGCCTTGAGATGACTAAATTTCTTTGCCTTGCATATTAAGGTTACAGAAACAGATTTATTTCTATACCTCGCGGAGTGCCACTCTGACTCCCATGGGAATAATGGGTTTACTTCCCTTTTGTGCAGAGGTTATAAAATGAGTGATAAATAATTTTGAATTCTTGTCATTGCTAATTATTTTTGACATATCTAGTAGATTTGGGAAAACATCAACAAAAATATGGCAGCCATCATAATAAGATGTAGTGAATAAATTCCTAAAAGCGAGATTACTTTCATTGTTCAGAAACCTTATACCTCATGTGGTAAACTTTAATGATTTTTTTTTTAAACTTATGTAAAAGTCATGTATCCTGTGATATTTTCTTTTCTCTTTAGCAGTTAAACAGATGAATGTTTTTATTGAGAGTTTTTTTTGGTAGTCTTTTAAAAATGATATCTTGCTGGTAGTAAATTCCCCTACTTAAAACTTTAAAATAGCCTTTTTTAATAGGAAGAGTATTGGTCTAGAGGTCAAGGGTTCTGACCCATTTCAAAACCTTTGACCTTCACTTAAAACTCTCCTGGTTTACTTGCCTGACGAATAAGGATAATGCAAAATTAATGTTTCTTTTCATCGATTTATTCATTTTAGTGCCTATATTGCCAAATTTATTTTGACTGTGCTGATGGACATTTCATGAATACAAATTAAAGAATCATAGAAGGTGTGAAAAATCAATACTATGCATTGTCAATAAAATGCAATAAGAACAATTACTTCCAGAGATTACATCTAATGAATTTTTATAATGAACTTGTGAAGAGTAGTTATGTTTGTAGTGGGCTTATTATTCTTAGATTTAGTGAGAGTCATGTTTTTAAGTGAATTATCTACTTTAGCAAACTCCCATTCCTTTACAAACTGACTGGATAAAATTTCCCATTTAGTAATCTGATTTGAAATAATTGGTCGTTTATTTCTTGAATGGAAATTACCATATACCATTCTTATACTGACATGAAATTACCCTTACTTTAAGAATCATTTGCTTACAGTTTTATATGTATACTCACAGCAGTATGAATTTATTGTTTATAGAGATGTAATTGTTTCATAGGTGAAGTTTGATAGTGAAGTTTCACTTTCTAGGTTAGAAGAATTTAATGTATTCTTGATACATGAAAGCTGTTTTAAATATAGTATATTACACAGTGGAATGTTAGAAGCTGAAAAGATAAAGAATGACATGTTTTAAGACACCTATTTGTCATGTATGTCACAGTGCTGTTTAATACTATTCCAATCAAATGGGAATATGAAGATCACTTAGAGTAAGTTGCAAAAGTCAGATCATCTCAAAGTTTTGTTTAAATAAAACACATTATTGGTTTGTTTGAAGTTCTTAACATTTTTTATGGGTTCTCCAAAAGTTCCACGGCATCTCTATAAGATGTAGCACAGTGCAAAAACTGACATGAAAAATGAAGCTAGAATTAGCTCCAGATGTATACAGATTGTTCTGGGGTGATAATTACATTTTTCACTTTGAATTTTCCTAATTCAAAGAGGTCAGATTGGCAATCACAAAAGTGATTTATTTTGTTAAAAAGTGAACTGTCTTTTTCTACATGAAAGCTTAAGAGAGATGAAATTGAATTTGAAGCCGACATTTTGCAGATATTGGGTGGCTGTGGCTTGAGTTTGACTGATAATTTGTTTTAGTCTGAGATAGGGTGGGAAGTAAACGGCTAGCATCTTGCTAAAATTTTAATCAATTTTGTAAAGAAGAGATGTAGTGGATTGAGTGCCAAAGATCAAAAGATCAGGTCAAAAACTCCTTTTTAATCACATAAATAATGGGATATGCTTATGAACTTAAACATCTGCAAATTTGATTTAAAACTTTACAAATTAGTTGATGTTAATTTCATGGCAATCAGCCATGTTCTGATTATTTTTCTTGAATCCATTCCAAACTTTTTTTTGTATTCTTCTTAACAAAGTGTTTAAATCTGCCGTATTTTATTACAGAAGAGAGTTTAGAGCCTGAATTTAAGAAATGAGGAAATGATCACGTTTGGTTTGCTGTCATTAAGACCAAGTAGATCACTATATATTTTGTTAAAGCTTCAGCTAGGATCATATTTTTCAATATCCATTCATTCATTAATAGGTTTATTAGATACCATTTCATATTTTATCCCATTTAAATTTTAACATTTTAAGACAAAATGTTATTATTTAGAGTTGAAAATCTTTCTTAAAATATTTAGCATGTTATTTTTGAGTAAAGTTATATATATATATATATACTTACGGTTTATTAAGTTATGTTTATTCCTATACTGAAAATAATTCAAGAGCTATTTAAGCTCCAAAACCTGATTTAGGTCTTCTTTACTTCTTTAAAATAAGACTATATACACTCCTCAGGAAACTGTATATTCTCTGATGCACAGAAAATAATCGAACAACTTCTTAATTATATTTCAGATTCAGTTTTTCAGAAGCATGTAACTTTTTTTTGCCCAATATTTGTTGTGTATGTGTATAAACCTTGTAGAAATCCATATGAATTTAAAGAAAATGTTAAATAAATATTTCAAGTAATATTACTCCAGCATTGTGTAAAGTGTTTATATCCTGCTCATTTGACATTAATATCATTTTTGAAGGAATTGACATTGTATTCAAGGCCACTTTATAAAAGTGTTGTGTTGCTCATCCTAATTCAGTCTGACATACATTCCAAAAACACTACCTCCCTTCTTGGGTTTAAAGCTAAATTTATGACTGTGCATTGTGAAGTGCGTCATTAAAAAATGGTTTCAACCCAAAACATCTAATAAATAAATAATGTGTATGGCTACTCAGTAGTAGACTTTCTAGACTAGAAATCATTCCATCGGATATTCAACAGTCCACTATCGGAGAGGGCTGTCAGATAAATCTTACGGTAGCTGCATTCATGTCCTGTAAATCACCTATTATTGTCTGAGCCTTCTGCCAGGTCATCTATTCTTTTCCCATTTATCAGAAATGCATAGAGTATATAGAAAAACTAGAAGCACCATGTAGTCTGGCCTGGCATCCTGTGTGAGTAATTAATTAGCAGTAAAAGTTAATTTAAAAATAGTGTTAGTCTGATTTTTCTTCAATACATTTTTCAACAAAATATGTAGATTGTTGCTATTTTGGGAAATATTTCCTTTGCATGAAGGTAATAACAAAAGGTTTGGTCATTTCTTTCAATATCTCTGAATTATTAATTTTAAAACTATAATGTTCATAATGAGAACCAGCTATCACTATTCATATGATTCTTTAATGTCTGTTTCGTGGTTGAATTATTGCCAGTTGATTTTTTTCCTGAATCTTCATAGTAAAGTGTTCCTCTTTTCCATCACTCTCCTCTAATTCCTTTTCTCTAATTCTGGTTTTCTTCTCCTTTTTGAGTTTATTCCTTCTAAATATGTGACATTAATGTTATTGCTCTTGGCTTTTTATTTCATGAGCTTTTCTTTTTCATAGTTGTGATGAGTATTTTGGGTAAAGTAGATAATTAAAAAAAAAAAAAAACCCCGAGAGGGGTAGGGGAAAGCAAACCAGCTCTATACCATGGCACAAAGGCATCTTTCATTATTAGGCCTCTCTTACTGTTTGGACCTCATTTCTTATCACTTCGTTTTTGTAACTGTTCTCAAGCTATGCGAACTATTTAAAGTTACCCAAATGTGCCATCATAATTTTGTGTCTTGGCGTAGGCTTTTTCTTTCCCTATAATTTCTTTCCTTCAAATTTGGTGAGTCTAATTGTTGGCTTCTTCTCATCACTCCGAACTCAGCTTAATTATGCTCTTCTCAGATCATATCTATAGTTGGTATCTTTTTTGCACGTCTTCATCTTAGCACTCATCATATCACAAATTTTAACTATACCTGTGCTAGTTTGCTACTTCTTTATTGCCAGTCTCCCTCTCTCTACTCTAGGTCCTATGAAGGTTACAACTATTTCTGTTTCATATACCTAGTATACTAGATAAACTGTGAAGTGTGCCTAGTACCCAGCACAGTCCCTGGCATCTGATGGCTGCTCAGTGAATATATATGGAATAAATAAATAATTCAACTCCCAGCTAAATTGCCATCTCCTCTGGAAAGCTTTCTTTGACTCCTCTCTTCCCCGCAACTCTAAGCCTAGGTGAGGTATATACATCCTAAGCACTCACTTGACCCACCTTATAGTAATTTCATTCTTTATTTAAATCGTCTATTATTTTTTTTCTTTCCCGTTAGACTTTAAGTTTCTTAAAGGTAAGCACTGTGTTTTATTTTCTATTGTATCTCCAACATTCAGCATAATTACTTTTCAACCAAATATTTATATAATTGTACAATTAATAAATGAATGGTAACATTGATCATAAACACTGTATTTTGGGCTTTTACCTTTTGGTCCTTTCCATTATGAAACATCCTCATTCTTTTATGTGTAATTAAGTGTGTATTAATTGTTCATTTTTATTGTCAGCTATTTTGTCATTGCCAAATATTGTAGTCATGTTCATTTATAAATGAGAGTCTTACTTTTTTCATTTTCTTTTGGCTTAATCAGATTTACTTCTTTTTAAAAAATCAAAGTTATTGAAGCATAATTAATATACAATATATATGTAATATTTTACAATATTATATACAAGAGTATATATACAATATCTTAAGTGTACAGTTCAATGCATTTAGATATATACACAACCGTGTAACACCCATTTCAATCCAGAAAGTTCCCTGTGCTTCTGTAATCAGTCCCTACTGGTATCACCTCAAGTTGCTACTGATTTGATTTCTCTTACTGTGTGTGCGTTTTACTTATTGTAGAACTTAATATAAATGGAGATTTACTTCATTTAACTGTGGTGCTTAACTCCTCAGAGTGTGCTGTATATAGGGTACACGTCAACCTTTTAAACTAAAACTCACTATCTAATATTAAGAAAATGGTGTGGTTTTTAAAAAGAAATAATTGAGTCAGTAAAACATAGGTTATCTTCTGCTAACCACAAAATAAGAATTTTGAGTTTAAGTTGCTCATTGGAAATATACAAGTCTTCTTAACTTCCTTATGCATTTTTTTTTACCTATAAGGAAATCTTATGGTATGGAGCTTTTATGCAGCAGTATTGTGAGGCCATAAACTATACTTCGAAAAAAAAACTTCTAAGTTTTTGTTTTCACTGTCTGTCAGGCTCAGTTCAAATGCTATCTCTTATACAGAGCTTTGTGTCAGTTTATTTACCCTGAGTCCTCCTTAATATGCCTGCTTGTGGTATTTCTTTTTTTATTTAGCAAACAGGTACTGAATGATTTTAAGACAAGTCTCTCCTTTTAATCTAGTAAGAGAGACAAATAATTGTAATACAACATAGAATTTTTATGAGGACTTTAAGAGAAATAGAAGCAAATAATAGGGACAGGGAGTGGAATTACGAATGGGGCATAAAAATGTATTTATTAATCCCTGTTTAATTTAACTAATTTTATTTCTGTTCATGAACAGATCATTTCAGGCTCCTTTGCCTTTCAGTCAAAATTTTTTTTCCAGGTTCCATCTATGTTTTTTTTATAATTTCATCGAGATCAATAGATATTCAAGTTCTTAAAGCATTTCCTCTACTCTTTGCTGTACCTATAATTTTCCTTGGTTAGATTTGTGGTAGCCGGCTACTTGTTTGATCAGTTCTCACTGTCCAAAACTTCCAGTACAGCAAATCCTAGTGTGTACTGTGTGATGAAAATGGATGTTCTCTGAGAAAAGCAGACAGTGGTAAATAAGCTTGGAAAATGTTCATTTAAATTTAATTAGGATCTTTACTGGAGGGTTCCTCAAGGCCTTTAGTCAACACATGTGTGTATGTGTGTGTATGTGTATAAAAAATATATATATATATATATATAAAAGTGTATTGTTGAATCTGTTATGAGAATAATATTAGTATATTTGATCACAAAATGCTTTTTATGGCCATAGTGTGTATGGATAATTTTTGTAAAATATACTTTAGGAAAAGCATCAGTGTTGACACAGTGAATAATATAGGAAATGCCTCTTTTTGTATTCTGCTTCTGGTTTTCTCTGCTTCTCCAATCACAGTGATTACAGAAAATCAGTAGATTTGCAAAAGTACAGCTGTTTTTTTCATGAAACACTGTGATTATTTTTATTTCATTCAAGAATTAACTCAATTACCTGTTCTCTCTCCTTTCTAGGTAATTTGGACTCAATTTACATGTTGTTTCTGAAGGGATAGATGTTCAGAACTGATTATAGTAAGATTTGGTATTCTTTCTAGAACAACTTAAGTTTAACCAGGAGTGTGTGTGTGTGTGTTTGTGTGTATTTTTACACACACATATATGTATTTTTACAATATTTATGTAGAACTAATCCGAGCTTAAGAATAAATTCAAATATTTTGACATCAATTGATTATATAGCTATTTCCTACATTGGTTGAGTGAATCCCATTACATTTTTAGTCAATATTGTGGCAGTTTATGCTCTGTAATCATGTTTAAGTGTCTGGCATAAAGTCTAGAAACCAGGGTCAGAATATATTTTATATTAATGGGATATTACATACATTGTTAGTGACCCATTTGTAGAATCGGGCTTTGCTATGCACTTAAAGAGGTGCAAGAGGTCCAAATAAAATGAAATTAATCTGTATGTGACTGTCATATGATATAATGTCTGGTGAAAGATATTTTCAGTATTTGTCAAATAAATGAGTAAAATTTTAGCAATAAAATTTTAACAATTTTTAATAGAATAAAGATTTAGTGATAATTTATAGTTACACAGCTAAATTATACAGTGGCTGTTGCTCTTCTTAGGTCATCCATTTATCCATTCAAACAATTAGGATTTGAGATAGCTTGTAATCAAGACCTAGACATAATAAAAATATGAAGTCATTATTAGAGGTTAATTGGGTTAAAGAATTAAGAGTCATGAAATGACTCTGATGCCTAAGTCCAGGGGTTTTCACTAAAATCTGTAGTGTTTTTATGTTTTTTTTTTTTTTAAGTATAATTTGTATATAAGGCATTTCCTAAAGTTAGTAGACAACAAAAATCTATGTTGATATCCTTAACCCTGAGAAGTGAGGGAGAATGGAATGCTGCTAGGAAATTCACCCAGGTATATTTAGGAAGATTCATTAAATTAATAGATGGGAGAGGAATTTACTCTTCTTCTGATATGGTCTGAAGAACTCTATCTTTGACATGTACAGATATTTTTGGCATAAGAACATATAAAAATCTTTCTGTGCATATATTGTGTAATAACAAAACTCATTTAATATGTGGGTTTTTTGCTTTAGCTATAAATTAGAATAAAAATAGTTCTAAATCCTATTAACTCTTATTAATCTTTATTTCTTTGCTTAGATGCCCCCAACATTGGATTATAAGTTGTGAATACACCAATTTAGAGAACTCCATCTTAGAGTTAAATTTACAGAGATAAGTGCTAAAGAAGGGTTAAATTTATGCACATAAGAGCTATTTTCGTACTTATGCTATATTATAAGTTTTGTTTCTTTCGTTAGATTGAAAACTCCTTGAAGTCAGGAAGCCATTTCTTTTTTTTTTTTTGCGGTATGCGGGCCTCTCACTGTTGTGGCCTCTCCTGTTGCGGAGCACAGACTCCGGACGCGCAGGCTCAGCGGCCATGGCTCATGGGTCCAGCCGCTCCGCGGCATGTGGGATCTTCCCGGACCAGGGCACGAACTCGTGTCCCCTGCATCGGCAGGCGGACTCTCAACCACTGCGCCACCAGGGAAGCCCCAGGAAGCCATTTCTTAATTGTCCATTTTGTCTATGTTGTTTATTAGTGTCAGATTATAATAAAATAATCATTTAATAGATATTTGTTGAATAAATCAATATATTTACCTTATTTAAGTAAAGTTCCCTTTAAATTTAATTCTTGAGTTTTTGATTTATTAAAAAGTATTTTTTTTAGTTAAGGAACAGACACCATTCTATTTAATACTTTTATTTCTTCTATTCAATTTTATCTTAATCTGAAAGGCAATTTAGCCCTTATATCGAGGCTTCAGACCCTAATTCTGAACTCTTACCCTATGCTTACTTAAATGTTTTAAAGTAAGAAAATGATACGTATTAAATCTCTTTCACCTGATCAGCTTTGGGTCTCAAAAAGATCCGTTAAGCGTCACAAAAGGACCTGTTAAAAGTCTCAACTGATGACCTCTTATGAAGAAATCACTTTGTGCATCTAGATTTTCCTCTTTCTGTAGAATTATTTCTATCACGTTTAAGTCACTAGCTTCAAATAACCAGCATTCATTTCAGGCACCACAGCTTCTGCTAACAAAGGGAATATGACAAATGTTGAACCTCTGGCTCTTAAAAATGATGTTTACCCAAATATTTTAGCACATTGTTCGTGAAGGTTTCTTAAAAGAGACAAATCTATATCTGAGTAGAAAGATTGCTAAAAGTGCTTGCATGGCAACAAATTTGCAAAATGTATTAAATGTTTAAATTTATACTTTGATATGCTGTCAATAAATCATGCAACTTTCTTTGTAACCAGCCTTCCTTTTTCCAATGTAAATGGGACTTCAGGGGCAATTGGATTCTTTAAGACCAGTTTATATGTAGCATGGTCCAACTAGGATCAGTATAATTTAATATTTCAGCCTTTTCTCAATGTTATCCCTCCTTTTATTTTATTTTGGATGCCTTTATTCCTCATCCTTAGAATATATTTATAGAAAATTAGTGAATGTAAATTGATTGTCTCTGATTTGTTATTGTCAGTGCTTGTGGCCTTTTGATTGCGAATGAATGAGAATCAATATGGCAATGATTAACATTGGGTTCAAAAAAGTAGGCTTGCAGTACAATCACCTGTTTTTATCTTAGAGCTGCTGTGAATGCTTTGTCCTTATAATGTACAAAGGCTGTGAGCATAGGTGTTCTGTATTGAAGTGCTCAGAATTAACTTAATTTTGTGTGCAATCAAAATATTTGACCTTATGAGAAGGAACTAGAGACCTTTGAAGAAGCATGATGGGAAGCCTGTGGGAGTTGGAGAGGGTAGTTTAAGATTCATGCTATGTTAACCGATCATGAACATCTTAAATGCACTAATACTTGTGAAGCATTTGAAACCAGCTTAATAACTGCACTTTATGCTAGTATGGAAAAAAAAATTATAGTTTTACTTGATTCAGATTTTTATAACTTGCTTTTATAAGGTGGACTCATTTGTCTTTAAACAATAGCAAAAACATTAAAAACAAATAAATCAGACTGAATTATTGCATTTCACTTTTAAAAAATAAAATATTTAACTTGATGGATTAGTGAACATTAATTGATCTTTATTTGAATCTGGATGCAGACCTTTCCAGTATTAATTTAAAGTGCTTTGTAACCAAAGAGAAGCATAATTTAACTTTAGCTCAGGATTTATTCTGAAATACAGGCATCCTGTTGATTCACTAGCGCACTAGGATTTAGAAAACAACACCTTTTAAGGTAAATTTTGTGGAACTGGCAGTACACCCTGTGGCTTGGCAGTCTAGTCAGAAGGATGATACCATGCTGACTATATAACTAGATCTTTGAACGTTATTCTCAAGGGTGGTAAATGCAAAACAAAGTAATATCAACTGGCACTTAATTCTGCAAGTTCCCTGCTGATTGGGGTATTCAGAGAAATGGAACTCTTCCTGACAGGAAGTCAGCCTATGAGTATGGAGACATCTGAAAATAAAGTGTGCTTTAATTTGGCACCCCACCGTTTTACAGCTGGTCTTTTAAATTGGGATTAGGCAGTGAGTGAGAAGAAAAGGGGAATACGTGAATGGAAATATTCTAAGCATAGTGTTTTCCTTTGGTTTTAACATAATTATGATTACAGCTCGGTTTCTGTGTTTCTCAGCTTTGACTGCTTATTGTTTGGTTTTGCTTAGTCCTTTCTTTTTTTTCTATTCAAATTAATCCACTGAAGTTAAAGTATTACAAAAAGGCTAGATTAAAAGCATAAAGCTTGAGATTGTCTTTGTTTTTATACCAAAACTCTCTGATAACTTTTTCTCATAAATAGTATATAATTTAATAGTTTTTAAGCAGAGTAATCAGAGTTCTTAGGATCTAGATTTAAGATTTGCTGTCAATTTTAAAGTGTTTACACTATTTGCCTCAGTTGACTGAGTTTAGTACTTTAGTGCAGTTAGACTATAATAGCATTATGTATACATATATATATATAAAACACAGTATAGTTTAGGGAGGGACAATTATTATATATAAGTAGTTGCCCATATATTCCATATGTTGTGCATCTTTTAGTCAGGCAGCTGTTTTTAGTCAAGCTGCCATTTTATAATATGAGCTTCCAGAAGCATGCATGCAATTTTAGTAAAACCTGGAGTTTGCACTTTGATTTAGGCCTGAATAAAGCACGAATCAGAAGCCTGAAGGCTATTTGTTTTTCTAGTAGTTACTTCCTCAGTTACTGGAGATGGACTTTATAGAGGTGGCTGTTGTCTCCATCATGGGTAACAAAAGGAGAAAGGGAAAAGTCACTTTGGAAAGGGTCTTAGGAAGAGACTGAGGTCAGGAAAATGCTGTGATGATAGATTTTGGAATTTTAATAAACGTTTTTCCCTCTACCACTTGTTAACTCTGTAACCATGGGCAAATCACTTCACTTGCTTGAGACTCAGTTTCTTATTGAGTGAAATGGGTGTAATAAAGATTATATTAGATAATATATGTAAAAGGATGTAGAACAGTCCATAGAGCAAAGTAGGTTGTAAATTAAAGTTATTAGTTTCTGAATCTAAGTGTTTTTAACAGCACACAAAATCTTCTCTTCAGTATTTTTAGTGCCTCTTGTTTTCTTTTAATGAAATTAGATTTTTCATATCTATGCTTTAGTCCACCATTATTTTCTGCAGTGTCTCTTTCATTATTTTCTCTTCTTTCTATGATTATATGCCCAGTCTAGTCCATTTTCATCTCAAACCATACATTATTAGATCTAGGAGATATCCCATAAATTTGCAGTTTTGGGCCATTTTCATGTAGGCAAGGTTAATGGTGAACATTCATATTTTCCATAGGCTTCCAAAGGTGATCCCACCGTTTCCTGTGCTAGCTATAGTGATCACTCCTTTGGAAGTCAATAAAGTATACCTTAATACAAGTGAGATGGATGTCATTTTAGGGATTAGTACTCCAGTGATTTTCTTAAAGATGTCTTCTGTATATTTCAGTGCTTTTTATTTATACTACATTACTTTCAACACACCTCCTGTGTTACCATAGTTGAGAAATACTTTTATAACAGTTAACCTAGGTCACTGATTATCAACCTTTTTTTTTTTTCTGGCCAGATACATCATCATTAACAGTTGCTCATTATGATGAGTCTCACCCTGAGTGCTGTCAGAATCGGGGAGACAGGCAGGGACAAAAGGAGGTACCATTTGAAAAAGGTCTCCATAAAGAATCAGAAATTCTGATCCAGCTTATTCCTGAATTAGAGAAATGGCCTTTTCCTTTGTGTTGATTTTTACCTCTTTCAGTATGTACTAACAAGTTGACTTTCCTACAGGAGTCTCTTTGTATTTCCTTTCCAAGAGAAGCTGCAGTTTACTGTCTTATCAAATTCACACCCCACTGCCTTATTTTAAAGCTCTCTAATATCTATTTTATTTTAGTTTACACTTATTTCTCTGCTGCTTTGTAAGTAGCATTCAGGTATTTGACATATGTGTTATGTGTATCATGTCATTTTCTGGGTATTTTACCAGAAAAATCAAACTGCCTAAATCCGAATCTGTTCTGACATTCTTCTGACATCTTCCTTTCCACAAGGTGCTTTTACATATAGTGAGTATGAAAATGCATGGCAATATCCTAAATACTGGATACATAGGGCATTCTTTTTGATAATAATTATGTATTTTTGAAAAATTTTTGTTGGAATCTCAAGTTTTCATTAGACATTCAGTTAAAACAGTGGAATTGTCTTGTTTGGTCTGTTGATTTGTCATGTTATTCTTATTATCAGATACCACATAATTGAGAGCAAACTTAAGTCTGGTTTCTTATTGTTCTTTTTTCAGAGGGGAGGTGGTCTATTCCTTTACCTAAGAAAGCTTACAGCTTTGCTTAATCTTTCAGAGTTGTGTCCTATTTATATGCATTGAAAAGATTCACTGTTGTTTTATAGCACTAATTTGTAGCTTAGTTTGTGAACATAGGTTTCTTTTTTTCTGGTAGTGTAAGTTAAGGAAGAGAAAAGGAGTTTGATCATTGGCAGTGAGAAAGTAAAACAACGGGAAAGTTTTTTACAAAGAAGCTTTCTAATTCTTGTTAGTATCTGAATTGCTGCCTTACTTATTTGGACATTTGGCAGTGCTGTCATTGCTTTTCTGCTAATTATTAGGAGCTGTTCTTAATGATATCTGCTTGTTACCTGTATCTTTTATCTCAGCAGCCCAGATTTGAGTTTCTTGTAGCCTGGTAGCTGAATTTCTGGAACTGAAAACAAAACCAATCACAACTCAATCATTGTTAGAACCAACACCTGTAGCACAAGTTAACTTGCTTAAAAACTTTTCCAACTCTTGCCACAATATAGTGATTTTTTAAAAATGCCTTTATTTCTTTTGAATCTTTTGAATTTTGTTGAACTTTGTAGTAAAGTTCACTTTTGTTCAACTAGCTCTTTCTGTTCTTTTAATTTGGTTTCTCTAGTATGATAGGCTGAAAAATGGCTTCCCAAAAGATATTCACGTCAAATCTCTGGAACCTATGAATGTTACCTTATTTGGAAAGAGGGTCTTTGTGTGATTATGTTAAGGATTTTGACATGAGGGATACTCCTGCATTATTTGGATGGGCCCTACATACTGTTATATGTATCCTTATGGCAGAGAGTCAGAGGGAGATTAGAGATAGGTACCCAGAGGAGGAGGCAGTATGATGATGGAGCAGAGAGCAGTGTGGTCACAAGCCAAGGACTGCTGACAGCCACTAGAAGCTTGGGAGAGGCAAGGAGCAGATTTTCCCCTAGAGCCTCCAGGAGAAGAGCAGCTTGATTTTGGCTCAGTGAAACTCATTTTGGACTCCTGGCCTCCAGAACTGTGAGAGAACAGACTTCTAGTAATTTAAGCCGCCAAGTTTGTGACGATTTGTTACAGCGGCCACAACAAGTGAGTAATCTATCTAGTGAGTGTTCTTAGTGCCATGCTCTTCCCTCCTTCACCTAACAGTGTTAAATTATGGTCTCTTTAACAAACACTTGAATGTTTGTTATAAGGGAAATTGAGTCAGGTACTGTTGAGAACCCCAAGAGATAGGCATCACTACCTTTAAAGAATTTTACTGTAGTTGAGACAAATTCCAATTTGTAAAGTTATTGACCCAGAAAAAAAAAAGGCAAAATAAGCTAGTATTGCATATATTTCTAATGGAGATGAAATTGATATGAATAAAATACTGCCAGAGAGATGCACCACTGATTATTTGTGCAGCAAAACCAGGTTATCAAGTATTTCATTTCACTATTTTAGTTATGTTGTAGGTCAAAATGACCTACATGGTAATGTTTATCCATAACATGTTTTAGGACTTTTGCATTAAACTTAAAGTTTATACCAACTAATATCTCATTAGGTACATTGATAAATATTTGAAAGTATTATGGAATCATTCTGGACTGAAAGGCCTTACTCCTCTTCATTGGGAAAGTCATTAAGCATACTGTGATTGGCTATAGCTTGTGGCTGTTGACAACTATAACATACTACTGCAGCACGTAATGTATGTGTCTTAGTACTGTAAAATTAGGACCAAAGCTTTATTGGTAGATGTAGTATGAGGTTTGGAAAAATTTGATTCTGAAGATATAATTTCATAGCATAAACATAAATGATACTTTATTTTCTCCTAATGAATACATTTCACAGTTATTTACTTTTCATTTGATGTAAAATTTTGAATACTGAAATTAAATCTCACTTTGTATTAAGAATTTATTCAATGAGCACATAGTATCAGTTTACAGTGGTCACTGTTCAGAGTGGTAGACTCCAAATGGTTAAACAGCAGGGGAGTTTTCTGCTTTTAGTTAAAAACTGCTGTTTTCTATATGCCTTATTTACTACATTTTAAATTCTTAATGTTGTGTGCTGTGGGATTGGGCATGCAAAAGTCAGCAGAAAGAGTCTGGTTTTTTCATCTAGAGCTATTACTTGCTGTACAATAATAAAGGCACTATTTTATTGGGTTACTTGTAATTAACTTCAGCACTAGGCATTCATATAAATCATTCGTAATCTGTTTTCTTTAGATTTTTATTCTTTTAAACTGGTTTAATGTACTTGCTTTCTGTTATCTTTTTACATATGGATGGAGGTTGTAATTGCTTTTTGGAATTAGGCTGTCAGAAACCAACATATATGTGCATTCAAGAAATGACTGAGGCAAGCTAATGAATTTTATATAACATTTTATAGAGATTTGTTACTGAAGTATTATCTAGTAGTATTTGTTTTGTTGCAAATTTAATAAATAACCATACTTTCAAGTTAAAAAGTGTCTACAGATTTAGAAATTTAAAATGGCAACGATTATTAATTAGAAAATATATTTACTATGTTTTTCAAAATCCTGAGATAGCAAAGACATGAAATTTCTTTGAACACTTGTCTGTCAACTTATTGACATTCTTCTTTTAATTTTAAACATTTGAATCTTCATATATTTTCCATAATATTAGCTGGTAAATGCCCTTTCATAGATTAACTAGTATGTAATTTATATTATTTTGTGTTTACAACTTTTTTATGATTATTAGTTTAAAATTGAGTGAAAATGAATTAGAGGGAGCCTTTTTGAGTAAAAAAAAGAGGCATCTAAAAAGAAACACATATGTATATCTGGCTGAGTTTAAGTAACTGTATTATTCAAAATTAATGTTAGAAAACAAAACTTTGTCTCTAAAATTACCTTGATTTTATAAATGTTTACAGTGATCTGTAGAAAGAGTTTAGAGGTATAGGTAGTTTTATTCTCTCCCAGGACACCAAAAGCTTGACTTGATGATCCCTATAAAAGGAATGTTAGGTGTATTGAGGTGGGGGATGGGAGGCATGAAGAATGTACCATGTCCTGAAAGTAGTGCTTTTAAAAATAATTCAGTTGGTAAATACTTTTTATTATAGCTGAGTACATGAGATGGTTTAAAAATCTTTTTAAAATAAGTAGCTGTTTTATATAGTTTTAATGGAAGTCTTTCATGTTTCCTCTCCAGCAGTCTCTAATGAACGCTCCTTGTAATTTCAGTGCAGGCTTTGAGATTCCCTAAAGACTTGACTTCAGACCTCAAAGGGCAGCAATTGCCACATGTCTGGAGACCTGGAGTTGCCAAACAGACTGACCATGTACTAATAGGACACATTTATATAGCTTCTGAACATGAAGCCTTGATATAAGCTTAATGATGATCGTCTGTTGAGAGCTTGTTGCTGGAAAGGGTTAGAGCAACTTTTGTCACCTTTATTGAAATCAAGCTTTCTTTATTGATTAGTGAAAGATCTTGACTATATTGACGCCAGTTTGGAAGTTATTTGAAAGATCATTGTTGACTGGAGAATATGTTTTTTCTGAAAAAGTTTAAAAACAGATTTTTAAAGAAACTTGCAAATTTATTAATTTTAAAGTATGCTTAAACACAACACCAGGGGATTATTGCTTTTTTGATTATTTACAAACAGTTTAAAACTATATTGTAATCACATACTTGATTGCATGGTTATCTCAACTTTTTGGTTTTTTGTTTTTTTTTTTGCGGTACGCGGGCCTCTCACTGTTGTGGTCTCTCCTGTTGTGGAGCACAGGCTCCGGACGCGCAGGCTCAGCAGCCAAGGCTCACGGGCCCAGCCGCTGTGCGGCAAGTGGGATCTCCCTGGACCAGGGCACGAACCCGTGTCCCCTGCATCGGCAGGTGTACTCTCAACCACTGTGCCACCAGGGAAGCCCTATTTTGTCAATCCTATAAATAGTTATTTTCTCAATATTCAATTCCTTCCACATAGTAAATGTTCAAAAGCATTTGTTAAATAAGCAGTTATGAAACTGAACCATTTGCTAATCCAACTTTAATAGAATTTTTCTTTCTTTTCTCTATTTTGTAGTTGTCTGTGTATATATTTTATTCATAAACTGAGCCATAATACTTGTACAAACTAGGTGTACAATTTAGATGTACATGTTCACAAAAATCATCAAAACGAAAACTTGCCAAAAGGTAAAATTTTCTTTTGATATTTCATGTAATGATTTGTTTTACCCTCTATAGAGACAGTGGAATAAAACCTGTTCTTTACTATTATGCTATAGTCTTTCCTGGTATGTGGTTCCTCAAGTTTCTGTTAGATATGCTGTTGAGAGAGTGCTGACACAAAGTGCAAACAATGCTGAAAAGTTCTTGATAGTTTACTTTGAACACTTAAGATTACTATATCATGACTATGAACCAGTTTTCTCTGGTTTTGACCTTTAGTCCTGTGCATAATGTGGTTCTCAATTTTGTGTTAATACATTCCCTTCCTCATTTGAGCTCTCCTTTGTGGCCTACTCCCTTGACTCCTAATAGTGTTTCTGACATGTATTTAGGTACTTGGAACTATATCCAGCCAATTTGATTTATTTTACAAAGGCATAGATAACTGTAACATCTTAAAATATTAATATTGATATTCCATTGAAGAGCAGAAGCCTTTACATTTTTAATTTTTTATAAGAAAACTGAAATAATTTGATGAGTTTAGGTGTTTGTTAACAAATTATTCTTCATTCCATTTTTAAGTTAAATTATGTTTGGATCCTTAGGTCAATACTTAAAAAAAAGGAGAATATTTTATTACCAATAGCAATGAAGTTAATTTTATTTGGTAGGATGTAAAATACTATCTTTAAAAAAAAATTCTTAATAGTGTATGATACATTTACATTTTCATAGTTTTTTTTTAACATCTTTATTGGAGTATAATTGCTTTACAATGGTGTGTTAGTTTCTGCTTTATAACAAAGTGAATCAGCTATACATATATCCCCATATCTCCTCCCTCTTGAGTCTCCCTCCCACCCTCCCTATCCCACCCCTTTAGGTGGTCACAAAACACCAAGCTGATCTCCCTGTGCTATGTGGCTGCTTCTCACTAGCTATGTATTTTACATATGGTAGTTGTATATATGTCCATGCCACTCTCTCACTTCATCCCAGCTAACCCTTCCCCCTCCCCATGTCTTCAAGTCCATTCTCTACGTCTGTGTCTTTATTCCTGTCCTGGCCCTAGGTTCTTCAGAACCTTTTTTTTTAGATTCCATATATATGTGTTAGCATACAGTACTTGTTTTTCTTTTTCTGACTTACTTCACTCTGTATGACAGACTCTAGGTCCATCCAACTCACTACAAATAACTCAATTTTGTTTCTTTTTATGGATGAGTAGTATTCCATTGTATATATGTGCCACATCTTTTTTATCCATTCATCTGTCGATGGACACTTAGGTTGCTTCCATGTCCTGGCTATTGTAAATAGCGCTGCAATGAACATTGTGGTACATGACTCTTTTTTTTTTTAACATCTTTATTGGAGTATTATTGCTTTACAATGGTGTGTTAGTTTCTGCTTTATAACAAAGTGGATCAGTTATACATATATATATGTCCCCATATCTCTTCCCTCTTGCGTCTCCCTCCCTCCCACCCTCCCTATCCCACTCCTCTAGGTGGTCACAAAGCACCGAGCTGATCTCCCTGTGCTATGCGGCCGCTTCCCACTAGCTATCTATTTTACGTTTGGTAGTGTATATATGTCCATGCCACTCTCTCACCTTGTCCCAGCTTACCCTTCCCCCTCCCCGTATCCTCAAGTCCATTCTCTAGTAGGTCTGTGTCTTTATTCCTGTCTTGCCCCTAGGTTCTTCAGAACTTTTTTTTTTTTTTTTGCGGTACGCGGGCCTCTCACTGTTGTGGCCTCTCCCGTTGCAGAGCACAGGCTGTGGACGCACAGGCTTAGCGGCCATGGCTCACGGGACCAGCCGCTCCGCGGCCTGTGGGATCTTTCTGGACGGGGGCGCAAACCCGTGACCCCTGCATCGGCAGGCGGACTCTCAACCACTGCGCCACCAGGGAAGCCCTGAATTTTATTTTTTATCAGGGAAAACATATATTATTTCACAGATCTAATAATAGTATAAAACTTAAACTGAAAACAGCAATTCCCTGCTACAATTCTTCTTCTCTCCCTTGATTCTTACTTTCTTGAAGGAGCCACATTCAGATCTCCTAGCTTTTGACTCTGCTAGTTACTTTCATATTTCTAAATGATAGCTATTTCTGGATTTTTCTGTTTTAGATATTATCTAATGTCTTCTATGGAAGATGACTATTGAGTACTTATATTGCTGTCCCTGTTCATTTTATGTATTCTCTTGTTTCCAGGACAGTTATATCATAGTGTTTAGTTAAAACCATACCTAGCATTTACATTTTCGTGACAATGTAAATATCTGTGCAGACCCACAAAACGTACCATGCTTACCCAACCACCTTCCATCTCCTTCCTCCCTCCTTCCTTCCTTCCTTCCTTCCTTCCCTCCTTCCTTCTTCTCTCCCTCCCTCCCTCCCTGCCTCCCACTTGTTTGTCTCTCTTTCTTTCATTGATTCTCCTGGAATTAGTAACTTCCTACTTTTTTTGTTAATTTAAATTTCTGTGTACCCACCACAAATTTATTTCTGAATTTTCTGCTGAAATCATATAACTTCTACCAGTGTAATGAACACACTTGGTATCTATTGGTTCAATTCTTTTCCTTGGAGATACAGTACCCAGAGTTCTCTGTTTTCTTGTTCTTGCCTGGATTGGTTACTCCTTAGTTGTGTAGAAAGGTGTCATCTGGAGGCTTCTTTTATCATCAACCTAGATGTTTCCTCTTCTCCCTCTTATGCTATAGTGTCTATTTCCTGTGTCCTATAGTGGCCTTCTTTTATGAAAGATACACTGATTCAGCATTTATTGATCACTTATTCTGTATGTGCTGGTCACTGTCCTAGCACAGGAAATAGGAGAGAATAAAACAGAGAAAAGCAAAAAAGAAATCTAATCGGCAGTAAGTATGCCATGGAAAAATTAAAGCAGAACTGGGATGGAGGATGATAGTGGGGTCTCTGTATTAATTTTGATGGGGCATGTCCTTTGTAATTTCTTAAAAGAGAATGCATGACAGAATTTTTTAGACCTTGCTTGTATGAAAATGTCTTTTTTTTTTTTTAATCTTTATATGTGACTGGTGGCTTGTTGGGATATTAGTATTATAGGCTGAAAATTGTAATCTTTCCAATTATTTTTTTCTCTGTGAGAGCTTTTAGTATTTTTATTATTTTAAAAAGTGTTTGTTGTTACTGGATTGTACCTTGATGTGGGTGGATCTTTTAAAATCCATTGTCTTTGATATTTAATGTAAACTTTTTCAGTCTGAAAAAGTATGTACTTATGTTCAGAGAAGTTTTCTTGAATTATATCTATGGGAATTCCTTTCTCTGTATTCTCATTTCTGTTTCCAGAACTCCTCTTAGTTAGATGTTGAACTGTCTGGATTAATTATCTAATTTTCATATCCATTCTCACCTGTTTTTCCTTCATTTTATCTTTTATTTTACTCTTCTAAGAGCCTTTTTCAACATCTTCCAGTAGTTCTTTCAAAATTTTTATTTGTTATTATACTCTTAATTTCTAATAGCATTTTCTATTTTTCTGAGGTTTTCAGGGGAGATGGGAGGGGAGAGCTGGATCGTTAATTTTATGTCAACTTGACTATGTCATGCGGTATCCAGATATTTGGTCAGACATTATTCTGAGAGTTTCTGAATGAGATGAACATTGAAATCGGTAGGCTTTGTAAAGCAGGTTGTCCTTCCTGATGTGGATGGGCCTCATCCAATCAGTTGAAGGCCTGACTAGCACAAAAAGGCTGAGCATTCCCTGAGTAGAGAGAATTCTAGTTGCTTGACTGCCTTGGAACTGAGATGTCACTTTTTCCTGCCTTTGTCCTCAAACTAACATATTGGCTCCTTTTGGGTTTTGAGCCTAGTGCCCTTCAGTCTGGAACTACACCATTCATTTTCCAGATTTTTATGCTTTTTGGCTTGGAGTAGAATTACACCATCGGCTCTCCTGTTTCTTCTGCTTGCTAACTCGCCCTGCAGAGACTTGTCAGCCTCCATAATTATGCGAGCCACTTTCTTAAAATAAATAAAATACATATCTCTGTCTTGTTGGTTCTGTTTCTCTGGAGGACTCTGTTTTTCATACGACAAATTTCATCTGTTGTGCAGAGAGAGGGTTATCTGGCTCCCCAGGTGTTCTGGGCTCCAATAAGACGGTCCATGTTACAACTCCTGCTCCAGTTCTTCTTACAGATTAAAGGAGCTCCCAAGTCCTGTGATCATGGGCACTGCTGAGGGCCACAGACTCTTGGCTTGGAGAACTCTAATACAGAGGCAAAGAGGTACCAGTGAATAAAAAAGTAACCCTGCCCTGAATTTTTACATGAAAGTTTTTACCTTTCTGATGGTATTAATTATACTTTTCTTTAGTCTTCCTCTCCCTACCCCATTAACAATATTTTTTAATATTTTAATTTGTTAATATTTTGTCCTTTTTTTTTTTTTTTTTTTTTTTTTTTTTT
>NW_021703777.1:29380868-29687113 GCF_005190385.1 Monodon monoceros | reverse complement strand
CATCGGCAGGCGGACTCTCAACCACTGCGCCACCAGGGAAGCCCTCTGTCCATTTTTAATAATTATTTTTTTTCCTGCTTGTTTCTTTGGTGTCTGTCATTCATATGAGTCTTTCCTCTAATGACTAGTGACGCTTTGTGCTCATGTTTAAGTGTATTGCACAAAAGTCTATGTGCCTATGTATGTGCTGTCTGCTGGTGATGAGTGAGCTTTATTTTAAATGTTATCATGGCTTCTCATTTTTCTCAGAGGACACTTCTCTAATATTGCTTGATGTCTCATGGTTCAGTAAGCATACTTTCAAGTTATTTTGTTTTTTACAATAAGGCTTTTTAAAGTGTTGAGAGGTTTACTCCTCTGGAAAGTAAATATCCAGTCTCTTACCATGGTTGGGATGGCCATCGTTATGAGGAGAGGAGCTCAGATTCTGTGTTTTTTATACCAGCTTTTATTCATTTAAACTCTTTTCATCCCTGTCCCTCAGCCATCCATATATGTAATCAGTGCCTTCAATTCTTGGCCTTTCTAAGGGTTTTGTAACAAGCATTTGTCTGCTTCTTCAAGTTATTTCCCTTCAGGTTGTAGAGAAATTTTTTAACCCTCTCTCATTACTCTTGTCCTCTCTTTATTATTTTTGTTCTTGTTTTTTGCTGTTTAACCAAAGTCACTCATTTTTTACCTTTTTTTTTTTTTTTTTTGCGGTACATGGGCCTCTCTCTGTTGTGGCCTCTCCTGTTGTGGAGCACAGGCTCCGGACGTGCAGGCTTAGCGGCCATGGCTCACGGGCCTAGCCACTCTGCGGCATGTGGGATCTTCCTGGATCGGGGCACAAACCCATGTCCCCTGCATCGGCAGGCAGACTCTCAACCACTGTGCCACCAGGGAAGCCCTATACCTTTTTTATTTTAAGAGTAGAACATAGTTTAGTGATTTTCTAGCCGACTGGAATAAAAAAAAAATAATTGATATACATTTAATGTCAGTATCGATGGCTTGACTAAAAAAGAAAAAAGGTGGCAGCATGGAGTATATGTAGTCTATCTTGTCAATCTGTAGCTTGATTTTATTTGCTTTAGAGCATGGTAATATTTGGAAATTACTTTTAAAATTCAGATAAATTCATGTGCTGTACTCAAGACACTAAAATATGTTGTAGGAGATTATCAGATTTATAGAAAACTGTCAAATTCACTTTAGGGAAGTTAAAGTTGTATCAAAATATTATAAATTAATATATAGCACATTTATTGGTGCCCTTTTTCTCTATATTTGTTTGTTGATGGTGGGGAGGCATAGAATTAATTTAGTTGATGAAGTCTTTTTTTTCCCCCAACCCAAGTCTGGTGGACTTTTACCACCAAAAGCACATGTTTGAAAATTGGTGTAACTCTGTTTATTTACGAGATTTCACTAATATATACTATCTCTGTTGTTGTTGTATGACTTAAGAGCATTAGTAAGCTAAGAGTATATTTTAGTAAAAATTGACTAATCAACAGTTATGGCCTTAGGAAGTGATAGTCAATTAAATACAGCTTAGAACAGGTATGAAATTATTGACTCAGTTGTGTTTTGAGTCCTTCCTCTCCAAAGTGCTGAAGTGTGTTTTAAAATTACTTAGCTGCATTAGTGGTTGGATTTGAGGCTTTTAACATGTTTTTCATCAGTACCTCTGGGAAAAGAATAACCAAAACCTTTAAATGTATGGTGCATTTTGCATTGCTGTATATTTGTAAATACTATGATGAAATATTGAAATGACCATGAGAGACGATAACCATTAAGCTTTTCTTTCAACTGTTAAAACTCACTAAAGGTTATCTTGAGCTGTGGTTTGTGAAATTGTTTAGACTAACACCTTCTTTAGTAATTGTCTCAGAAGTGCAGAAAATGCTTTAGGATAGCATGAATCTTCTTTGTAGTTTAGGTGGCTTCATTAAGGATTGTAGTCAGTGTTTTAGTATGGAGAAAACTTGTTGGCTTTGACTAACAGCTGGGTTTATTAAAACAAATTAATTTCCTATTCTCATGGGTTTCAGCTTCTTTATACCTGGGTTATTAATTCCTATCAGTATATCTTTATGTACCTGGTATGTGATATTTTATTAAATGTTAAATAGTTTATAATTAGGAATGGATTATAGGCAAATTAAAACTCTGATATCTTTAAGAATTGTGAGATTTTTAGAACTACCCAAAGCATAGGTAAGATTTGTATTTTCACTTCATTTCTCATTTTGTCTAATTTTTTTAACTGGTGAAAAAGTTTTATTCCAGGTGTTTATTAGATAGCTGTTACTACAAGTTAAATAATATGAGTTTATAGATGATGTTTGAGGAAACAAGAATCCAGATGTATTAGCAGTCATAAATATGTTTCTGAGCTTTTGTAAGAAAAATTGGACTCTTCCAGTTCTATGTGTATTTTCATGTCTAATTTGTTTTTAATTTAAAAGAAAAAAATTGTGACATACCAATTTAAGTTGAAGTCATAAAATTTTTAGATGGTAATGTTTTTATAGTTATAGTAACTTTAACTAGTTTTCTATCTAAATCATGCTGTTTAAAATCTTTGTGAAATTTAAATTTACATTATCAGTAAAAGTCAGTTTGTATACATAAATGAAAATAAAATCAAAGTGATGTTTACCTGTATACTTAAAATTTGAGTGTCTCTACGGTTACTGATGTTTTTCATGTGGGGTTTGAGTTCTGTATGACATAAAAATCCCCACCTGTTGCCGTTTTAAATCAGAGAAAATGGATTTGAGAAAAATAATACTAGTAGATACTTTTGAAAATAACATGTGTGATCTAAAGAATTATATATGGGGTAACCTCTTGCCTTTCTTCCTAATTTCTTTTTTTCTAGCGAGAAAAGTAACTTTATTTTCTTTTTACTAAATTTAATTTCCCTTTTGAGATTTTTCCCTCAAGTAAGTGATCTAAAGGAAAACTCAGTTTAGGGTCTTGCCCCCTCATACTCTGGTGCTGTATCAGATTTCCAGGTGGCTTGCTGAGAGTGCTCTGTTGGGCATAAGAGCTGAGGAGTGAGATTTTGCTTCTGTTCCTTGACTAGGGCATCCCTCTGTTACCATCCTTTCTGATTCCCTGCTGTCTATCAACAAAGGTCACAACTGTGTTTTCCTTATCCCCTCAAAGCCTCAACTATGTGTACATCTTTCTGTGATAATTTTCTGACTCCTCCAAGGGCATGCGTTACTGTGAGGCTGTTTTAGGTCCATCTACCATTAAATCTGTCTCTATCTACTCTTCCTGTCCATTACTAGGTTTAGGGCAACTCTTTGAGTCTTGGCATCTCCCTGTGCTCTGCCTCGGAAGTGAGGTGTGGAACCTTCTGGACCAGGATCAAAAAACTTACCTGCGGTTTCTGCTTTTTTCTCTTTTCTTCCTCCTATTTCTGAGAAGAGTGGAGGGTATGACACATCCTCTTCTCTCAGAGGTTTACTTCTTCATGGAGTTTGATTGCTTTCCTTTGTATTGTCTGTCTGTTTACTTCATTTTGCTGGGAAGAAAAGGATTTTAAATTAGATGGGTATTTCCATTTATCCTTGACTTGGTTTACCTTAGTGAAAGAAATATAAGATCTCTATTTTGTTGTTTCAATATGCTGGCAATTGTGAATTTTGAGACTATGTATTTTGGACTTACGAGCCACTAATTTCTAAATGTTTGAAAGTTGTTGAATCATAAAATCACACATCTTTAAGAATTTTTTAAAGGGGGTATCGAGGGCCTAGAGATGTATAGTGATCTGTTTATGGACATATCCTGTTAGTGTCATAGTCAGTTTGAGAACATAGATCCCATGACTTCTTGTTCCTCAGCAACACACTGCTTTATCTTCTCACCTAGTCCTAGCCAATTACTACCCTCGAATGTTCTGACTGACTTTATATCTACTTTTCATTCTACTGTATATGTTCTGTTAGTATATTCTTGCTGACACTATTCATGAAATAGAACTCTATAACAAAATTATGGCAAACAGCCATTTCAGTCCTGAGGGCCATCTTGGGTTTTTCAAAACATGAAAGTAATAAATACTGGGGATAAAAAGGAGAAAGTAGCTGTGAAAGGATGAGGCTTAAAACTAAATCAGAATTTGGCATGACACAGAACAGTCTTCAGGGGTGAAATTACATGGAATTAAAAACTCTTCAAGGTGTTAGATTCAGAATATATGAATACTGCTTATGATAACAGTGGTAAGGTCCCCAGCACTGTCTTTTGTTTTGACCATTATAAAAGGACAAAAAAAGATTAAAGGATATTATGTAGGTGGAATATAAGGGCTCTTCAGTTTTAAGGAACATAAAGATGATGTATATATGTCTAGTTCTTTAAAAAATACACATACGCATGCATTGGCATTTCTCAAATCTAGCTACATTTCAATTCATGTGGGCCCAGCTTTATTGGATTAATGCGTATTTTATATCTGTTTTGAGATGAGGCTTAAAAAGTTCATTTCTGTATATATTAATGGTTAATTTTCTTCTGAGGCTTTTCTAAGAAAATATTTATTTACTTTTTATTTTTGGCTGAGTCAGGTCTTAGTTGGGGCATCGGGGATCTTTCGATGCGGCACCCAGGCTCTTCGTTGGGGCATGCAGGCTCTTTGTTGCAGCACGTGGGCTTCTCTCTAGTTGTGTTGCGCGGGCTTGTCTGTAGCTGTGGTGCACAGGCTCCAGAGCATGTGGGCTCAGTAGTTGCAGCACGGGGGCTCTCTAGTTGTGGTGCTCGGGCTCCAGAGCACGTGGGGTCTGTAGTTGCCGCACACAGGCTCTCTAATTGTGGGGCGCAGGCTTACTTGCCCTGCGGCATGTGGGACCTTAGTTCCCCAGCCAGGGATTGAACCCACGTCCCCTGCATCGGAAGATGGATTCTTAACCACTGGAACACCAGGGGGCTTTTTAATGGATAACTTATTCATAAAGAATATATTAATAATTTTATACCATCTTTTGCTAATTCATATGCTAGTAAATTATAGTTTTTCAGCTTACAAGTAGTCTAGCCAAATTCACTGATCTCTTGTCTCTTTCTTAATCATTAATCAATTTTTGTAGAATGTGTGCTATTATTAAGTTTAGGGAGGTACTTAATTCCATCTTCCCCTCATTTGGGGTGATGCATCTCTTAAAGAAACAAAAACAAAACCTCTGTCCTTGGTCTTCTTTGCTGCTTTCCTTTCAAACTGTTTCAGTTAAATTAGTAGGATATAATGGTACAGAACTAAAAGGGCAAGATAAATATAGATAGGCTCATTTAGTTTATCTAGAATCAAATTGTTGCTAACTTGTTTAGTTTACTTTTTAATGTCAACTATTTATGTGTTCACGGGGCTGCAATGGGTAGGCAGCATGTTTAACAAAACTTTTCCATTAAGATCTTTTGGAACTTAATTAATTTCCATTAAATCAATTTCAGTTAAGTATGAAATTGATATGGGTGATGTTTTTCATAATTATTGTTTTAAAGAAATAACCTACTGAGTGAAATTTGTTCAGCTATTTTCTGCTGTTTTTTAGGAGTGGCAGAATTCTATTCAGAAGAATGCAGGCCTTGCTTTTATTGAACTTGTCAACGAAGGAAGGTAATCTATTTTATATCCATGTATATTTTACTTTAAAATGTTATTGTATTTTTGCCATCGGAACTGGTATTTTTGGTACTATATTGTTTTTGCATTCAGTGATATAGTGAGCTTAGATATTAATTATTACAAATATTTCAGTATTTAATCATTTTGTTCTCTTCATCGTTATGTGCTTAATGATAAAGTCAGTTCTTTGTTTTTCAGTAAGTAAACCTTTGGCAAAAGTATACTGACGATTCTATTAGCAGATATAAGGAAAACTGATACTTATTTGGGCTTCCTAGAAAATTCTATTATATTTGTAGAGCCAATAAATAGACTAATATGGTCTATATTATCTCTCCTATGTCATGGCCTGGGCATAAGGGAAGAAGAATTCAAGGAAAGAATAGTCAGTAGTAGGAAAGAAAAGTGAAGTACAGAGATAAAAAGAAAGATACAAGGAAAAAATAGATTTAAGAAAGTGAGAGAATTAAAGAGTAAGAATAAATTGAGGAAATGATGAGTGGACTACTTTGGGTCTGTTTCGTGTCAGTTGATTTTTTCTTTTTTTAAAAAATAAATTTATTTATTTATTTATTTTGGATGTGTTGGGTTTTTGTTGTGGCCCACGGGCTTTCTCTAGTTGTGGTGAGCGGGGCTACTCTTCGTTGCAGTGTGCAGGCTTCTCATTGCAGTGGCTCTTGTTGCGGAGCAAGGGGTCTAGGCGCGCAGGCTTCAGTAGTTGTGGCTCGCGGGCTCTAGAGCACAGGCTCAGTAGTTGCGGCATATGGGCTTTGCTCCGCATGCATGTGGGATCTTCCTGGCCCAGGGCTCGAACCCGTGTCTCCTGCATTGGCAGGCGGATTCTTAACCACTGCGCTACCAGGGAAGCCTGTGGCAGTTGATTTTGGATTACTTGGACTGAAGACCCAGGGTATAGATTAAAAGGTGTGATTGGCTGTCATTGGAAATAGAATACTGAACAAAATTATTGTTTAACAATGTTTTTTATACTGTTCTCTCTAGAGTTGAGAGACTGACACCATCACTATAGGAATAATTTGAACCAGTAACTAGGAATTTAGCCTCTGTCTCATTAATGTTGTAGAAGAGGGTACTGTTAACTTTACTTTGTAGTAAATGCTACTAAAATTATTTCACTCAGTAAATAATTATAGGTGCTCACAGACTAGTGTTGAATACAAATAAATAAACCTGCAACTAATGCCATATAGTAAATTCTGTGCTAGAAGTATTTACATATAGGTTATTAAGGTAGGAATGTGAAAAAAGAGAAAGACTACACAGTTTAGTTCAGAAGAATTAGGTAGAACCTCCCCAGGGAAACATGATTCCTGAGATGTATTTTCAAGGATGAGTAAGGTTAGTAATGTAGACTTTGGAAAAGTGGGGATTATGGATAAATTGGAGGACATATGTGTGAAAAGCATTCTAAATAGAGGGAATAGAATATCTGAAGATACTGTGATGTGGGAAGGTGTGTATGTACGTGTGTGAGTGTGTGTGCATGTGTATGTGTGTGAATTGTTGGAATAGAATTGGTTATCTGGACCATAAAAGGTCTAATGTGGTGTATTTGGATTTTCATCTAAAGGCAATGAGAAGCCTTGAAAGGTCTTCAGAAAGTATTATCATTGTGATACTTGGGTTTTGGGAGGATAACTAGCAGTGATGTTTAGGATGGGTTGAAGCAGAGGAGACCTAATTGAAATCAAGAACAGTAACAAGGCTATTGCAGTGATCTATATGAGAAACAGAGCTAAATTGTAGTCTGGAGTCTGCAAAGTGTTGGGAAATCAATAAATATTTCTCAATGAGTGAATGACTAATAATTTAATCTTACTTTTAGCGAAAATTTCAAAGTGCTTATCAAAAAAATAACTCTTTGGCTGAATTTCAACACTGAGGTATTAGATGCTTTTAAAGTTTATATATAGAAAAAGAGTTAGTGAGTGCTGTTAATCGAATATGTATTTGTTCTACTTAATGCAAAACACTGATTAACACTAGTTCTTTTTTTTAAGAGAAGTGGTTATAAAAGTCTATTTTGCAAATGAAGCAACTGACAAAGAATTAATCTACAAAATTTACAAGCAGCTCATGCAGCTCGATATCAAAAAAACAAACAACCCAGTCCAAAAATGGGCAGAAGACCTAAATAGACATTTCTCCACAGAAGATGTACAGATTGCCATCAAACACATGAAAGAATGCTCAACATCATTAATCATTAGAGAAATGCAAATCAAAACTACAATGAGGTATCACCTCACACCAGTCAGAATGGCCATCATCAAAAAATCTACAAACAGTAAATGCTGGAGAGGGTGTGGAGAAAAGGGAACCCTCATACACTGTTGGTGGGAATGTAAATTGATACAGCCACTATGGGGAACAGTATGGAGGTTCCTTAAAAAACTAAAAATAGAACTACTATGTGACCCAGCAATCCCACTACTGGGCATATACCCTGAGAAAACCATAATTCAAAAAGAGTCATGTACCAAAATGTTCATTGCAGCTCTATTTACAATAGCCAGGACATGGAAGCAACCTAAGTGTCCATCAACAGATGAATGGATAAAGAAGATGTGGCACGTATATACAATGGAATATTACTCAGCCATAAAAGGAAACGAAATTGAGTTATTTGTAGTGAGGTGGATGGACCTAGAGTCTGTCATACAGAGTGAACTAAGTCAGAAAGAGAAAAACAAATACCGTATGCTAACACATATATGTGGAATCTAAAAAAAAAAAAGGTCATGAAGGACTTAGGGGCAAGAAGGGAATAAAGATGCAGACTTACTAGAGAATGGACTTGAGGACACGGGGAGGGGGAAGGGTAAGCTGGGACAAAGTGAGAGAGTGGTAGTGTATATATTGACATATATACACTACCAAATGTAAAATAGATAGCTAGTGGGAAGCAGTCGCATAGCACAGGGAGATCAGCTCGGTGCTTTGTGACCAGGTAGAAGGGTGGGATAGGGAGGGTGAGAGGGAGGGAGACGTAAGAGGGAAGAGATATGGGGATATATGTCTATGTATAACTGATTCACTTTGTTATAAAACAGAAACTAGCACACCACTGTAAAGCAATTATACTCCAATAAAAATGTTAAAAATAAAATAAACTAATGAATTTATAAGCTGAAAAAAAAAGTCTATTTTGTTTAGGTTCTACTAAGTCTAAATGCCCTCCATTATGCAAGTTAGTGTTACAGTTAGTAGATAAGGCAACATACTCTTGTGATTAATAGTTTTAGCTTTGAAGTTAGCCTTGGGTTCAAGTTTCAGCTTTGATATATGGGAAGTACTTTTACTTCTGTGAGCATCCGTTTCCTCATCTGTTCATTCAGCCAATATTTATTATGCACTGACTGTGTACCATGACTTGTCCTTGGTTCTGGGGATACAGCAATAAACAAAACAGATAAGGATTCTTTTTTTTGTAGATCTTACATTTGAACAGTCATTGGCAGACTGTGAACAATAAACTAAATAAGTAGTGGATTATATATGAAAGGTGGTAAGTTGTTTGGAAAAAGATAATGTGAAGCAGGTTGAGGGAAATGGTGATTTTTAAAGGACATATAAAGGTTTGATACCTTTGTAAAGTAGTTTAAATAGAGTGGTTATATTACAGATCACTGAGCAATTGACATGTAAGCAAGCACTTGAATGATGTGAAGGAGTTAAACATAGGGGCATGTAGGGGAAAAGCATTCCAGTCCTAGGGAACAGCCAGTAAACAGATGAAAGCTTCCCTGGCATATTTGAGGAATGAGGCTAGTATAGCAAGAATAAGTGATCATAGTGGAGAGAAGTAAGAAATGAGGTCAGAGACATAGGGCAAGATTTGTGTAGAGCCTTTGCAATTCATTCTGCAGGAGATAACAATCATTGCAGGGTTTTGAGTAGAGGAGGGAGACAATCTGCCTTATGTTTAAAAGGCTGATTTATGTAAGAATTTAAGGATAGAAACAAAGAGATCAACTAGGGCACTACTGTAGTAACTCTAGTTAAACATGATGGTGTTGCGGACTAGGACAGCAGCAGTAGAGGAGGTAAGAAGTAGTAGGATTATGAATATATTTTGAAGGTAGAGTTGATAGGATTTACTAATGGATTGGATGTGGATTGTGAGACAAAGCTAGGAGTCAAGTATTACTCTTAAGAATTTTGGCCTCTGCAGCTGAAAAGATGGTGTTTCTATCAACCAGATGGAAAAGGCTGTGGATAAAACTGTTGTTGGGGAAGATCAGGAATTCAGTTTCGGAAATACTGATTTTTATATCTCTAGTAGACATCCAGGTAGAGGCAGTTGTTAATTATTTCTCCAGACTAGAGATCTAAACTTGAGTGTTATAAGAATATAGATGATATTTAATGTCTTGAGATTAGATGAAATCATTAAGGTGGTAGGGTGATGACTGAGATTTGATCACGGGCTCAGAAGTTGTTTCTGACTTGGTCAGGAGTAGTTTTGGGAGAGTGGTGTGGAAAAAAGCCTATTTGCAGTGAATTTAGAAAAGAAGAAGAGAATAAAAGAAGAGGAATTACAGAATGTGTATAAACAGTTCTTTAGAGGAATTTTGCTACAAAGGGGAGCAAAAATAAAATGGAGTGGGGGGAATAGAGTCAAGGGAAGTAGGGTTTTTAAAAAATGAGAACAAGAGAACAGTTTCATGGTAAGGAGTGGGGAAATTAATGTAGAAGAGATAGGTGAGAATTTCTGGAGTGATGTTTTTAAGTTGATTTGAGAGTGGGTGAATTTGTATGCAAATGGGGGTTTGGCTTTAAAGTAGAGCATGGATGGGTCTTTTACAGTAACCTGGGAAGGCATTTTATGTAGTTGCAGAGTCTGGGAGGTAAATATGGAAGTAGAGTTAGAGTTGGGTTTCAGTGGGTTTAGGTTTTGCCAAGTGAATATGGGGGAGAGAAGGCCAAGGGAGTCTCTTTGTGCTAGAGAGTGATTGTAATCATTGACCACAGGATTATGATTACTAAGCTAGGTAAAGAGGAGAGTGACTGTAAAGAAAACGATAGGATGGATGGATTGGAGCTCTAAGGACTGTTAGAGTTGTGATAGTAATAGAATGAGTGAGCTATAAACATGAGAGGTAATAGTTTAGAGAGTGGGGCAAGTAGAACCAAGGCCATTCAGTTATTGGAAATGATGAGGTCTGGCATATGACTGTGCAATAAATGGCTGAGGTAGGGTGGAAGACAAGCTCGGAGAAGGAGAGGAGTTCAGGGAACTGTCAGACCAGGATCTCAGTCAGCTTGGAATCTCATGTTTGTAGACTGTATCGCTTACCATCCCTCATCAGTGGTGTCTCTACATACCCCCAAATAATTTCCATTTATTTCTCATTGCTTTTAGTTTTTGGATCACTGTCACTTTCTCCAACACTGTTCTTGTAATAATTCCTGGTGCTTTTACCCATACTGTGGCATGTATCAGTATTTTGTTCCTTTTTACTGATTAATAGTATTCCATTGTACAGGTATACCACATTTTGTTTATCCCTTCAGCAGTCAGTGAATGTTTGGATTGCTTTCCGTTTTTGACTGTTATAAACAATGCTTCTATGTGTGTTTGTGTACAAGGCTTTGTGTGGACATATGTTTTCATTTCTCTTGGGTAGATACATAGTACAATTGCTTGGTGGAATGGGAAATCTGTGTTTAATTTTTTAAGAAACTGCCAAGCTATTTTCCTAGTTAGCCTAGTAGGTATCTTACCCTGGTTTTTGTTTGCATTTCCCTAATGGCTAATCCTGTTGAGTGTTTTTTCAGGTGCCTTCTTTGGGAAAATGTCTGTGTACATCTTTTGCCCATTTAAAAATTTCATTCACTGTATGAGTTGTGACTTTTAAACAGTAATTTATATATCAGTATTTCTGGATATAAATCTTTTCTCATATACATGATTTGCAAACATTTTCTCTCAGTCTGTGACTTGTTCTTTCATTTTCATTGAAGAGCAAGTTTTTAATTTTGATAAAGTACAATTTACCTATTTTTTCTTCTATGGATTATGACTTGTTGGCAAATTCAAGAAATCTTAGGTCAAAACAAGTACTAGGGTTTTCTTTCTTTTTTTTTTTTCTTTTTTCATCATCCCACTGATGAGGGATGGTAAGCGATACGGTCTACAAACATGAGATTCCAAGCTGACTGAGATCTTTTCTTTTTTTCTTTTTCTTTTTTCTAGAAATATTTTTTCATCCCTAGAAATTTTGTAGTTTTAGCCTCTACATTTAGGTCTGTGATTCATTTTGAGTTAATATTTTTGTATGGTGTGAGATAAAGGTTTAGCTGTTTTGGATCTTCTACATAGATAGTCATGCCATCTCTGAGCAGAGATATTCTTAGGTGTTGCTTACCAATCTGTATACCTTTTATTTCCTTTTCTTGTCTTCTTGCTTTAGCTAGGATTTCTGGTACGATGTTGAAAAGGGGTATCCTTGTCTTATACTGATCGTAATGGGAAAGTTTCTAGTTTCTCACCATTAAGTATGGTGTTAGCTTTTGGATTTTTCCGTAGATATTCTTTGTCAAGTTGAGGAAGTTTCCTTCTATTCTTAGTTTACTGAGAGATTTTATCATGAATGGGCGTTGGATTTTATCAAGTGCTTTTTTGGTATCTGTTGATATATCATGTGATTTTTCTTTTTAGCTTGTTTATGTATGATGGAGTACATTAATTGACTTTGGAATGTTGAACCGACTCTGCATACCTGGGTTAATTCCTGCTTGGTCGTGGTATATAGTTCTTTTTATAGTTGTTGGATTTGGTTTTATTTGTTGAGTTTTAGAAGTTACTTGCTTGGGCTTAATTTGCAGAATTTGTCTCTCTTGTGGCAAGGTGTACTTAATATTGTTGCTAAGCTGTTTTAGAATTCTTCTTTTTTTTTTTGGTCTGGCTTTTAAGGGGTCACCCCTTTTTTTCCATAGCTTTGAGGTCAGTGAATGATTGATCAGAAGTCTTTCTGAAACCTTTGACCGTGTATGGCTGGTAGATCTGCATTTGGTTTTGATGGACACATTTAAATTTGAAGTAGTTTTCATCCTCTAGCTTTTACTTCTTGTTGATCTTTTTCGAGTCTGCCCTGTATCTGCTCAGGGACCCAGATAGCCATGTGTGAAATTCTTATTAAGCTAGTTTATTTCCAGGATCTCCCTCTCTAATTTCTGGTTTGTTCTCTGGTCTCCTGCTCACCCTAACTTCAAATGTAATCTCACTCTAGGAGAGCTATAGGTCTTTCCAGTTTTCGGCTTGGCATGCATTTTCTTCATTTTCTGTCCTCTCTTTCAAATCAAGTCATCCATCTCTGGCAGTGAAGTTGCTGGTTTCCATAAGCAGCCAGAGACCGATGGAACTACCACACCTGTGGTGTCTGGGCGGGGAATTGCCAGAAAAGATTGCCACAGACTTCGTTTGTTCTTACTTAGTGTTTAGCACATTTTTGTGAATAAAATTATTATGGATTTTGTTGTTTGCTTTTGGTCAGTTTTCAGAACACTGAAATGATTTTTATTCTTCAGTTCTATACTTGTTTTTCTGGGAAAGGATTTGTTGGACTCTTTATTTCACCATAGCTGGAAGATCTACCCCCAGATCTTTACACGTCTGATTCATTATGATTTAAGTCCCAGTTCAGATGTCACCTTGTCAGAGAAGTCTTCCCTGAAACCTCTTGCCCAGGTTATTTTTACCTCATTTTTTAAAATTTTTCTTAAAATTTCTTGACTTTCTTAAAATTTTTTCCCCATATCTTTTATTCTTTCCCCATGTTTTGTCTTTATTGTCTGTCTCCTCCTGTACAGTATATGTTTAGTGAGGGCAGTCCCTCTGTCTCTCGCTTATTGTTATATCCCTGGCTCCTAGAGAAGTGCCTTGCAAAACCAGTAAATATTTGTGTTTAATTGATAAGATACTTTCAGCTTAAGTATATTGTTTTTATAGTTTTTATTTCAATGATTTATATTTTTCATGTAAATAACATACTTTCTTAAACAGAAATTTGCTTTATACAGATAATCTTGACAATAGTCAAGTGATATTTCTTTGAAGATTATTACCAAGAGAAAAGAAAATACATATACATATAATAAATATGTTACATTAAAACTTTGTCTTGTGAAGAAATAAATTTTATGTTCTTAAATATTTTATCCAGAACAGCTGATTCTTATTATTTCTTATTGGAGAAAGAATTATTTGAATAACTTATTTGTTTTTATATCACATGTAATTGTAGGTTTTGTAATAACTTTTTCCTGATTTCTTATCTATGTTTATCTTACTCTGTTTGGATTTGTTTGCCTCCTGTCATTAGGAACTGTCTTCGTTACCTTAGTGCTTAGCCTATAGAAGGTGCTTCAGCCTTTGTCTTTTAAGCAGATGTTACAAAGAAACTGTGGTATAAAGAGAACTAACATTCTTTAGTGCAATAGTGGAGGTAATATTTGAAATTTTTATTCTCTCTTTCTTTATAGAGTAGAATATATTTTAAAGGGACAATTTAGAGATTTATTTTTCTGAAATCAGTAGGTTGGACTTTCCTTTTATAAATATTTAATACATTAAGGTTAAATGAGTTTACATAGCAATGGATGTATTTGTGTAGCAGTGTTCAACTACTGGACTTAATCCCGGGGCAGGAAGAATAAGTAATAAGGGTTTTCTTTTGACTGCAGAGACCAACCGTTTTTTTTCTTTTTATGTAAGTCTGACCTGACTTGACCCCATTTATAGAGTAGCTGCCATAAATTTGGTCCTTGATTAATGTTTTATTAGTGTAAATAACATGTAGACCTTTACAGACTGAGAGAGACTACAGCATAGGGTTTATCAGATTTGATGGGTATCATTAGCAAATCAATTAACTTAGGTCAGACATAAGTAATTGTTGTCTGGTAGAAATGTTTCTCTTAACTTACCTATTTAATTGATTAGATACTTCCTCTGTAAATACATTGTTTTGATACTTTTGAGATGAATTATTTGTATTTTTCTTGTAAACAACATTCCATTTTAAACAGATTTTTTATAGAAATAAAATAACCAGTAATCACTGACATAATCAAGTTATGTTTCTTTGGCAGTTTTTACCAAGGCAAAGTAAAATATATAAACATTAATAAGAGATATAAGTTTTAAAAAATTACATTTCCACATTTTGTGAGTAGTAACATTGTTATTTCTGGATCATAATTTTTGTTTATGGATATTTTGTGATATATTGAATCATCATCATCAATTGACTTTTCAGATATGCAAATAATTGATCTAAAAGTGTTATTTGTTCTGAAAGACACAGGTTTCTGTAAACAGTTTTAAATTCTTTAAAGAATATTAAAGCATTCTTTTAGAATGTTCTGTGATGCTGTGGCACCACATTAATAGGGAATAGGAAAATCTGTTCTAAATTCAGGCGTGGTAAGTAACATTATTATGTATATAGGGCTTCAGTTGATTTATTTGTGTACTCAATTTCATTTTATGTTAGTTGCTTTTTCTTTCACCTTAAGGTATATTTAATTGAAAAATGAATTTAATTAAACTGATTCCAGTAGAACTGTTGCTTATATATTTAAATTAAAGTCTTTATCAGTGAACCTTAAAAGTCTTTTCTCATTTGGATAAAGGGGTTTAGATTTCATATTTTGCCTTTCTTGTTATTCCTATTATCCCTTAATGGTTTTATTGATCTCTCTTCTAAAAATGTTAGTATCTCAATTTGGGTGTTAATTTTGCCAGCAGAAATTGATCCAGCTGCTAGGTAGCCTTCTTTCTTCCTGCCAGCCTGCCTGCCATCCATCCAACAAATATTTTTTCGAGTATTTTAAGCCCATGATGTTGTTCTCGGCAGTTTTGATCAAGGTAGCTGCTCTGTGAGCATTGCTAAGTCTTATAACTTCACTTGTTTGACTTGTGTTAGAAGGAACAATGTAATGGATAAATATTGATCATCTTGCACATTTTATATATTTAGGTGGTCCTGTTTTTGTTTTTATACTCTAAGATTCTAAAAAATCAGTGCAGATTCCCTATAAGTAAAATTTTTAGAGCTTAAAATGTCAAGGGATCCTGTCTTCGTTAAGCAAATTTTTAATTTGTCTCCTCATTTATAAAGTTGAAAAGAGACATGATTCCATTGGCCAATCAGAGCTTTAAAATTTTTGATGGTAAAAATCAGGAAAGTAGTAGACTGTGGAACCTAGTTTAAAGGAATAATATCTGTTAAAATTTTTAAGATATAAATTCTCATTTTGAATTATAATACTTTAAATAGATAAGTGATTATAAAATGACCTATATTTAAAGTATTGGGTTTTGTTTATTAAAAATACATTTTGAGAACTTCTATAGCCTCCTAGGATTTTACTCTTAAATTTCTTCCTAGGACTCTTTCCTTTTTGCCAGACTTGAAAAGCACAGAAAGGGTAGATTATCCCATATACTGTTGGACACATTGCTTAATTATCCCCTGGGGATGGTCAGTATCTGCTTATTACAGCAATAATTCAGACTTGTATACAAATATGTAAATAGCCTCATAAAAGACATAATGTTTCTAGTACTAATACACTTGTCTGTCTCTTCAGAATTCAACTTCTTAGATTGCAGTTGTGCTTTCTGAACATTTATTTAGTAGCTCCAGCATTTTCTTTCACTCCAAGAGTCATAGATTCCTAATAAATACCTTTTGAATAAGTTAGTAGAAGACTGAATGGAAGGGAAGGCAAAGAGGGAGAAGGGAGGGAGGGAGAGAGGGCAAAAACACATTTCATTTTATTCTGACCCACTTGGCTATTATTTGGGTTATAGTTTGGTAAAAGACCAAGGTATCTGTTGCACTTACGTAAACAGTGTAGCTAAGATACATTACTATCTGAGCCAACCAAAGATATACTCTAAATCAAAGTAATCTCTTGGAAACTCGGGAGTGTTTCTTAAAGAGTCATATGCTTTCCAGTTAAATTTTTAAATTATGTGTGTAGTAAGATTCCAATTAAATATTATGAACAGTTGTTTGGATATGGTCTTATTTTTGGGGTAGAGTAAGAGGTGATTGTTTCAAAGATTTGTTGAGAGGAGGCTTTCATCTCCGTTTACTCTAGATTGAATTGATGTAGAAATTTGTGTGGAGTGTTTAGAAAGAGGTATGTGCTGTTCTTTCCTCTTGAAGATTAGGTTATTTGAATTACTGTTTATTATTTTTGAAAGTTTAATGGCTTATTAAAGAGGACTAGAATTTTCTCCCCTTAATTGGGATACACACATTTTTCTTATTTCATTTCTTCATGTGTTTAGGTTTAAAACAGTCATATGGTCAAATTATTTTTCACTTTTAATTTTCCAGCTTGATCTCAGTTTTCTGTGGTTACTTTTTAGGCTTGTTTTGTTGTGATCAATGTAAAATAATGGTGGTGCATTTAAATTATGTTTTTCACTCCCTAAAAATGCTAAATTGCACTAGGTTTAGGGGCTTTATGTGTTTGGCATTGCAGTTGACCATTCTCAGCAAGGATAAGTATATAATTTTCAGAAAATGTGGTGTGGATTCAGAATGCCTGTAGAATATGCTTGTGTTTGTATAGAAGTTTCATAACCTTATGCATCATTAAAAACTACAAGGGTTTATATATAAATGGAATCATTTACTATATTAAATGAAAATGAATATAGAAAAAGAGAGGCAAATGAGGGGTGGGAGAAAAAGGAAAGACAGCTAAACTTTGAGAAGAATTAAATGAAAATAAGATGAAGACAGAGTCAGTTCACTTCATTCATTTAGAAAATATTTAGGAATGCCTGCTATATGCTGTTATGGGGGTTCAGCAGTGGATACAGTAGACATTCCCACTCTCTTATAGTGTATTTTAATTGGCATAGGTAGACGATAAAGAAATTAAAAACTTCATATTAGGTCAGAAAGTGATAAGTGCAATGAGAAGGTTAAAACATTCAAATTAAAGAGAATAGGTACAGTGTGGAGCAAGGGATGTTGCAATTTTTTTTTCTTTTAGTTTTCAAATTTTAGTTTTATTTAAAATTTTGGTCATAAAAGTTTCCTATTAAGTTTTTAAAACAATATTTAACTTAGGAAGTGAAAAGTCTTCTGTTTTCCCTATACTATAGTTGGTTATTATATATTCTTGCAGAACTTCTTCCACATGTTAGGATTTTTCTTTTGTTTTCCTTTGTTGTTTTTTTTTTAAACATCTTTATTGGAGCATAATTGCTTTACAATAGTGTGTTAGTTTCTGCTTTATAACAAAGTGAATCAGCTATATGTATACATATATCCCCATATCCCCTCCCTCTTGTGTCTCCCTCCCACCCCTCTAGGTGGTCACAAAGCACCGAGCTGATCTCCCTGTGCTACACGGCTCCTTCCCACTAGCTATCTGCTTTACATTTGGTAGTGTATGTATGTCCATGCCGCTCTCTCACTTCGTCCCAGCTTACCCTCGCCTCTCCCCGTGTCCTCAAGTCCCTTCTCTACGTCTGTATCTCTATTGCTGTCCTGCACCTAGGTTTTTCAGAACCATTTTTTTTTTTTTTAGATTCCATATATATGTGTTAGCATATGGTATTTGTTTTTCTCTTTCTGACTTACTTCACTCTGTATGACAGACTCTAGGTCCATCCACCTCACTACAAATAACTCAGTTTCGTTTCTTTTTGCAGCTGAGTAATCTTCCATTGTATATATGTGCCACATCTTTATCCATTCATCTGTCGATGGACACTTAGGTTGCTTCCATGTCCTGGCTATTGTAAAGAGCTGCAATGAACATTGTGGTACATGACTCTTTTTGAATTATGGTTTCCTCAGGGTATATACCCAGTAGTGGGATTGCTGGGTCGTATGGTAGTTTTATTTTTAGTTTTTTAAGGAACCTCCATACTGTTCTCCATAGTGGCTGTATCAATTTACATTCCCACCAACAGTGCAAGAGCGTTCCCTTTTCTCCACACCCTCTCCAGCATTTATTGTTTGTAGATTTTTTGATGATGGCCATTCTAACCGGTGTGAAAGGAAACCTTATTGTAGTTTTGATGTGCATTTCTCTAATGATTAATGATGTTGAGCATCTTTTCATGTGTTTGTTGGCAATCTGTATATCTTCTTTGGAGAAATGTCTCTTTACATCTTCTGCCCATTTTTGGATTGGGTTGTTTGTTTTTGTGGTATTGAGTTGCATGAGCTGCTTGTAAATTTTGAAGATTATTCCTGTGTCAGTTGCCTCATTTGCAAATATTTTCTCCCATACTGAGGATTGTCTTTTCATCTTGTTGATGGTTTCCTTTGCTGTGCAAAAGCTTTTAAGTTTCATTCGGTCCCATTTGTTTATTTCCATTTCTCTAGGAGGTGGGTCATAAAGGATCTTACTGTGATGTATGTCTTAGTGTTCTTCCTATGTTTACCTCGAAGAGTTTTATAGTGTCTGGCCTTACATTTAGGTCTTTAATCCATTTTGAGTTTATTTTTGTGTATGGTGTTAGGGAGTGTTCTAATTTTATTCTTTTACATGTAGCTGTCCAGTTTTACCAGCAACACTTATTGAAGAGGCTGTCCTTTCTCCACTGTACATTCCTGCCTCCTTTATCAAAGATAAGTGACCGTATGTTTGTGGGTTTATCTCTGGGCTTTCTATCCTGTTCCATTGATCTATCTTTCTGCTTTTGTGCCAGTACCGTACTGTCTTGATTACTGTAGCTTTGTAGTGTAGTTTGAAGTCAGGGAGCCTGATTCCTCCGGCTCCAGTTTTCTTTCTCAAGATTGCTTTGGCTATTCAGGATCTTTTGTGTTTCCATACAAATTGTGAAAATTTTTGTTCTAGTTCTGTGAAAAATGCCAGTGGTAGCTTGATAGGGATTGCATTGAATCTGTAGATTGCTTTGGGTATTTTAGTCATTTTCACAATGTTGATTCTTCCAATCCAAGAACATGGTATATCTCTCCATCTGTTTGAATCATCTTTAATTTCTTTCATCAGTGTCTTATAGTTTTATGCATACAGGTCTTTTGTCTCCCTAGGTAGGTTTATTCCTAAGTATTTTATTCTTTTTGTTGCAATGGTAAATGGGAGTGTTTCCTTAATTTCTCTTTCAGATTTTTCATCATTGGTGTATAGGAATGCAAGAGATTTCTGTGCATTAATTTTGTATACTACTACTTTACCAAATTCATTGATTGATTAGCTCTAGTAGTTTTTTGGTAGCATCTTTAGGATTCTCTGTGTATAGTATCATGTTAACTGCACACAGTAGCAGTTTTACTTCTTCTTTTCTGACATGGATTCTTTTTATGTCTTTTTCTTCTCCGATTGCTGTGGCTAAAACTTCCAAAACTATGTTGGAGAATAGTGGTGAGGGTGGGCAACGTTGTCTTGTTCCTGATCTTAGTGGAAATGGTTTCAGTTTTTCACCATTGAGAACGATATTGGCTGTGTGTTTGTCATATATGGCCTTTATTATGTTGAGGTAAGTTCCCTCTATGTGGGTTATTTTTAATCATAAATGGGCGTTGAATTTTGTCAAAAGTTTTTTCTGCATCTATTGAGATGATCATATGGTTTTTCTCCTTCAGTTTGTTTATATGGTTTATCACATTGATTGATTTTCGTATATTGAGGAATCCTTGAATTCCTGGGATAAACCCCACTTGATCATGGTGTATAATCCTTTAAATGTTCTGTTGGATTTTGTTTGCTAGTATGTTGTTGAGGATTTTTGCATCTAAGTTCGTCAGTGATATTGGCCTGTAGTTTTCTTTTTTTCTGACATCCTTGTCTGGTTTTGGTATCAGGGTCATGTTGGCCTCATAGAATGAGTTTGGGAGTGTTCCTTCCTCTGCTGTGTTTTGGAAGAGTTTGAGAAGCATAGGTGTTAGCTCTTCTCTAAATGTTTGATAGAGTTCACCTGTGAATCCATCTGGTCCTGGGCTTTTGTTTGTTGGAAGATTTTTAATCACAGTTTCAATTTCAGTGCTTGTGATTGGTCTGTTTATATTTTCTATTTCTCCCTGGTTCACTCTCAGAAGGTTGTGCTTTTCTAAGAGTTTGTCCATTTCTTCCAGATTGTCCATTTTATTGGCATATAGTTGCTTGTGGTAATCTCTCATGATCCTTTGTATTTCTGCTGTGTCTGTTGCTATTTCTCGTTTTCCATTTTTTTTTTTTTTTAGCGGTACGCGGGCCTCTCACTGTTGTGGCCTCTCCCGTTGCGGAGCACAGGCTCCGGACGCGCAGGCTCGGCGGCCATGGCTCATGGGCGCAGCCGCTCCGTGACATGTGGGATCTTCGTGGACCGGGGCACGAACCCGTGTCCCCTGCATCGGCAGGCAGACTCTCAACCACTGCACCACCAGGGAAGCCCTCTCCTTTTTCATTTTTAATTCTATTGATTTGAGTCTTCTCCCTGTGTTTCTTGATGAGTCTTGCTGATGGTTTTCTTTTGTGTTTTCAATATCTTTATTGGAGTATAATTGCTTTACAGTGGTTTGTTAGTTTCTGCTTTATAACAAAGTGAATTAGCTATACATATATGTATATCCCCATATCTCCTCTCTCTTGCTTCTCCCTCCTACCCTCCCTATCCCACCCCTCTAGGTGGTCACAAAATACTGAGCTGGCATTCCTGTGCTATGTGGCTGCTTTCCACTAGCTATTTATTTTACCTTTGGTAGTGTATATATGTCCATGCCACTCTCTTACTTCATCCCAGCTTACACGTAACCCTCCCCGTGTCCTCAGTTCCATTCTCTATGTCTGCGTCTTTATTCCTGTCCTGCCCCTAGGTTTTTCAGATCCATTTTTTTTTCAATTCCATATACATGTGTTAGCATACGGAGTTTGTTTTTCTCTTTCTGACTTACTTCACTCTGTGTGACAGACTCTAGGTCCATCCACCTCACTACAAATAACTCAGTATTGTTTCTTTTTATGGCTCAGTAATATCCCATTGTATATATGTGCCACATCTTCTTTATCCATTCATTTGTCAATGGACGCTTAGGTTGCTTCCATGTCCTGGCGATTGTAAATAGTGCTGCAGTGATGGCTGATGGTTTGTCAATTTTGTTTATGTTCTGAAAGAACCGGCTTTTAGTTTTATTGATCTTTGCTGTCATTTCCTTCATTTCTTTTTCATTTATTTCTGATCTGATATTTCTGATTTCTTCCCTACTGCTATCTTCGGATTTTTTTGTTCTTCTTTCTCTAATTGCTTCAGGTGCAAGATTAGGTTGTTTATTTGAGATGTTTCTTGTTTCTTGAAGTAGCTTGTATTGCTATAAACTTCCATCTTAGAAGTGCTTTTGCTGCATCCCATAGGTTTTGGGTTGTCGTGTTATCATTGTCATTATTTCTAGGTATTTTTTGCTTTACTCTGATTTCTTTAGTGATCTCTTGGTTGTTTTGTAGTGTATTGTTACCCTCCATGTATTTGTATTTTTTACAGATGGTTTCATATAATTGCTATCTAGTCTCATAGCGTTGTGGTTGGAAAATATACTTGATACGATATCAATTTTCTTAAATTTACCAAGGCTTGATTTGTGACCCAAGATATGGTCTATCCTAGAGAATGTTCCAAGAGCACTTGAGAAGAAAGTGTATTCTGTTGCTTTTGGATAGAATGTCTTATAAATATCAATTAAGTCCATCTTGTTTAATGTGTCATTTAAAGCTTCTGTTTCCTTATTTATTTTCATTTTGGATGATCTGTCCATTGGTGAAAGTGGGGTGTTAAAGTCCCCTCCTATGATTGTGTTACTGTCGATTTCCCTTTTTATAGCTGTTAGTATTTGCCTTATGTATTGAGGTGCTCCTATGTTGGGTGCAAAATATTTACAATTGTTATATCTTCTTCCTGGATTGGTCCCTTGATCATTATGTAGTGTCCTTCTTTGCCTCTTGTGATAGTCTTTATTTTAAAGTCTATTTTGTCTGATATAAGAAGTGCTACTCCGGCTTTCTTTTGATTTACATTTGCATGGAATATCTTTTTCCACCCCCTTACTTTCCGTCTTTATGTGTCCCTAGGTCTGAAGTGGGTCTCTTGTAGACAGCATATATACGGGTCTTGTTTTTGTATTCATTCAGCCAGTCTATGTCTTTTGGTTGGAGCATTTAAACCATTTACATGTAAGGTAATTATCAATATGTATGTTCCTATTCCCATTTTCTTACTTGATTTGGGTTTGTTATTGTAGGTCTTTTCCTTCTCTTGTGTTTCCTGCCTAGAGAAGTTCGTTTAGCATTTGTTGTAAAGCTGGTTTGGTGGTGCGGAATTCTCTTAGCTTTTGCTTGTCTGTAAAGGTTTTAATTTCTCTGTCAAATCTCTATGAGATCCTTGCTGGGTTGAGTAAACTTGGTTGTAGGTTTTTCCCTCTCATCACTTTAAATATGTCCTGCCACACCCTTCTGCCTTGCAAAGTTTTTGCTGAAAGATCAGCTCTTAACCTTATGGGGATTTCCTTGTATGTAACTTGTTGCTTTTCCCTTGCTGCTTTTCATATTTTTTCTTTTTTTTGAATTTTCCTTTATTTTTTTATACAGCAGGTTAATAATTTTTCTTTGTATTTAATCTTTGATAGTTTGATTAATATGTGTCATGATGTGTTTCTCCTTGGATTTTTTCTGTATGGGACATTCTGCACTTCCTGGACTTGATTGACTCTTTCCTTTCCCATATTAGGGTAGTTTTCAGCTATAATCTCTTCACATATTTTCTCAGTCCCTCTCTTTTTCTCTTCTTCTTCTGGGACCCCTATAATTCGAATGTTGGTGCGTTTAATGTTGTCCCAGAGGTCTCTAAAACTGTCCTCAATTCTTTTCATTCTTTTTTCTTTATTCTCCTCTGCAGTAGTTATTTCCACTATTTTATCTTCCAGTTCACTTATCCCTTCTTCTGCCTCAGTTTTTCTGCTATTGATTCCTTCTAGAGAATTTTTAATTTCATTTATTGTGTTGTTCATCATTGCTTGTTTCCTCTTTAGTTCTTCTAGGTCCTTTTTAAATGTTTCTTGTATTTTCTCCATTATATTTCCAAGGTTTTGGATCATTTTTACTATCATTGCTCTGAATTCTTTTTCAGGTAGACTGCCCATTTCCTCTTCATTTGCTTGGTCTGTTGGGTTTTTACCTTGCTCCTTCATCTGCTGTGTGTTTCTCTGTCTTCTCATTTTGCTTAACTTAGTGTTTTTGGGGTCTCCTTTTCACAGGCTGCAGGTTTGTAGTTCCCGTTGTTTTTGGTGTCTGCCCCTAGTGGGTAAGGTTGGTTCAGTGGGTTGTGTAGGCTTCTTGGTAGAGGGGACTGGTGCCTGTGTTCTGGTGGATGATGCTGTATCTTGTCTTTCTGGTGGGCAGGACCACGTCCAGTGGTGTGTTTTGGGGTGTCTGTGAACTTAGTATGATTTTAGGCAGCGTCTCTGCTAATGGGTGGGGTTGTGTTACTGTCTTGGTAGTTGTTTGGCTTGGCATGTCCAGCACTGGAGCTTACTGGTTGTTGAGTGGAGCTGGGTCTTAGCGCTGAGACGGAGATCTCTGGGAGAGCCTTCGCCATTTGATATTACATGGGGCCGCGAGGTCTCTGGTGGTCCAGTGTCCTGAACTCAGCTCTCCCACCTCAGGCTCAGGCGTGACACCCAGCCAGAGCACCATGACTTTGTCAGCCACATGGCTTTGTTTTAACCCTGCAGTACCAGTGGTGTAGATCACTGAATTCAGATGTAAAGGGGGTTACCTGGTGCTGCTCTGGCCCTCCGGCCCTCCGTGGGCCCCCGATTCCGGCCGTAGTGCGTAAGCTTCTTTCCTTGTCCGCTGCTTTCCCGGGTGTGGATATTGCAGTTTTAAATAAAATGGTCAAGGTGGAATCTAAAATGGTGTGTTCCTATGAAAATGATATGCAAGTGCAACTAGCAGTGGCAACAAAGGCAGTTACAGGAAAATAGAAGATGGTAGATATTTTGTAACAGAGAAATCCTAAAGTGGATTCCAAGTGGGGAGTAAGCAGAGTTGTTTCCCTAGTTGTTTTATATAAGACTGTCTTCTCTCCCACTTTACATACATTGAGAATAAATATTTCATAGTCCTAAGAACTTGTTTTGTCTAAAAATGCCACCTTGCCAACAGCCCATCTGCTTCCATTCTAGCCTCTCTACTACCTTGAATTATTGTTTTGAAATGCTCAACGAGGGATTTCTGTACAAAATACGTTTGGAAAAATAGATTCATATCAGGCTATGACATTTATGTTAAATTTGAAACTTATATTAAGTTACTGAGTTCTTACATTTTCAGGAGAAATATTTGTTCTTTCCATCCCAGTTGTTGTAAAGTGTATTGATATATTATAGCCTGCCTGATAAAAGGTTATTAGCCTCCAGAAGTACGTACCACCTGGACTACTTCTAAACAGAGAAAGATCTAGATTGGCTTTAAATACGTATGAAGCCTGTTAAAGAATACTGAAGAGTTTATTTAAAAATACTCTTTAGTTAGTGATCAGTCTGCTCTTTCTCAGACTTCAGGCTGTGTATTCTATGATGTTAAACCCTTTGTGTCTCTTACTCAAAGTTGTTACTGAGGGCTTTACCTCAGAAAGGAGCGGAGAGATATCAATTTAAGGATTTTTGTGATACTGATTTATTGGCTATCGTGTGTGTGTGTGTGTGTGTGTGTGTGTGTGTGTGTGTGTGATGTGAGCAAAGAGGTAGTTACATGGAGATTTATGTAATACTTCTACAATATAAGAATAAAGAATATGTTGATAAATGAAATATAGTCTGAGAAGTGAGGTTTTATGAGTTGTGATAATACTGAAGGAAGACTTTGGAAACAACTTTTTCCTCTCAGATTTGGTTTGAGTCAATTCTCTGTAGTTAATTCTAAAGAAATTACAATGTTAGAGAGATTGCCAATTCAGACACATTGCTTCCATATTCTCAGTTGTTACGGTGCAGAAAAGTGGTAACTTTCCTTTCCCGTCAATGGTAAAGACGTTTAGTAGAGAAAATCTGACAGTTGCTGCTAATGGGGGTCACAGAAAACCCAGGAAACAGAGCATAATATTGGAAAACTCTTGGTGAAAATGTGTGGATGTGCTTACCCAAGGTCTAGACTAGTATAATCAGATGTGGACAATGGGCTGTAATGTAGTTATGGGAGATGGTTGTCATCATTAGTGTTATTTATTGAGCTGGTAGCATGAATCTTTCTTAGTTGGTCACTTGATAGTGCTGTTTGTTTCCTAGGGCTGACACAAGCACTTTTTTTTTCTCCTTGTGCTGTAGGTATAAATTATACATAGTTTTTCTCCTTAATAATAAAATATGTGAATCATTTCGTACTCTGCATTTAGAGATTTAATTTGCTAAATAGTAAGCCTACTATTTTGAGACTGCTTATTATAATTAAAGATTTAACTCACCTGTAATTCTTTGTTGGAAAGAATAGTTTTCACAACTGTTAGTTAAAATTACAGTTGCTAAACACTGTATAATTTGTATATTTGAGAAAATATGCACATAGATGGAAAATATTGGCCCCTTAGAAAAGCAACAATTCTTTATTCATTTAGATATCTTATTACTTATTTTGTGAAGTCATTTTTTCTATATTTTCCATAATAAAAGGAAAAGTCATACTTATGTGTCCAATTTAAAAAAAATGGGAGGCGTGTAGTGAGGGCCTTCTGAAATATTGGATTTTAAAATCATTTTTTAAGTTATGAAGGAAAAATATGCTTCCTTTCTTCTTTGGAAGTAATATTAAATACTTTATATACATTCTAATCAAATTTTAAAATATTCTTTTAAATAAATAAGATTAGACAGTAATATTTTGTATTATGTAGTGAAAATTTTTCAAACTTACATTTCTGACATAGTTGTTTAGTCTAAAATCTCTAGAGTTTTACTTTAAATTACCTAGATACATTTAGATACTTGAGAATCTTTACTTTAAAGCATTGGCACAAACTATCCGTTTATCAAATAATGATTGAGTACAGTTGGGGTCCCAAACCAGTCCACAGCCTGTTAAGAACTGGGACACACAGCAGGAGGTGAGTGGGGGGAGGCGAGCGAAGCTTCATCTGCCGCTGCCCATCACCCCCCATTGCTCCCCATTGCTCGCATTACCACCTGAGCCATTGGTAGCATTACTGCCATTACTGCTCACATCCCCTCCATCGCTTGCATTACTGCCTTATCCATCACATATAGTACCGCCTGAACCATCACACCCCCCATCCCCACGCCCCATGGAAAAATTGTCTTCCACGAAACCAGTCCCTGGTTCTAAAAAGGTTGAGGACTGCTGGAGTACAGTCTACCTGAACAGTACCTCTTAGGTACTATGGTTGATTAAAAAAGAAGAATAGGTAAAAGATGTGCTTCCTTAATCACTTGTGGTATGATACGGAGGATAGAGTAATATAGGTAGCAATTGAGTGGAATTTTTATGATACTGTGTAATCAAGTAAAATATCTGCTATGTATATAATAAGCATTAAGTATAAGTTGGCCTAAAATAAAGGCCTTTATAGAATTGTAGAATATTCCTTAGAGGGAAAGAAGATTCAGCTGGATCTTATGGAAATTAAGACTTTGGATGTAAAGAAAGGACAAAAAATAAATTGCAGGTGGTTTTGGCACTCATTTTCCGTCATTCATTTAGTACTTATTTACTGATTGTAGCCTGTGTGTCAGGCACTGTTCTGGAGACAGAAGATGTAGCTGTGAATAAGACTCTGCTGACATACATAGAGGAGAGGACAAATAATAAATGAATGAACAAATAAGATAATTCAGGTAGTAATAAATGCCTACGAGAAAACAATACAGGATAAGGTTATGAGAGTGAAGAGGGGAGAGTTTATAGGGGAGCCAATATAGCATGTCAAGAGGAGATTTGTGAAGAACTGACACTTGATTTGAATGAAGAGAAGTCGCCAAACAGTTTGAGATCTAGGTTACAACCTTTTAAGGTGAGGAAATATCAAGAGCAAAGGCCTTGAGGAGGGAATGATGTTTGTGAATTATTGAAACAAATAAAAGGCCTGAGTGGCTGGAGAGAGTGAGGTTTGGAAATGTCAAAAGTATCCATGTTTCTGATCGCATAGGTCCTTGTAGGCTGTGGTCAGAAATTTGATTTTAATTTTCTTTGGTAAGAATATGTTGCAGAGTTTTAAACAGAGGAGTGACATGATGTGACTTAGGGTTTTATGTTTCATTTTTTTGATGGTGACATTTAAGTGTTTATTTTTTAGGTTTTAATTTACTTATTTTTAACTGTGGTAAAATACACATGATATAAAACTTAACCACTTTAACCATTTTAAAGTGTACACTTCCGTGGCATTAAGTACATTCACTTTTACATGCACAGCCACTGTCAGCATCCATCTCCAGAACTCTTTTCATCTTACTGTACTGGAACTCAATACCCATTCCTTCCTACCACTGGCAACCACTGTTGTACTTTCTGTCTTGATGAATTTGACTACACTAGGCATCGCATATTAGTAGAATCATACAGTATTTGTCCTTCAGTGTCTGGCTCTTTTTCACTCAGCATAATATCTTTAGGGTTCATGCATGTTGTAGCACATATTAGAATTTTCTTCCTTTTAAAGGCTGAGTAATATTCCATCATATGTATATACCGCATTTTACTTATCGTTTCACCCATTGATGGACACTGAGTTGCTTCCACCTTTTGGTCTGCTAGTCCCTGCTTTGGATTCTCTGGCTATATACCTGGAAGTGGAATTGCTGGTCATATGACACATGTATGATTCATATGACATATGGATCATATTTTAATTTTTTAAGTTAAATATGAAGAACTGCCATACTGCTTTCCTTAGTGGCTGCACAATTTTACATTCCCACCCACAGTTCACAAGGGTTTCAGTTTCTCCATATCCTTGCCAACATTAATTTTCTGGGTCTTTTTGATAGTAACCATCCTAATGAGTGTGAGGTAGTATTTCATTATGGTTTTCATTTGGGATTTCTGTAATGATTAGTGATGTTTAGCCTCTTTTCTTGTGTTGTTAGCTATTTTATATCTTCTCTAGAGAAATAGCTATTCAGTAGTTTGCCAAGTTTTTAATTGAGTTATTTATTTTTTATTGTTGTTGAATTGTAGGAGTTTTTTACATATTTTGGATATTAACCCCTTATCAGGTATATGATTTACAAATACTTTCTCCCATGCTGTGGATTGCTTTTTTACTTTGTTGATTATGTCCTTTGATGCATAGAAGTTTTAAATTGTGATGTAGTTTATTTTTTTCTTTTGTTGACACCTGTGCTCTTGATGTCATATCCAAGAAATCATTGCCAAATCAGAGGTTATGAAGCTTTTCACCTATGTTTTCTTCTAAGACTTTTATATTTGTAGGTATTATATTTAGATCTTTAATCCATTTGAGTCAAGTTTTATACATGGTCTAAGATAAAGGTCCAACATCATTCTTTTTCATGTGGTTATGCACTTTTCTGTACACCATGAGCTATGTTTTTAAAAGAATGAATGAATTGTAGGGAATTCCATGGCAGTTCAGTGGTTAGGACTCCACGCTTTCACTGCCGAGGGCCCAAGTTCAATCTCTGGTCAGGGAACTAAGATCCCACAAGCCACACAGTGTGGCAAAAAGGGGGGAAATAAATAAATAAATAAAGAATGAATTGTGATAGGGTAAGGGTATGGGGCAAGAATGGAAGCAGATATATCAATGAAGATACTACTGAAATATTTCAGGCAAGAGGTGAAGGTGGCTTAGACTGATGTGATAGCAATGGTGATATATGATATATTTAAGAGTTAAAGTAGTAGAACTTGCCTTCATGATTTGGACTTGGAGGTGAGGGAAAGATAAATCGAGAATTAATCCTAGGGTTATACTTCAGGGGACTTAGGAGCTATTTATTGAAGTAGGAAAAAATGAGGTAGGGATAGGGGAAGAGTTTTTATTGACAGTGGGTAGGTAAAATCAAGAGTCCTGTTTTGGAAATGTTAAATTTGAAATGCCCATTGGGTATACAAGTGAAGATTTAGTTCGACAGTTGACTATGTGGGTTGAAAGTACAGGGAACCAAGAGTAGGGTTAGAGATGTAGGAATCAGCAGCATGCAGGTGAGATTTGAAGGCTATAGGTTGGGTGAAATAATTTAGATAGAGGAAAGGGCACAGAACTGAGCTCTGGGAAACTACAAAATTTAGAGGTAGTACAAGAAGGAGGCAGGAGGAAAGGAGACAGTGAAGAAGCAGCTACTAAGGAGAAGAACCAGGAATGTGCTATATCGCATTGAAGAGATAAGAGAAGAAAATGTTTTTAAGAACCTTAAGGTACTTAGAACAGTTACCTTGCTATTTGCATGTAGTCCTAACTTCCTATGTTAGATTGTAAACTCCCTGTGGACAGTTCTATGTATCTTTGTATTCCTCACATATAGTACCCTAGAATTGCCTGACATAAGCAAACGTTCAAAGAGTTTATTTTCCATGCAAGCACTGTTCTGTATCTGTTCTGTATCTGGACTTTCCATGCAAGTCCCCGAGCAGTGATCAGGCACTGTTCTGTATCTGGAGATAATAAGGATAATTTACTCAAGGTTGGTGCAATCTGGAATGGAAAACAGACTTGTAAATGTATAATTGAGATGGTGTCAAACAGAATGATACATTGTAATAAGTACTACAAAAGAGGCATATGTACCTTTTGTTTTTGAGTTCTGTGGAGGGAAAACATATGTAGGATCAGAAAAGGTTTTATGTAGTTAAATCTTGAGTTTTGCTTTGAAGGATTAATAAGATAAGCAAGATGGAATAAGAAATGATGTGTTTCCTGGCTGAGAGAATAGTAGGGACAGATGTAAAGTGGTATAAAAATACAGGTATAATGTTTGAGAAAGCAGTCTTACCGTATAAAGGAGTAGCAAAATTTCTGGAGAACATGCGAAGGTAGTTAAAACTTTTAAAAAGTGTACAGTGATGATCAGATTTTCATTTCAGAAAAATGACCCTGATGAGGCATTGGCTGGAATAATGAGATTAATGGAAGGACATTTGATTGGAGGCTATTGTAAAAATTGAAGCCATGATGTTGAGTGCCTGAAGCACTGGAAAATGTTACAGAGAGAAACAGCTTTTAGAGTTATTGCAGAGGTAGAATGGACAGTACTTGGTCTATTGAAAGTGAAGGATGATGAGGAAGGAAGAGTCAAATATGACTGGTATTTCTAGCTTCAGTAACTAGGTAAATAGCAGTGATGTTAGCAGTCAGGGTAGAGGAGGAAAGAATGCATGATCTCTGAATAAGGGACTAGTTTCATAAATTATGTTACATTCCACCCTCAAAAGTTCTCTGTATGATAATGGTGCACCATTAAGTAAAATAAATAGCTTTGTATAGTATGACTGCTTTATACATGTGTACATAAATATTTATATACACATATACATATTTACTATATATGCACATGTATACCACAGATACCATGTATGTTTTTATAAGTTTAGAAAAATGTAAGGACAGGAACATAAACTGTTAATGGTTGTGTGGATTATTCTGAAAAATGGATAGCAAAGGGGGTTGTGGCCTTTCCATTGTTGCTTCATTATTTAAGTGTTGCATGATTTTTTTTTGTTTTACATCATATGTTACCTTTATGCAAAGCACCAAAACAAAACAAAGCAAAACAAGACAGTATGATCTGTCTATCTAGATATCTGTACATTGTGTCCATCTTGGAAAAAAATGGCAGGAAGGGGTGTTTTGGTTCTCTTCAAAATATAACACATTTTTTCCCCTCTTCATAACTTTTTGTTCATGCTGTTGTCCACAATGACATTTCCTCTTCTTTGTGCTTTTGCCCTTGATTTAAGGCTCATCTTTATGCTCTAGCTCTCTGTTGGTGTTTTTTTTTTTTTTTTTTTTTTAATCTTGAGAAGCTCATAGGGATCTTGGCTTCTACTGAATTATGATAGCACATGTATTCTTATGTCCTAATTGTATTTGTATTTCTTATATATAGGTACATAACAAATTCCCACAAACGTTGCTGCTTGAAACAACATACATTTTCTATCTTATAATTTCTTTGGGTCAGGCATCTGGGCACAGCTCAACTGGACCCTCAACTGAGAATTTTACAAGTCTGCAATAACGGTATTAGACAAGCTGTGTTCTTCTCTGTAGGTTGGAGTCCTCTTATAAGCTCACATGGTTGTTGGCAGAATTCAGTTCCTTTCACCTTTAGGACCGACGTCTCCATTTTCTTGCTGGCTGTCACTAGGATCTGATCTCAGCTCCTAGAGGCTCTCCTAGCCCCTTGTCACATGGCCCTCTCATGCCATGGCAGCTTACTTTTTCAAGGCTGGTGGGAGAATCTCTTGTCAGCCAAGGTAGAGCCTATATAATGTAACATATCACAGGAGTGTCTATCCCATCATCTTTGCCATATTCTATTTCCTAGAACCAAGCCCAAGATTCTGCCCAGGTTAAACTCGTGGAATGGGGTCAAACAAGACCTTGACTCATTGGAGGTCACCTTAGAGTGTATCCACCATAGCACATCTATTCGTATTTAAAGCTGGAGAGGACCTCAGAGTGTTCTCTTCCTCTCCAACTAAAATATAAGGAAAGTTCATCTCCAGTGCTTAGCATCTTTATAGCATAGTAGGTATTGAATAGGTACTTGACAGTGATTCAAAAGGCAGAGGGAATCGTGCACAAAAATGTTGATAGATCAGAGTAAATACTCAGAAAACTTATTCAGTTATACTGTGTATGAAATGGTTAAGGCTTGATATTTTAGGACATGGTGAAATTGAGAGCATAAATGAAATCTGGAAATATTACGGAGGAGATATTGGCAGTATTTGTTGATTAATTAGGGACCTGGAGGAAGGTGGTAGCGAAGAGGGAGGGACTAGAATAACTTTGAGGTTGCTTGTTTGGGGACTGAGGGGCTGGTGTGCCAGTGACTAATCAATTCAATTAATATTAGAGTGCTGTGAGGCAGTATATTGATGTTAAATTCACGATGTGGTTTTTGGTCTCTAGAGAGTAACTAAAGCACAAACCAATATTTCACATCTACACTATGAAAGCAGTTGCTTTCTCTATCTGTGGAGCCAGGAAGTTATTCATTAGCAGGTTTTAAAACTGCACTAGGGATTGTTTTTATCTATAATGCCTGAATGTGTACTGTTTACCCTAATGATGTTACCCAAAAATCATAGATAGGACATTGCATTAACTTCTAAAGTGACTGGGAGACAGTTTGGGGTTAATGGAGAGGGTCTGACAGACCTGGAATCAAATTATAAGTAGTGTATATGAACTTAATAGAGATATGGAAAAAGTGGTAGAAGAGCAGGAAGCCTTTTTATTTTCCTTAGGGATTTTCTCTTTTCCTTTCTTTTAATTATTGCTTGTTGTAAAACTTAGAATAGGGAAATATGAGGAGGAGGACATATAGCCTAACTTTCTAGAGAAGGGGGTGGAACGCTTTTTTTTGTAAAGGGCCAGATAGTAAGTATTTTAGACTTTGCAGGCCATATGGTCTCTGTCACTACTACTCAATTTTAGTATTATAATGTGATAACAGCCATAGATAGATAATAGTTATTAAACAGATGGGCATGGCATGGCATGGAATGGCTTTGTTCCAATAAAACATTATTAACAAAAATGGTTGGCAGGCCAGATTGGCTCACATGCCATAATTCTAGTAATTCTGACCTTATTCTCAATGACTGGAAATTTGGTATATTCCCTTTCATATTTTTCCCAAACTCATATTGTACATAAGATTCTTCAAAAGTTTTTTCCACTTAATAATATATTGTGGAAAAACTTCTGTTGTTAATTCAGAAGAATCTGTCTCATTATATGATTGTATATTTTGGTTCTTTCAGTTTTTCACTCTTATTAAGTGTTATAGGGAACTTCCTTGTACACACACGCATCTTTCTGCACTTGTGAGAACATATTCATATGGCAAGTTACTAGGAGTGTAACGATTGCTTTGTATCAAAGTCTATGCACACTTAATTTATACATATTTTTAAAATTAATATTTATTGGAGTATCCAGTAGTTGATTTACAATGTTGTGTTACTTTCAAGTGTACAGCAAAGTGAATCAGTTATACATATACATATATCCACTCTTTTTTAGATTCTTTTCCCATATAGGTCATTACAGGGCATTGAGTAGAGATACTGCTCAATACTCTGCTACACAGTAGGTTCTTATTAGGTATCTATTTTATATATAGTAGTGTGTATATGTCAATCCCAATCTCCCCATTAATCCCTCCCCCCTCCCCTTGGTTTGTTTTCTACATCTGTGTTAATTTATATTTTTGAGAAAAATGTTGCTACAGGGACTTCCCTGGTGGCACAGTGGTTAAGAATCCACCTGCCAATGCAGGGGACATGGGTTTGAGCCCTGGTCCAGGAAGATCCCACATGCCGCGGAGCAACTAAGGCCGTGCACCACAACTACTGAGCCTGTGCTCTAGAGCTTGCGAGCCACAACTGCTGAGCCCACGCACCACAACTACTGAAGCCTGCACACCTAGACCCATGCTCCACAGCAAGAGAAACCACTGCAGTGAGAAGCCTGCACACCGCAACGAAGAGTAGCCCCAGCCCGCTGCAACTAGAGAAAGCCTGTGTGCAGCAACGAAGACCCAGTGCAGCCATAAATGAATAAAGAAATAAATTTATTTATTTATTTTTAAAAAGTTGCTACAAAGAGATGCAAGAACCCCATGGAATGTCTGTAGACATGCCATTGTTGATGACTGTTGGGTCTAACTTTTATAGGTGGGCCTTATCTAATTGCAGTTTAGCTACTCTTGCTGTTGACATAAAGAACATAATCATAGCCCTGCCCATTCTATCTCTCCAGTTCCTTTAAAGAAGGGAGTTTAGAAGACTTTTACATAACATATTCCAGAAGACTCCCATTTCAATAAAATGAATCATTCTGTTGGTATTTATGGTAGGTGAATGGTATTATGGAAGCATTTACCAAGAATGGGTCAATCGTTTATATATTCAGGGTATTTTTTTGCAATGTTTAAAAGTGTATGATCATTAGTAGCGTTCAGTATGAATCATTATATGGAGAGGTCTGTAGTATCACCAAAGTTAATCACCTGTTAAACTGTTGACTTCTATTACCATAAATTAGTTAAAAAAACTTTTTTATAGGGAAGATTTTTTAAAATATTAATTTTATTAGCACTTATTTTTGGCTGCGTTGGGTCTTCGTTGCTGCATGCAGGCAAGCGGGGGCTACTCTTCGTTGGGGTGCGCCAGCTCCTCATTGCAGTGGCTTCTCTTGTTGCGGAGCATGGGCTCTAGGTGTGCGGCCTTCAGTAGTTGTGGCATGCAGGCTCTGTAGTTGTGGTACATGGGCTTAGCTGCTCCGCGGCATGTGGGATCCTCCTGGACCAGGGCTCAAACCCGCGTCCCCTGCATTTGCAGGCGGATTCCCAACCACTGTGCCCGTCACCATGGAGGCCCCCAAAAATATTTTTTTATACAGGATGATTCATATGGTATATATTCTTTGGTGTGCCTTTGCTTAACACTGTTAGTGAAATTAACTTTCTTGTGCATAAAAGTAGTTGTTTCTTTTTAGTGTTTTATTATATGAATATTCCACCATTTAGAAAATTCATTTTATTCTTAATGGGCATTTGGGTAGTTGCTAGTGTTTGGCTGTTATAAATAAAGTTGCTGTAGACATTCTGTTAAGTATATTTTGTGATTGTGAGAGTCCTAGTAGTTTCATATCCTTGCCAAATTTTGATACTAGAGTCTTTTTTTTTTTTAATATAGTGATTCTGGTGGGGTGTAGTATATTTTTTATGGTTTTAATTTGTATATCCCTGATGCTTAGTAATCCTGAACACCTCAACACCTTTTCATGAACTTTTTTGCCATTTGGAAATCTTTTGTGAGGTGCTTATTTGTGTATTTGGTTGTTTTTATTTATTGTGATTATTGCCTTTTCTTTATTTCTAAGATTTTCTTATGTATTTCAGATATAATTTCCTTGTTGACTATAAGTATTCCAAATCTCCCTTACTAAAGTTTGGTTTTTAATTCTCTTAATGTTGGCTTTCATAAGCATAAATCGTTAATTTTATCAATTTTCTTCTTTATGGTATGTGTACTTTATATTTTGTTAAAGAAATCTTTATTTTAACCTAAGTCATGAAGATACTCTCTTATGTAATCTTCTAGAAGTGTTTAGGTCTTGTCTATGATCCAATTAGAATTGATCTGTTTGTATGATTTGAGATAGTAGTCAAGATTAATTTTGTCCATATGAACGTCAGTTGATTGATGCAGGACCAGTTCTTGAAATACTCCGTCTTCCTCTTATTGCAGTAAATATGGAATCTGGTGAAAAATATAATATATATATTTGTATATTAAATATTTATATAAAAATATATTTCCATATTAAATATTTATATGTAACATTTATATAATTATATATTATATATATATATTTGTTTCTGCACATTCTTTTCTGTTTCATTGGTCTGTTCATCTGTCTTTGCTCCAATACCACATTGTTTTAATTACTGTATCTTTATAATAAATCCTAATATTTGATAGTGTAACTCCTCTATTAGGATTATGATTATTATTCCTCCTCTTTTCCCTTCTTTAAGAGTGTCTCAGATATTCTTTGTTCTTTACATTTTCCTATAACTTTTAGAATAAAGTTGCCAAATTACACAGAAAGACCTGCTAAGATTGGGATTGGGATTCATTATGATGCCAAAAACTTGGCCTCTGTGCACTGGAACCGAATCGAATCTCAGTGACAGAGTTTTGGGTGAAGTAGAAAAGAATAGCTTTATTGCTTTGCCAGGCAAAGGGGGACACAGTGGGCTCCTGCCCTCGAAAACTCTGTGTCCCAACCTAGGCAGGGTCACTGATAAGATCAGGGTGTGCGCAGGCCCCTTTAATCTGGTCTCTGGTAATTTCTTGATGAGCTTCTCTGGTTCCTTTAATCTGGCCACTGGTGCTCTTCTCTGGAATGAAGAATGCCGACATCTTCCATTTGTTGGGGATTTTAGTTCTATAAAGAACACAAAAGATATTGTTCTTTATATCACTTGAGGCAGAATCAGGACCCTGCCCCAAAGCTGCACTATTGTTTTTTGGCAGCTCCTCCCTTGTATCTGCATCCTCTCCCTTCCCTGATTAGCAACTGCTTGAATCTCCCCTTTGGAACTTAGGGAAGGCCATGGAGGCTGGAGTGTGTTCCCTACAAACAAGGAATGGGGGACACAGGAAGGCTTCTGTACCCAGGAGCGCCAAAGGGCCCTGCTTGGTTTCACTATGAAACTTTACTATATTTGTCAGAAGATTTTTAATCACAGTTTCAATTTCATTACTTGTGATTGGTCTGTTCATATTTTCTGTTTCTTCCTGGTTCAGTGTTGGAAAGTTATACCTTTCTAAGAATTTGTCCATTTCTTCCAGGTTGTCCATTTTATTGGTATATAGTTGCTTGTAATAGTCTCTTATGATGCTTTGTATTTCTACAGTGTCTGTTGTAACTTCTTTTTTTTCATTTCTAATTTTATTGATTTGAGTCCTCCACTTTTTTTTTTTTTTTTTTTTTTGCGGTACGCGGGCCTCTCACTGTTGTGGCCTCTTCCGTTGCGGAGCACAGGCTCCGGACGCACAGGCCCAGTGACCATGGCTCATGGGCCCAGCCACTCCGCGGCATGTGGGATCCTCCCAGACCTGGGCACGAACCCATGTCCCCTGCATCAGCAGGCGGACTCTCAACCAGTGCGCCACCAGGGAAGCGCCTCTCCACTCTTTTTCTTGATGAATCTGGCTAAAGGTTTATCAATTTTGTTTATCTTCTCAAAGAACCGGCTTTTAGTTTTATTGATCTTTGCTGTTGATTTTTTTTGTTTGTTTCTATTTCATTTATTTCTGCTCTGATCTTTATGATTTCTTTCCTTCTACTAACTTTGGGTTTTGTTTGTTCTTCTTTCTCTAGTTCCTTTAGGTGTAAGGTTAGATTGTTTATCTGAGATTTGTGTTGTTTCTTGAGGTAAGATTGTATTGCTATAAATTTCCCTCTTAGAACTGCTTTTGCTGCATCCCATAGGTTTTGGGTCATTGTATTCTCATTGTCATTCGGTTCTAGGTATTTTTTGATTTCCTGTTTGATTTCTTCAGTGATCTCTTGGTTATTTAGTAGCGTATTGTTTAGCCTCCATGTGTTTGTGTTTTATACAGTTTTTTCTCTGTAATTTATTTCTAGTCTCCTAGCGTTGTGGTCAGAAAAGATGCTTGATACGATTTTAATTTTCTTAAATTTACCAAAGCTTGATTTGTGACCCAAGATGTGATCTATTCTGCAGAATGTTCCATGTGCACTTGAGAAGAAAATATAATCTGCTGTTTTCGGGTGGAATGTCCTATAAATATTAATTAAAACTATCTGGTCTATTGTGTCATTTAAAGCTTGTGTTTCCTTATTTTCTGTTTGCATGATCTGTCCATTGGGGTAAGTGAGGTGTTAAAGTCCCCCACTATTATTATATTACTGTTGATTCCCTCTTTTATAGCTGTTAGCCTTATGTATTGAGGTGCTTCTCTGTTCGGTGCATATATATTTATAATTGTTATATTTTCTTCTTGGATTGATCCCTTGATCATTATGTAGTGTCCTTCCTTGTCTCTTGTAACATTCGTTATCTTAAAGTCTATTTTATCTGATATGAGTATTGCTACTCCAGCTTTCTTTTGATTTCCATTAGCATGGCATATCTTTTTCTATCCCCTCACTTTCAGTCTGTATCTGTCTCTAGGTCTGAACTGTGTCTCTTGTAGACAGCATACAGGTGGGTCTTCTTTTTGTATCCATTCAGCGAGCCTGTGCCTTTTGGTTGGAGCATTTAATCCATTCACATTTAAGGAATTATATGTATGCTCCTGTTACCATTTTCTTAATTGTTTTGGGTTTGTTTTTGTAGGTCCTTTTTTTCTCTTGTGTTTCCCACTTAGGGAAGTTCCTTTAACATTTGTTGTAGAGCTGGTTTGGTGGTGCTGAATTCTCTTAGCTTTTGCTTGTCTGTGAAGCTTTTGATTTCTCCATCAAATCTGAATGAGATCCTTGCTGGGTAGAGTATTCTTGGTTGTAGTTTCTTCCCTTTCATCACTTTAAATATATCGTGCCACTCCCTTCTGGCTTGCAGAGTTTCTGCTGAGAAATCAGCTATTAACCTTATGGGAGTTCCCTTGTATGTTATTTGTTGTTTTTCCCTTGTTGCTTTCAATAATTTTTCTTTGTCTTTAATTTTTGCCCATTTGATTACTATGTGTCTTGGCATGTTTCTCCTTGGGTTTATCCTGCCTTGGACTCTCTGCACTTCCTGGACTTGGGTGGCTATTTCCTTTCCCATGTTAGGGAAGTTTTCGACTATAATCTCTTCATATATTTTCTCGGGTTCTTTCTCTCTCTCTTCTCATTCTGGGACCCTAAAATGTGAATGTTGGTACATTTACTGTTGTCCCAGAGGTCTCTTAGGCTGTCTTCATTTCTTTTCATTCTTTTTTCTTTATTCTGTTCCACAGCAGTGATTTCCAGCATTCTGTCTTCCAGGTCACTTATCCATTCTTCTGCCTCAGTGATTCTGCTATTGATTCCTTCTAGTATATTTTTCATTTAGTTTATTGTATTGTTTTTCTCTGTTTGTTTGTTCTTTAATTCTTCTAGGTCTTTGTTAAACATTTCTTGCATCTTCTTGATCTTTGCCTCCATTCTTTTTCCGAGGTCCTGGATCATCTTCACTATCATTCTGAATTCTTTTTCTGGAAGGTTGCCTATCTCCACTTCCTTTAGTTGTTTTTCTGGGGTTTTATGTTGTTCCTTCATCTGGACATGGTCCTCTGCCTTTTCATTTTGTGCATCTTTCTGTGATTGCGGTTTTTGTTCCACAGGCTGCAGGATTGTAGTTCTTCTTGCCTCTGCTGTCTGCCCTTTGATGGATGAGGCTATCGAAACTTTACTGTCTTGATTTTCTATGAGTTGGCTTCTGTTTGGTTTTCATTCACTTGTTGTTGTCTCTTATTTTACCTGTTCACTGGTGATTTTTAAAAAAATATTTTATTGGAGTATAGTTGATTTACAATGTTATGTTAGTTCCTGTGAATCAGTTATACATATACATATAGGCACTCTTTTTTAGATTCTTTTCCCATATAGGTCATTACAAAGTATTGAGTAGAGTTCCCTGTGCTATACAGTAGGTACTTATTAGTTATTCATTTTATTATATAGTAGCATGTATATGTCACATTCATTTGTGATTAAATGTTGGACATTGTATTTAATAATGCAGGAAATTGTATTTAACAGTCTCTAGATGATGATATCTTCCTGTAGAGAGGATTTCCTTTTGATTTTTGATTAACAGTTAAATTAGGTGCCAATTATGTTAATTTAAGACTGAGCTGATTCAAAGGTGGAATTTTTAAAATCTTTGTGAGAGTTGCCTTATTTACAGTTTGCCTACTCCTATCTCGCAGCCCTTCTAGGTCTTCTTAAAGCCCAGGCTTTTACAATGAGTCTACAGCACTGTTCTTTATGTTGTTTTTTTTTTTCTTCTCACCATATGAGATTCTGAAAATTTTGTTTAGTTATTTGACTGCCAGTTAATCTACGTGCAAATTCCATAATGTTGTTTGAGGGTCTGTTTTCATGTTTTTGAGAACTGTTATCTGTTTCCTGGGGTATACTTGGACTCCTTTTGTAAGCCTTGGTAAACTACTAGGATTCCTCTACCTTGACAGGTTATAAAATTCAATTTTTGTCTCCCAGCTCTATAAGACTTACAACAGCTCTGTTTAGCTTCTCTATTCCCGCCTGTGAATAGCAAATGTGTCAATGGGAAAGGTCATGCTGAACATCTTCTCTAGGATCCTGGCTGTTTAAATCTTGGCTACCTTGGAAACTCTCCAATACCTTAAAAAAGATTAAAAGATAAATTTAATCTAGCATTTTCAGTTGCTTTTCTTGGATAGTTTGATAAAAGCTAATCTGCTGTTGCCAGAAGGATAACTTTTTGCTGTTGTGTTCTTCAATTATTTAGTGTAAAATAACGGTCCTTCATTTGGTATGATGTCAGAAAAGGAGAGTAAATGTTCTTTGCTCTCCCAAGTAATAAAATACACCACTTTTGAGCAATGAATAATCATATATGTCATGTGTATACATATATTTATTTGATGATGTTTATCTCTTTATAGGTTGCTTAGCCAAACCATGAAGGATCACCTAGTAAGAGTAGCGAATGAAGCTGAATTTATCCTGAGCAGGCAGCGAGCAGAGGATGTTCACAGACATGCGGAATTTGAGGTAGGTTAAACCTAGGAGTGGTGTGAGGAAGGTACCATTTTAAAATGTTAGTCATGGGAAACTGTGTAGGTAAAATGGCAGCATGGTCTTAGCAAACATGTATTATCAAAAAATTAAAAATAAATTTGTGAGAGAATCATGGGGATTCTAGGCAGATAGTGCAAGACTCTGTAGCCTTGGCTTTGATAGTTTTCCAATAAAGTAAATAGTGAAGGATTTTTGCCCTCTCTTGGCATGACAGAGCTAGTTAACTGGAAATGAAAACCCCTATGGTAGATGAGATCCTTTAGGTTTCTAGAGAGAAGCTGAACAAGCGGCATGAAGTTTCTTTAACCTTGAGGTGGTAGCTGAGGAAATGAGGGAGAATACAGCTTTCTCCTTGGATCCTCACAGGGGCGACAAAGTGAAAGACCCATCCTGGGCCAGTGCTTGTCTCAGCAGTTGCTTCTGAACATGTGTAACAAACGTGAATTCATAGAGGAAATTAATGGTGTTATAGCTGTATAAATTACAAAAATTCACACTTAAGGTGAACTAGAAGCATTTGACAGGAACATTTGTTAAAAATTTGGAAAAAAAACTTAAAAAGCACCGTCTGGGTTCTTTCTAATATATTAAGAGTGGATAATTCACATGTTGCTGATATTTCTCTGGTACATTAAAAATGATGAAAACCTCTCCCAGTTCTTTTTTTTTTTTTTTTTTTTTTTTTGGTCGGGGGGCTCCCTGTTTTTGTCTCTCCTGTTGCGTAGCGCAGGCCCAGCGGCCATGGCTCACGGACCCAGCCGGTCTGCGGCATGTGGGATCCTCCCGGACGGGGGCACGAACCCGTGTCCCCTGCATCGGCAGGCGGACTCTCAACCACTGCGCCACCAGGGAAGCCCCCAGTTCATTTTATACACCCTTCATAGTATGAAAAAAGATACTGGAAAAATAAAACTGTAGAAGACAAATTTCAGTTAACAATATAGTCACAAAATTCTAACTAAAACTTTAACCAACATAATCCAACAATGTAATGAAGGAACTATACAATTGACTCTTGAACAACAGAGGTTTGAACTGGGGGGTCCACTTATCAGCCAGTATTTTTTATTTTTTTATTTTTATTTTTTTTGCGGTACGCGGGTCTCTCACTCTTGTGGCCTCTCCCATTGCGGAGCAGAGGCTCTGGATGCGCAGGCTCAGCGGCCGTGGCTCACGGGCCCAGCCGCTCTGCGGCATGTGGGATCTTCCTGGATCGGGGCACGAACCTGCGTCCCCTGCATCGGCAGGCAGACTCTCAACCACTGCGCCACCAGGGAAGCCCATCAGCCAGTATTTTTTGATAGTAAATACTAGAGTACCACAGAGTCTGCGGTTGGTTGAAATTACAGATGTGGAGGAACCTTGGATATGGAAGGCTGACTATAAATTATATGTGTATTAACCTCCATGTTTTTCAAGGGTTAGCTGTATAGTGTAGACTGCTTATAGTTTATTTATGGATGCTAAAGATGATTTGGTATTAAGATATCTACCTATAAAATAAATTATATCACCAAATTAAAAATAGGAAAATCATGTGAATATATCAATAAATGTAGAAAAAAGCATAGTACAAATTTTAGTATCCAGCTCTAATGAAACTGAGAAAAAATCATGTATATCAGAAAACAATATAAATATGATAATGACTATTTACTAAGTATTATTTAAAATGTTTCAAGCCGTTTCTATTAAAATCAAGAAAAAAGAGTGATTGATATCTTCTATTAACATTAACAAAATTTTTAAATGTTTTTGCAAGTGCAAGATATTGTTAATATAATTGGTAGATAAAGAAGATGTAATATTACTTTCAGATTGCTTATGCTATGATCTAGGAAAATCTAAGAGATTTTTGAATATTTTTCTACCAGAATTAATAGGGACTTTAGTAAGATTATTGGATATAAGATAAATATACAGACAAATTAATAGATTATCTTTTGAGTAGCAAGCAGTAGCCAGCTAAGAATGGAAATCAGAAATGTATACAGTTAGGACAAAAGTACTATTTTGGGTTGAATTCTCTAAGAAATGTACAGACACTGTTTGTAACAATAGTATAAAATCTCATTAATACAATACAAAATACTAACTGCCGGAGAATCATTCCATGCTGGGTAGTGTAACTTGCTCTGCTACACAGCAACAGAGACATAGAATCCTTCTTTTATTTTGAAATAATTTGAGACTTATAGGAGAGTAATGAGTAGTACAAGAACTACCCTCAGCACTCTCCTAGATTCTGTAGTTGTTAAAAGTTTAACACATTTGCTTCTCTCCTGTTTTTCTTTGTTTTTCTGAACTTGAGAGTAAGTTGAAGCCATGATACCCTTTTACCCCTAATTACTTAAGTGAGAATTTCCTATGCCCATTCTCTGTTTTAATCTTGTACAGTTATCAAATCAGAAAATTTTCACTGGTGCAACGCTATTATTTAAATATAGACCTTATTCATATTTTTCCAAATGTCTTCATAATGTTCTTTATAGTCAAAAAGAGAAAATATTACTGCCCCAAGAGATGTCAGTTTTTCTCAAATTAATATGTAAATTCAATACAGTAACATTAGCATATCATTCCATTAGAATAACAGTGGAGTATTTGAAATTTAAATATACCTTTAAAAATATCTAAATATCAAAATCTTCCACAAAATATATTTGGATCTGCAAATATCCAGTTAATGTGGGAGAAGAAATGCATTAGTGTAGCCCTAAGATTTATGAAATAAAAATATTGAGGATATACTTGATTTCCCAGATAAACAATACTAATTAAAACAATACCATAAAGACAATATATATAAAAAATCTTCCAGATAGAGTAAGGATATAGGATGAAAGATGACATAGTAAGTAGTTTAGAAACAGATTTGGAAAACTGTAAAAGTGGCACTGAGGCATATGGGAGAATTTTGAAACCAAGACAGGCCACTTAGAAAGTATAAAAAGTAAGCGTCTGTTACTACATATAATATTAAGCTGAGGAAACATACCATCAACAACATGGAAAGACATAATGGAACATGGAAAGACTGATAAATTAATATGTTTACTATATTAATAATTCTCATGATATAAGTGAAAAATTGACCCAACAGGCAAATATTCAGAGGACAGGAATAAGGATTTCACAGAAGAATATAAGTTACCAGTAGCATTTAGAATGGTACTCAAATGATTGAATATTTACACAAATATTGAGGGAAATGTAAATTAGAGAAATTATGATATAACTTCTCTGTTCTCAGGTTGAGAGAAAGAGTGATAGCTAGTACTGTTGAAGGAGATAGGGGAGATGAGATGGGCAATGGTATTATCTTATATTTTTAGTGGAAATGTACATTTTTGTGTTATGGGAAGGCAATATGTTCATATGTATTTTAATAATAATTATATAGGCATGTGCACACACACCCATTTACTCAATAACCCTATTCTGTGAATATATCTTTAAGAAAAAGTAATAGTATATAAGCATAGATATGTAAACCTGCTTATTGCAGTGTTGTATGTAAATTTAAGAAAATAAAAACAACAATGGAAAAACAAGAAAATGTTTCTTTAACAAAAGAACCATCATTTTCTCAATGAACAGGATGTTAATAAATTATCAAAAAATGAAGAGCTTGATTTTTTTAAATAAGAGCTTTATTCATATCTTTGTTTTTTAAATTGCATACTTTAATCCACAACCTGCTATGAAAGTTGAAGATATTAGTCCTCTCATAATTCTTTTTCATTTTTGTCTCTTCAACTCCTAATTTTTAAAGTTATATTTTATTTTTCATATTGTCTAAATATGTAACACTCATTTATTTTAACCACAATTCTGATAGTACTTGAGTGTTTGTAATATATTTAAGTGAATTCATTACCCCACCCCCCTCTTTTATTAGTCATAATAATTTCTTAATTTCCCCCAGGTTCTTTCTTTGGACTCAATTCTTTTTTTTTTTTTTCCCAGAAAGAAAAGTAGGAGAAACATATATTTTACCATTTATTATGCTCTGTTTAAATTTGACTGAAAAAAATATACATATGGAAATGTGCACATATCAGTAGTGTGCAGTTCAATGAATTTTCACAAACTGACCACACCTGGGTAATCAGTCCTCAGATTAAGAAATAAAATATTACCAGCAATTTAGAGCCCCCTTCTAGTCTATAACCTTTTAAGGACCACTACTATCCTGTCTTCCAACAGCATAAATGAATTTGTATTTTATATAAACGTAATAATACAATATATATTCTTTTGTGCCATCATTTTTTCACTCAGCATTGAGTTTTATGTTATTATGTTATGCTATTAGATTGTTCCCTCTTATTCCTATAGTATTCCACTGTGTGAATATTGACTCAATTCTTAATTGGCTAGGTTTCATCTCCTCCCCTCCCCCCAACAAAGGGTTCATGTGTGCTGTAAATTTAGAATTCTTTCATGTTTAAGAATATTTGCCAGCTGTCATTATATCTGAATGACATCCTGATGGATTGAATATTCTTGGCTAACCCTTGCATTCCTTTAGAACTTTATAGACATTGCTTCATTGTATTTTGGCTTTGAACGTTGCTTTCAGAGAAGTTTGAGGCCAGCCTGATATTTTCCCTTAGTTGATAATTTGTTTGTTTTTGTCTGAGATTTATTTGTCCATGGAGTTGATTTCTTAACAGGAATATGACTTAATATTGAGCATTATTTATCAAAAGTTCCTGGAACATAGTTTTTTTGTTATAATCTGCAAATTCAGATTTTTCCTTCAGTTCTTAGTAATTTCTATAAATTAAAATGTGAACTATCTTTTGCATTTTATTTTCTTTTTCTTAGTGACACATAAATCTATGTTAGATATGTCTGTCTTTCATATCTATTAGTTATTTCTTAATTGCTTTACTTTCTTTGATCTCCAGTCATGAGTAAAGTTTTTAATGCTTTATTTTCTCTGTCTGTGGTTTGCCTATAATGATTGTTTTGTTCTTCATTTTGTTTATTTAGATCTTCAGCCTCTCTACCTTTTTCTCTTATCTTGACTTTTTTTTTTTTTGGTTTTTTTTGAGTTATATTTTTATGTTGTTTTTTAGAAGAAAATAATCATGAGGAATTTCCTTTCATTTTTTTGTTATATATTCTTTGTCTTTTGTATAGAATCTTCCAGTTTTATTTAAATATTTTATTTGTTTTTTATTTATTCATTGATTGGCAGTTTATGTTTGCATAACTACTGTTTGGCTTAGACAGACAGAATATCTTGGTGACTCCTTCCCTTCTCACTGTCTCTAAAGCTAAAGCTAATTTTTTCGGTCACTGAGCTACACTTTGATGTTTGAAATTTGATTTTTGCCCAGTTTTGTTTGCCTATTATGAAAACAGGGAGAGAGATCTTCGATGTAGGTGAGGAGGCCTTCATAGCACACCTAAGTCTTGCTTTCTTTTACAAGATTTCGTTAAGTATTTTCTACCAAGTTTGTTCCGTCTTCTTAGAAACTATGGACAATTCTCATCAGGGAAAAATGTGCTTAGGCTGTGAATCATTATCCGTCATTTCAGAGAGTACTCTGGAGGCTACTGCCCTGGGAAGTCAGCCCTATTTTTCACTTCCTTGTTTCACCAATTTTTGCACTGTAGATTTTTCTAGCATCTTCAATAAGAGGAAACAAGAGAGAACAGTAGTTACTCGGTTTGTGTCTCTCCATATATGAAGGCATTAAGAAAAATTATCAGAATGTTGTTAGTTTACCAACATTGCTTCGGGGACATGGTTAGGAACTGAGCTTACTGCAACCTTAGTTCTAATACCAGTATGTTTAATTTCCCCAAGGTAACCAGTTTTTTAATGTTTGGTAGTTTATGTTATGTTTCTTTTATTTTGGTTATTTTTGTTAGGGTTTTATTGGTTGTTGTTCAATATTTTTGTTTTTGCTAATTTGTTTAGGATTTGAAGGAAGAAAAAACTTTTAAAATTGCCATTTCAGCCTAATATCCTAACCTGGAACGTATTCCTTAGTGTCCTTTCTAATTGGTTATGGAGAAGTTCCTTTGTAACTCTGGGCTGAGATTGCAGTTCATTCTTTTAAGTTTTAGTGATCATGGTGCTGGTGATATATGTGTTCTTGTGTGAATGAATTGAGAGAATGAGGAAGGAGAAAACATGTGGAATTGAAAAGAGGAAAAATACTTCTAAAACAGTGTGCAATACAAGAAATTAAATTGATCTGACCCAAATGGTACATACATTTGCAATTTAGATAAGGGATAATAGTGACAATTGTAGCTTATATTTCATGAGTCCTTATGTTGGCTCAGAAACTGTCATGGGTGCTTTATAAGTTTTAACTAATTTAATTCTTACAATAAACCTCTGAACTAGTACTGTTATTATCTCTCATTTTATAAATGAGAAAACGGCATAAAGAGGAAATAACCCAGAATTAACAACTGGAATCCAGATCTAGGCAGTTTATCTCTTAATCACTAATCTGTGTATTTGTTTCACATTTTATTAGATTTCCATAGAATGTGTGAATAGGATTTAATCCTGGCATATACAACAGCTGTATTCTAAGCTAATTTAATTTTACACTTTCTACTACAGTTTTTCATTTTAATCTTTATAATCTTGCTATGAGATTTATAATATTTATAGTAATATTCTAAAGCATGATTATAAAATATCTAAATAGAAACAAATACTTACGAACTGATTTTATTGTTACTTGAATTTTTAGTGGAGAAAATGTATTTGTTTCACATGAGAGTCAATTTTAAGAGAGCAAACATATTTTTAATATTTTCATAGAAATAGAATTCCCTTTATTTATACCATAGAACCCCAATTGATTGAGGCATGTTCATGTTTAATATATTTCTAACTACATTGGTCTTAAATCTTAAATAATACTCTACAAGATGAAACATATTTTTTCCTAGACAGCTTATATTCTAAAGGTTATCTATATTCAGCCTTGAATTCATGTTGTGCATTCTTAAATAATATATTTGAACTTTTGCTACTGCTAGTTACTTCCTCCTTCAAAAAAGAGATGTCATGTATTTAATATACCATTTGTGGTTGTAAAGTAGCTGACTTGTTTCATTTATTATCAAGGGATTGATGACAGTGTAGATCTGAAATGCACATCTCTTTAGTTCATTACATGATTATCACTGGAGTGGGATATCCTTGACATCTTCTGCTTTTGATTTATGTAGATGGTCCTTGAATGTCATGACATCATTGATTGGGTGCACATCTTAACTTTATTATTTAATCCTACAGCTGTAAACAGAATGTTTATTAAAAAACTATGTTGTGCAAAACACTATAGCCTGTCTTGTAAGTATAGTGTATGTGTGGGTGTACACAATTCATGACAATCTTTTGTTAAAAAGTTGTCTATCAAAGTTTAGTTTATTTAAACTGATGTGTTATATCTGTAAAACATGTGATCAGGATTATCATTTAATAGCTTTCTTTTTAGGAATCTGTGTAAGTTAAAGTCCATTTCAGTAAGAATGTCTTAATGCGCTTTTGTCTGATGTTGCTTTGAATTTTATCTATTATAGAGTAGAACTCAATTCTTATTAGCTTCAATGGAATGGTAAAGTAGGTGGCAGGTCAGCTTAGTTGAAGTAATAAAAACAGTCTTTTTTATGAAATAAAAGGGCATAAAAGCGCTTGATCAATTATTAATATAGCAATCTATAGATTTTTCTTTTAGTTGAAGGACTTCAAATATTTTATCATATTAACAAACAAAATATTCTTCAATAAAGTAGTGATTTTTTTTTGCCATTTAAGTACTTTTGCATTTTTTAAATACATTTTATTTGTTTATTTTTGGCTGCTTTGGGTCTTCGTTGCTGCACGTGGGCTTTCTCTAGTTGCGGCAGGCGGTGGCTACTCTTTGTTGCGGTGTGCGGGCTTCTCATTGCAGTGGTTTCTCTTATTGCAGAACACGGGATCTAGGCACGCGGGCTTCCGTAGTTGTGGCTCATGGGCTCTAGAATGCAAGCTCAGTAGTTGTGGCACATGGGATTATTTGCTCTGCGGCATGTGGACCAGGGATTGAACCGGACCAGGGATTGAACCCATATCCCCTGCATTGGCAGGCGGATTCTTAACCACTGTGCACCAGGGAAGTCCCACTTTTGCATTTTTTAATATTAGTGAACACTTCTATGACAGCACTTATTTATGTAGGCTGTTAACAAGCAAAAAAAATTCTTTATATCAACTCTTTGATGTAAATATTGTTATTATCATTGTCTTGGTTTACAGGTAAGGAAATGTGAAGTACAGAGAGGTTAAATAATTTGTTCTAGGTCTTATAGCTAATATATGGTGAAGCTAGGATTCAAGCCCAAGTCAAGTAGTCTGATACAAAGTTAGGACCAACTAACTTTTTTTTTTTTTTTTTTTTACATCTTTATTGGAGTATAATTGCTTTACAATGTTGTGTTAGTTTCTGCTGTACAACAAAGTGAATCAGCTATATGTATACATATATCCCCATATCCCCTCCATCTTGAGCCTCCATCCCACCCTCCCTATTCCACCTCTCTAGGTCATCACAAAACATCGAGTTGATCTCCCTGTGTTACGCAGCAGCTTCCCACTAGCTATTCATTATACATTTGGAAGTGTATATATGTCAGTGCTACTCCCTCCCTCACTTCGCCCCAGCATTCCCTCCCTGCTCTGTGTCCTCAAGTACCTTCTCTATGTCTGTGTCTTTATTCCTGCCCTGCCGCTAGGTTCATGAGTACCGTTTTTATAGATTCCCTATATATGCGTTAGCATACGGTATTTGTTTTTCTCTTTCTGACTTACTCTGTATGACAATCTAAGTCCATCCACCTCATTACAAATAACTCAATTTTGTTCCTTTTAATGGCTGACCATTGTGTATATGTGCCACATCTTCTTTATCCATTCATGTGTCGATGGACATTTAGGTTGCTTCCATGTCCTGGCTATTGTAAATAGTGCTGAAATGAACATTGTGGTACATGTACCTTTTTGTTTTTTGTGTGTGTTTTGTTTTGTTTTGTTTGTTTTGTTTTTTTTCCGGTACGTGGGCCTCTCACTGTTGTGGTCTCTCCCATTGCGGAGCACAGGCTCCGGACGCGCAGGCTCAGCGGCCATGGCTCACGGCCCCAGCCGCTCTGCGGCATGTGGGAACTTCCCGGACTCGGGCATGACCCTGTGTCCCCTGCATTGGCAAGCGGACTCTCAACCACTGCACCACCAGGGAAGCCCACATGTACCTTTTTGAATTACGTTTTTCTCAGGGTATATGCCCAGTAGTGGGATTGCTGGGTTGTATGGTAGCTCTATTTTTAGGTTTTTAAGGAATCTCCATACTGTTCTCCATAGTGGCTGTATCAATTTACATTCCCACCAACAGTACAAGAGTGTTCCCTTTTCTCCACACCCTCTCCAGCATTTATTGTTTATAGATTTTTTTGATGATGGCCATTCTGACTGGTGTCAGGTGATAACCTCATTGTGGTTTTGATTTGCATCTCTCTAATGATTCATGATGTTGAGCATCTTTTCCTGTGTTTGTTAGCAGTCTGTACGTCTTCTTTGGAGAAGTGTCTGTTTAGGTCTTCCGCCCAATTCTGGATTAGGTTGTTTGTTTTTTTGATATTGAGCTGCTTGTATATTTTGGAGATTAATCCTTTGTCAGTTGCTTCATTTGCAAATATTTTCTCCCATTCTGAGGGTTGTCTTTTTCTCTTGTTTATGGTTTCCTTTGTTGTGCAAAAGCTTTTAAGTTTCATTCGGTCCCATTTGTTTGTTTTTATTTCCATTTCTCTAGGAGGTGGGTCAAAAAGGATCTTGCTGTGATTTATGTCATAGAGTGCTCTGCCTATGTTTTCGTCTAAGAATTTTATAGTGTCTGGCCTTACATTCAGGTCTTTAATCCATTTTGAGTTTATTTTTCTGTATGGTGTTAGGAAGTTTTCTAATTTCATTCTTTTACATGTAGCTGTCTAGTTTTCCCAGCACCACTTATTGAAGAGGCTGTCTTTTCTCCATTGTATATTCTTGCCTCCTTTGTCAAAGATAAGGTGACCATATGTGTGTGGGTTTATCTCTGGGCTTTCTATCCTGTTCCATTGATCTATATTTCTGTTTTTGTGCCAGTACCATACTGTCTTGATTATTGTAGTTTTGTAGTATAGTTTGAAGTCAAGGAGCCTGATTCTTCCAGCTCCATTTTTCTTTATCAAAACTGCTTTGGATATTCGGGGTCTTTTGTGTTTCCATACAAACTGTAAAATTTCTTGTCCTAGTTCTGTGAAAAATGCCATTGGTAATTTGATAGGGCTTGCATTCAGTCTGTAGATTGCTTTGTGTAGTATAGTCATTTTCACAATGTTGATTCTTCCAATCCAATAACATAGTGTATCTCTCCATCTGTTTGTATCATCTTTGATTTCTTTCATCAGTGTCTTATGGTTTTCTGCGTGCAGGTCTTTTGCCTCCTTAGGTAGGTTTATTCCTAGGTATTTTATGCTTTTGGTTGCAGTGGTGAATGGGAGTGTTTCCTTAATTTCCTTCTCATCTTTTGTTGTTAGTGTATAGGAATGCAAGAGATTTCTGTGCATTACTTTTGTATCCTGCTACTTTACCAAATTCATTGATTAGCTCTAGTAGTTTTTTGGTAGCACATTTAGGATTTTCTATGTGTAGTTTCATGTCATCTGCAAACAGTGACTGTTTTACTTCTTGTTTTCCAATTTGTATTCGTTTTATTTCTTTTTCTTCTCTGATTGCCGTGGCTGAAACTTCCAAAACTGTGTTGAATATTAGTGGTGAGAGTGGGCACCCTTGTCTTGTTCCTGATCTTAGAGGAAATGATTTCAGTTTTTCACCATTGAGAATGATGTTGGCTGTGGGTTTGTCATATAAGGCCTTTATTATGTTGAGGTAAGTTCCCTCTGTGCCTACTTTCTGGTGAGTTTTTTATCAAAAATGGGTGTTGTATTTTGTCAAAAGCTTTTTCTGCATCTATTGAGATTATCGTATAGTTTTTATTTTTCAATTTGTTAATATGGTGTATTACTTTGAATGATTTGTGTATATTGAAGAATCCTTATATTCTTGGGATAAACCCCAATTGATCATGGTGTATGATCCTTTTAATGTGCTGCTGGATTCTGTTTGCTAGTATTCTGTTGAGGAGCTTTGCATCTATGTTCATCAGTGATATTGGCCTGTAGTTTTCTTTTTTTGTAACATCTCTGTCTGGTTTTGGTATCAGGGTGATGGTGGCCTTGTAGAATGAGTTTGGGAATGTTCCTCCCTCTGCTAGATTTTGAAAGAGTTTGAGAAGGATAGATGTTAGCTCTTCTCTAAACGTTTGATAGAATTTGCCTGTGAAGCCATCTGGTCCTGGGCTTTTGTTTACTGGAAGATTTTTAATCACAGTTTCAATTTCAGTGCTTGTGATTGGTCTGTTTATATTTTCTGTTTCTTCCTGGTTCAGTCTCAGAAGGTTGTGCTTCTCTAAGAATGTGTCCATTTCTTCCAGGTTGCCCATTGTTTTGGCATATAGTTGCTTGTAGTAGTCTCTCATGATCCTTTGTATTTCTGTGGTGTCAGTTGTTACTTCTCCATTTTCATTTCTAATTGTGTTGATTTGAATCTTCTCCCTTTTTTCCTGATGGGTTGGGCTCATGGTGTATCAATTTTGTTTGTCTTCTCAAAGAACCAGGTTTTAGCTTTATTGATCTTTGCTATCATTTCCTTCTTTTTTATTTATTTCTGATCAGATCTTTATGAGTTGTTTCCTTCTGCGAAGTTCGTGATTTTTTTTTCTTCTTCTTTCTCTAATTGCTTTAAACGTAAGGTTAGGTTGTTTATTTGAGATTTTTCTTGTTTCTTGAGGTGGAATTGTATTGCTATAAACTTCCCTCTTAGAACTGCTTTTGCTGCATACCATAGGTTTTGGGTTATCATGTTTTCATTGTCATTTGGTTATAGGTGTTTTTTGATTTCCTCTTTGATTTCTTCAGTGATCTCTTGGTTGTTTAGTAGAGTATTGTTTAGCCTCCATGTGTTCGTATTTTTATAGTTTTTTTCCTATAATGGATATCTAGTCTCCTAGCCTGTGGTCGGAAAAGATGCTTGAGACGATTTCAACTTTCTTAAATTTACTGAGGCTTGATTTGTGACCCAAATGTGATCTATCCTGCAGAGTGTTCTGTGTGCACTTGAGAAGAAAGCCTTTTATGGCTGTTAGCATTTGCCTTATGTATGGAGGTGCTCCTGTGCCACCTAACCTTGTTTTGTTAGGCCATTTGTATACTAAGTGGTTTAACACACATTTTCTCTTTTCAACATCACAACAGATCTGTGAAAGTATGCAAGACAGATTGAGAGAATTTGATTTGGCCTTGGTTACATAGCTAGAAAACTGATAATTTTGAGCCAGAACTCAGGTCTTGTAAAAGTAACCCAATGTAGTCTCTGTCTTCATATCCTCTGTTGACGCCAGGGTATTACATGAAGTATTTTGCTGTTGAGAAAATATATTATTCAACATATGTTTGACAGTTCTGAAGGAGTGTGAAGCAGATTAACAAATGTAATATTAGAGACTTGACCAATTTTAGGGTTATGATGAATTATCCAATTTACCTGTTTAATATTGGCATTTTTTGTGATTGATGGTCATTTGCTTTCCTTTAGTTAAAATAAGTATTTATTTTCCTAATTATAGAATTATAATTAGGAAATACATATTTAATAAAATTAGAAATACACACATATATGATATGTATTTATTATAGAAAGTTTAGAAAATAAAGAAAAATATAAATAAAAAGCATTCATTGTTTAGCTTTAACAATGGTTTATCTCTGTTGTTTTTATTTTAACTTTAACTTGAAATAATTATAGAATATAAGAAGTTGCAAAAGTAGTACAAAGGTCTCATGTATCCTACTGTCTTTTAAAAATACACATTTACTCGTTCACTGTAAGTACCCACTTACCAAATTACAGTCATAAGGATGCTTTTAAAAAGCAGGGAATACAGATATGTCACGTTTCATTTTTCATATATGAATGCATAGTATACAGATTTTTGCACCTTGTTTTTTGTGTGTGTGTCTGTGTATTAGTATATACTGAGCTTCCTCATTTTTTTGGTTGCTTTGCAGTATTCCATTGTATTTTTGTATGTTTCTGTATATATAATTATTATTGTAGTGCCAGACTTCCATTATTAGACATTTAAGGTTTTTACATTCTTGTCGTATTATGAAAAGTGCTGCAGTATTTATAATTTTGTACTCTGCATTTTTTTGTTATGTACTTCTGCAGGTGGTTACTGAATTTCCTGTTTTATTTTCATCATTATCTTTAAGATTATTATATAGTTTTATTATGGAACCTGTAGAAATTATCCTGTATGTTAATAATTTTTTTTAGATTCTCTAATAGGAATAAATCCTACCAGGTTGAATATTTTAAAAAACATAACCAATTCTAACTTTTTAAAGGAGTTTTATAATTATTTACAAGTAATGTTGATTTCCTTTTTTGTAAATTAGTATTGTCAAAAAATAAAATATATGTATTAGCTTTTTTTTAATCTTTCAGAGAGTCAAATGTTGGACTTATTTATTTATTGATTGGTTGAGTTAATTGTTTTCTAATTCTCTTAAATGTTTTGGCAAATATATTTTTTACCTCCCCTTGCATTCTTTTTTTTCTTGTTTATTTGAAAGCATACTTTTATTCCTTTCTAAGTAATGAGAACAAAAACAATAATATTAATATTATTCGGAGGACAGCAGTGGTGTCATCCTATTGTTTATTATGTGACATACTCATTTTTCTTAGTTTGTATACTTTTAGTATACTTTTTAATCTGGTAGTTATTTAATAGTCAAGGGATTTGTCCTTTATTCAAATTTTGTTTTTTTATTGCATTATAAGCAGATAGTATGATATGCGGAATTACTACCTTTGAAATGTATTGAGGATTTCTAATTGGCCTAATTTGATATTGAGCTTATATTTACAGTCTTTTTTCTGTGATAAACAAACAAAAAACGTAAAGCACACAACACTCTGATCTATCATCATAAGAAAATTTCCAGTAGGAATTTTTAAAGACTCAGATAAATGATTATCAGTCCCATTTGAAAAGATAAATGTATATACTAGGCTGTTTTGCTTGATGTTCAGTAAGATATGATTAGCTGTATGAAAATTATATGTGGAAATTATTTTAGGGATCAAGAGCAGAATACAACATAATAAATTTTTGAAATTTCTGAAGAGGATAATTTTCTGGAGTTTCAAAACACCAGGCAATCTCAAAGGAATATATTTATAAATTCTCATTGTAGACATTGTATGACCAAAATAACAAATATTAAAATTGAAAATTGGAAAAAATTTAGATGAATTATGAGGTATTAGTATTTAAATATATAAAAATATAAATTTGGAAAATATGAAAACTGTAATGGATACGTGGAGGAAGGATGGAGATTGGAAAGAGAGTACTGCTTGTCAGTAATGGAAAAGTGCAAATTCAAATGGCAAAACCATTAAAATTCTTTGTACCTGGTATGCTAGTAATGCTACTCATAAAATTATAACTTGAGCACAATTCATTTGGAAATCTTTTTGAGATGAGTCCTATCTTTGCCTTAATTTTTATTTAGATTTTTTTAATGTAAATAATTTAGAAGAAAAAAACAATCATGTCCTTGAAAATGTCAGTTATTATGATAATTATAGCAGAAGAATATTGGAAAATGTTGTAATGTCATATTAACAATAGTTAACAACAGTTAATTTATTAATAAGACTTAATGAATAAGTAGTGGCAGGTTTACTTTGTGGAGCTTTGAGAATTAATAAAAATACCTGCATTATTACTTTAATTTTTGAAATATAGGACTTGAAATTAGGCCTTGTGGTTATAGCTTATGCATCAATATTGTCAAAGTTTAGAGTGAAACTGGAGAAATAACACAATTGTTCATTGAGTACTTTTTTCTTTTACTAATTTTTTTTTCTTATAAAGCTATGATTTAAAAAATGATTACTAAAATTTAGGGAGAAAAGAAGGAGAGATTACATACCACAGTTCATTCAGAAAGATAAAGGATTGAAATATTTTGGATATTTCCAACCTGAATTACATCTTACCTGCCCCATGCTCAGCTCTCTTTTCATCATAGGAGCAGTAATTCTTCCAGTTTTCCAGAATTTAAAAGTGACAGTCAAAACCAAAAAAACAAATAGATAAATTGGACTTTATCAAAATTAAGATTATTTGGGGTTCAAAAGGTACTATGAAGAAAGAAAAAAGACAATCCACAGAATGGAATAGCAGATTGTAAATCTTATATTTGATAAGGGTATAGTATCTAGAACATACAAAGAACTGTTAGCACTCAACATTAAAGAGGGATCCCCTTCCTCTTGCCTTCAGGCAACCCGGAAGTTGTGCTTGCCATGCTGCTTTCCTTTTCTCAGAGTACTTTGTGCTCTTTCTTTCCATCCTGGGCCCAACAGAATGGCTCCTACCAAAAGGGTGGCAAGAAGATGGGCTCTTCTGCCATCAACAAGGTAGTGACCAAAGAATACACCATTCGCATTCACAAGTGCATCCATACTGAGGGCTGCAAGAGGCATGGCCTTCCGGCACTCAAAGAGATCCAGAAATTTGCCATGAAGAAGATGGGAACTCCTGATGTGTGCATTGACACTGGGCTCAATAAAGCTGTCTGGGCCAATGGAATGAGGAGTATCCCATACCTTATCTGGGTGCTGTAGCCCAGAAGATGGAAAGAGGATGAAGAATCATCAAACAAGTGCTATCCATTGGTTACCTAGGTACCTGTCACCTCTTTCAAAAATCTACAGACAATGTGGATGAGAACTAACTCTTGATTGTCAAGTAGTCATAAAACTGCAAAAAAAAAAAAAAAAAACCCAATAAGGAGACATATAACACAATTTAAAAATAGGCAGAGAATTTGAATAGATATTTCTCTGAGGATGATATACAAATGGCCAATATGCACATGAAAAGATACTTAACATTGTTATCAATAAGGAAATGGCAAATCGAAAGCATAATAAGATACCATTTCATACCTACTAGAATGGTTTTCATTAAAAAAGTCAGCTAATAACAGGAGTTAGTGGGGATGTAATAAAATTAGAACACTTGTATGCCAATAGTGGGAATGTAAAATGGGGCAGCCATGTTGGCAAACAGGTTTTCAGTTTCTTAAATGGTTAATTATAGTTACCATATGACTCAGTAATTCTACTATTAGGTACATATCCAAAAGAATTGAGAACATAACATCCACAGAAAACCATATACACGAATGTTCACAGCGCTGTTGTTCGTAATAACCAAAAAGTGGAATTAACCCAAATGTCCATCAACTGATGAATGGATAAACAATATCTGGTATATTCATACAGTGCAGTATTATTGATCCATATAAATATGTACATGTATAATGTATATATGCTTGCATATATTGTATATGTATATATTTACATATATGTATAAATTCCCAGAGTTGAAATCACAAGTTGAAGAATAAATACAGCTGTTGCAGAGACAAATAAAATTCTCCGAGTATTCTTTTTAATAAGAATTATCTATAGTGTATTCATTTAGTGTCAGTTGTGCTTTAATTGGTTTGTCTAATTAATGAAAAATGGTATTGCTTGTTTTATGTTTCATATTCCATATAAAGTAACCTCCTGTGTTAAAATTGTTTTTAATTTTACTACTTTTTTGTTGGGCTAACACTATACTGATGCCAGAAGCTTGGCTTCTGTGCATTGGTGCCAAATTGAAACTCGGAGACAGAGTTTTGGGTGAAGTTGAAAAGAATAGCTTTATTGCTTAGCCAGGCAAAGGGGGACACAGTGGGCTCATGCCCTCAAAAACAGTGTGTCCCAACCCAGGAGGATTTGGTGAGGAGTTTTTTGCGGTACGCGGGTCTCTCACTGTTGTGGCCTCTCCCGTTGCGGAGCACAGGCTCTGGACGCGCAGGCTCAGCGGCCATGGCTCACGGGCCCAGCCGCTCCGCGGCATGTGGGATCTTCCCGGACCGGGGCACGAACCCGCGTCCCTTGCATTGGCAGGTGGACTCTCAACCACTGCGCCATCAGGGAAGCCCTGTGCTTCGCAGATATAGTGTGGTATTTTTGTTGGTTTGTTTTAAGAAATTGAACGTTTATGGCAACCCTATGTTTTTAGATGATTGATTTTTTTTTTTTTTTTGCGGTACGCGGGCCTCTCACTGTTGTGGCCTCTCCTGCTGCGGAGCACAGGCTCCGCACGTGCAGGTCCAGCGGCTATGGTTCACGGGCCCATCTGCTCCGTGGCATGTGGGATCTTCCCGGACCGGGGCACGAACCCGCGTCCCCTGCATCGGCAGGCGGACTCTAAACCACTGTGCCACCAGGGAAGCCCTGGTGAGGAGTTTTATAGTAGTTGTTCAAGGGCAGAGTCGCTGATAAAATCAGGGTGTGTGCAGGGCCTGGCAGGGCCTGCACTCCTTTAATCCAGGCTCAGGTAGTCTCTTGATGAGCTTCTCTGGTTTCTTTCACCTGGCTTCAGGTGGTCTTCTTTGGAATGGAGAATGCTGACATCTTCCATTTGTTGGGGGTTTTAGTTCTGTAAAGAGCTCAAAGATAGTGTTATGTGTATCCCTTGAGGGGGAACCAGGACCTGCCCCAAGGCTGCACTGTTGTTTCTTGGCTGCTCCTCCCTTGTCTCTGCATCCCCTCACTTCCCTGATTAGCAACTGTTTGAATCTGCACTTTGAACTCAGGGAAGGTCATGGAGACTGGAGTCTGTTCCTTACAGACAAGGAAGCTGGGACAGGTAAAGCCTTCTGTGCCCAGAAGCCCCACAGGTCCTGCTTAGTTTCAATTATATTCTCATGCCATAGAGTTTTGGGGATCATATATATTATCTATACATTCTTTAAATCTAGATTTATGATCATCAGTGGATATTGAAAATTTTTTGGTACTTTTACATGACTTCCTGCTTTTATTGTAAATCCTGTTTGGCAGCTAGCTTCTCTGCATGATTTCTCTTCAGTAATTAAATTTAGCACTTCCAGCTGCTTAAAAATTTGTTGGCCTTTCCTGTTCATTTGTGTTTCTTCATGTGTAAAATGTGGGACATCCACATAGTTTTACTTCTTTTAAAGTGCCATTTTATAGTCTGGGTTTGGCAGTTATGTACTGTGAGTGGTTTACTTTCTTATTCTAAATATGAATCTAAAATTTTAATTTTAAACTAAATATCAATGTGATGTATATCAGATATGTGATTGCCCTAAGTGACTTGCTTCTAGTAATTTATACGTATTTATAGTTTTTTTTCTTAGAATGTCAGACTAGGTTATTTGTAATGATGTATAATTTCAGCCACCTGTATTCTTTAAGTACAGGTATAAGCAGTTACACAGAACTATAAGTTGGGCTAATTGCCATAGGATTTAATGAATCTTTTGGTTATAATATAGCAGAATAATTTTAAACATAAGAAATCTTGTGTCTCTTTTTTTAACAGTACTTTACAATTATATTTGTGTGAGGGATATTTTTTGATATAGGTAGTTTGAGAAGGTGTTTACTGATACTACTGAGCCACATATCTGTCTTCAGAGTGTATCATGCTTATAATTCAAGGCCCATTATTCTCCATTACTGGAGAAAGCACTTTTCATAGGTAAAGTAGTTCCTTGTAATAAATTATGAGCATCTACCTATAGCTTACTATTTTTAGATGTCTCAAATGGTCATTATTTAAAATATTAATGAGTTCATATGTGAACAGCCAATAAAGGTCCTGGTATAATCTTAACTTGTGGACTTACTTAGAATTGTAGTATTCAAACTGTTAATATTTCAGGTCCTTTATTGAGAATTTGATTTTACAAATGGACGTATGGTGTATGGTTGATTAGGCAAGTTAAAATAATTACCAGCCTAATTCCCCAAATCTGTTGTGCTGTTTTATTCTTCATTTATATTACATTCTAAAATACAATTTGCTGACATAATAAATTGATAAGGCATCAGATAGAGGAGCGGCAACAATACAGATGTTGTTGTTTTAACTGGTAATTATCTTTGATTGTTCCTTGTTTTCAGCAGAGTATTAGACCATTGAATATAATACACTAGATGAAAGTTTTAATTTGAGAATGAAAAATTGCATCTAAAGGTAAATGGTGATTTAAAAAATTATTTTAAAAATTGTTTATTACTGAAATTCATTTGGAATCGCAAGTGGCCCTGAGTAGCCTAAACAGTCTTCAAAGAAAAAAAAGAACAAAATCAGGAGCACTCAAACTTCCTGATTTTAATATTTACTACAAAGCTGTAATAATCATGGTACTGGCACTATTACAGAAACGTATAAGAGAATAATAGAATTTCAAATCCAAAAATAAATTTGTTCATATAAGGCCAGTTGACTTTTGACAAGGGTGACAAGGTAGTTCAATGAGAAAAGAATAAGTCTCTAAAGCAAATTGTGCAGACATAACTGGATATCCACATGCAAAAGAATAAAGTTGATCCTTAACCTCATACCATATATACAAATTGACTCAAAATAGATCAGTGACCTAAACATAAGAGTGAAATCATAAACTCTTAGAAGATAATATAGTGGTAACTCTTCATGACTGTGTATGTAGAAACGGATTCTTAGATATGACACCAAAAGCGAAAGAAGAAAAGAAAAAATGGATAATTGGATGTCATGAAATTTAAAAACTCTGTGTATCAAAGGACATTATCAAGAATGTAAAAAAATTACCTATAGAATGGGAGAAAATACTTGCAAATCTATATCTCATAAAAGGGTCTATTATCCAGATGTTAAGATTTCTCTCAACTCAACAACAAAAAACTAAACAACCCAAATGAAAAATGAGCAAAGAACTTAAATGGACTTTTCTCCAAGGATATACAAATGGCCCACAAACCCATGAAAAGGTGTTCAGCATTAGTCATTAGGGACAAGCTAAAATAAAACAGATAGGGAATAACAAATGTTGGCAACGATATGGAGATATTAGAACCTTTATACACTGTTGGTGGAATGTAAAATGGTATAGATGCTGTGGAAACAGTTTAGTAGTTCCTCATAAATATAAAAGAATTACCATGTGACCTAGCAATTCCACTCCTAGTGCCATATCCGAAAGAACTGAAAATAGTTACTCAGACAAGTACATGTGCATGCATGTGTAGTTTATCATGTGTGTCATCTTGAGTTGGATGCCCAGATAGCTGTTTAAAATATTACCTCTGGGTGTGTCTGTGAGGGTGTTTCCAGAAGAGATTAGCATTTGAATAATAGAGTGAATAAAGAAGATCAGTGCCAATGGGTATCATCCAATCCACTGAGGGCATGAATAGTGCAGAAAGGTGGAGGAAGAGTGAATTCATTCTCTGTAATTTAGCTGAGACATTTATCTTCTCCTGACCTTGGACATTGGTACTCCTGGTTCTCAGGCTTTCAGACTAAGACAGGGACTTACACCATTAGCCCCTCAGTTCCTGGGCTGAATTACACCACCAGTTTTCCTGGTTCTCCAGCTTTCAAATGGTGGATTGTGGTACTTCTTGATCCCATGAAACAATGGCTTTAATAAATCTCCTCTTATATATATGTCTCTATATCTTACTGGTTCTGTTCCTCTGGAGAACCCTGACTAATACAATGCATGTTCATAGCAGCACTATTCACAATAGCCAAAAGGTGGAAACAGCCAAAATGTCCATCAGTGGATGAGTAGATATATAAATTGTGGTATGTGCATAAAATGGAATATTATGCAGTAATAAAAAAGGAGTAAAGAGTTGATACATTCTACAGTAAACATGATCCTCAAATTTTAATGCTAAATGCAAGAAGCCAAAGACAGAACAATATATTGTATATATCATTTATATGAAATATTCAGAATAGATAACTCCATAAAGACAGAATGCAGATTGGTGGTTGCCATTGGTTGGGGAGTAGAGAATGGGGAGAAACTGCTAAATGGATAAACGGTTGACTTTGGAGTGATGGAAATGTTTTGGAACTAGATATATGTGGTGGTTGTACAACATTGTTAATGTACTTAATGCCACTGAATTGTGCAGTTTAAAGTGGCTAATTTATGTGAATTTCACCCTAATTATTTTTAAAAATATTTTTTAGTATTTGCACCTATTGAGTATTGCAAAAGGCTTAAAAGAGTTTATTTTGCTCAGTTGCTAGATACTATAATCCTCCTGATTAGGAAATTAGGGGAAAGAACATGTTGGATGGAAAATTGAGAAGAGTAGAACATATTGAGGGTTTGGTTTTTGGGATGCTGCAGATGGACATATCTGATAGCAATTCGGAAATACAGATTTAGTGCCTAGATAAGATATGTTTGGATATTTGAGTTATATTTGGATGTTTTTAGCTGCTTCATAGTAATTGATGTGTCACTCTTATTGAGCCACTGATATAGTGGATAAGAAGAGTACCAAGGCATCTTAACAACTGAGTGTTATAGCATCCTTTGGCAAGTACTCCGTTGAACTAATTCATTTACCATTACATTCACGCTTTCAAACTTTAGGCATTTAGTAATTTCCAGTCATCCTATTAGGTTTCTTTGGGAGGCTTTAATTCCCATACCCCAAGTAAGTTATTTCATTCATACTTTTTCCCCCTCCTCAAAACCAAGTGCCCCACTCTACCCATATTGTCAGCCAAAGCCCTTAACTCATTTATTGGAAAAGTAGATTTCATCAGAGTGGAATGAACACTGAATCTGTCCATCACCAAGCTAATCAATATATATATTTTTGTGTTAATTTCTCTGGCATCAGAGAGCACCACCTTTTTCAGTGGCAAATCTGTTTGGCTGTTTTTTGGGGCCCTTCCTCACTCCCACTTCTCAAGACTTTATTTCACTTCTCTCTTTCCGTAATCAAGCTTCCTTTTCCCCTAGGAAAGAACAGGAGCATGTTATAATACATTCCATCTTTAAATAAACTAAAAACAAACTCAGAACCTTCTCTTGACTTTACTTTCCTTCCTCCTGTTTTTCTTTCAGTCTAGTTGTCAAGCTTTACATTGTTTTTCGACATATATTCTCTCTCTTTCCTCTGAGCTTCCTCATGACTTTTTGGCTTCTTGGCAATCAGGCTTCTACTACCACCACTATTCCCTTGAAACTTCCTGGGATTACCAATGACCTCAGTGTAATCAAAACCAGTATTTACCTCTTTTTGTTTTTATTTTAGTAAACTTCATCTCAATATGTAATGCTGTTGACTGCTCTCTGCTGTCTGGACTCGTTCTCAATAGTTTTTGTAGCTTCTTTTCTCTGTGTAGCCTTTAAATGGGGAAGTTCCTTGGGACTTTATCCTAAGCCTTCTCTTACGTGTCTGTGTTCCATTGCTAAGTAATGTAACCTGTTTTCATACTTCTTAAATACTATGTTTAGTCTGGTAATTTTGGTATTTATGTCTGTGGTCCAAGTTCCTTTTCTGAGTGCCAGACTTATTTATTTAACCTTATTTTACATATCCACTTGGATTTTTCACAAACATCACGGTACTATGTAGCCTGAGTTTTACGAGCTTGATCTCTAGATTCAAATAGCCAAGGTTTTGATATGGACTCTAATACTCAGTATTTTAACCTTCATAACTTCTCAGTTCTTGACTCCCTCATTTGTGAAGTGAGGATTATAACAGAGTTGTGAGAATTAAATGAGATCCATGTAGAACATCAAGAACAATGTCTAGCATATAGTAAACACTCAATTATACACGAGCTGCTATTATCTTATTACATCATACTTAATATGTTTTAAAAGGGCTCTTGATTTTCCTTTCCTACCAACCTACCAAATCAGAAAGCTGAGAGTCAGCCTTGAATTCTTGCCCTCCTCTCTGCTGTGCATTCAAACATCCTGAAGTTCAGTCTTTATAATTTGTCTTGAAATTATGTACTTGTATCATTTCTCTCTCTTTAGCTTAGACTACCATCTTTCATCTGCAGGACAGCAACAGCCTCCTATTTTTAATCTTATTCCATTCTCATATGTCTTCTACGTATCAGTCCAAATGATCCTAAAACATGAACGGGGTCATACCGTCTCCTTCTTTACATAACATTTCAGTGGTTTTCTATCACATGTTTTTTTAAAAAAATCCAAAGCACTTACCATAGCTTTTGAGGCCCTGCGTGATCTGACTTCTACTTTTTTCCCATTTCATCTTCTGCTACTCTCCCCATGTTATTTTGCATTAATCACACTAATCTTACAACTCTTATAACATGTTGATCTCTTTCTTCTGTCAGAGTCTCTATACATTCATTTGCTTAAGAGATATTTATTGAGCGTTGGCTGTGTACAAGACACAGTTCTGGGCCTGAGAATAAAAGAATTTCCAAAAATGACATAAATACGTGATCTCTTAGAACTTACTTTTTCTTTTTTTTACATCTTTAATGGAGTATAGTTGCTTTACAATGGTGTGTTAGTTTCTGCTTTATAACAAAGTGAATCAGTTATACATATACATATGTTCCCATATCTCTTCCCTCTTGCGTCTCCCTCCCTCACACCCTCCCTATCCCACCCCTCCAGCCGGTCACAAAGCACTGAGCTGATCTCCCTGTGCTATGCGGCTGCTTCCCACTAGCTATCTACCTTACGTTTGGTAGTGTATATATGTCCATGCCTCTCTCTCGCTTTGTCACAGCTGACCCTTCCCCCTCCCAGTATCCTCAAGTCCATTCTCTAGTAGGTCTGTGTCTTTATTCCTGTCTTACCCCTACGTTCTTCATGACATTTTTTATTCTTAAATTCCATATATATGTGTTAGCATACGGTATTTGTCTTTCACTTTCTGACTTACTTCACTCTGTATGACAGACTCTAGGTCGATCCACCTCATCACAAATAGCTCAATTTTGTTTCTTTTTATGGCTGAGTAATATTCCATTGTATATATGTGCCACATCTTCTTTATCCATTCATCCGATGACGGACACTTAGGTTGTTTCCATCTCCGGACTACTGTAAATAGAGATGCAATGAACATTTTGATACATGACTCTTTTTGAATTATGGTTTTCTCAGGGTATATGTCCAGTAGTGGGATTGCTGGGTCATATGGTAGTTCTATTTGTAGTTTTTTAAGGAACCTCCGTACTGTTCTCCACGGTGGCTGTATCAATTTACATTCCCACCAGCAGTGCAAGAGGGTTCCCTTTTCTCCACACCCTCTCCAGCATTTATTGTTTATAGATTTTTTGATGATGGCCATTTTGACCGGTGTGAGATGATATCCCATTGTAGTTTGATTTACATTTCTCTAATGATAAATGACGTTGAGCATTCTTTCATGTGTTTGTTGGCAATCTGTGTATCTTCTTTGGAGAAATGTCTATTTAGGTCTTCTGCCCATTTTTGGATTAGGTTGTTTGGTTTTTGTTTTTGTTTTTGTTTTTTTTTGGTTGTTTGGTTTTTTGTTTTGAGCTGCTTGTAAATTTTGGAGATTAATCCTTTGTCAGTTGCTTCATTTGCAAATATTTTGTCCCATTGTGAGGGTTGACTTTTGGTCTTGTTTATGGTTTCCTTTGCTATGCAAAAGCTTTGAAGTTTCATTAGGACCCATTTGTTTATTTTTGTTTTTATTTCCATTACTCTAGGAGGTGGGTCACAAAGGATCTGGCTGTGATTTATGTCATAGAGTGTTCTGCCTATGTTTTCCTCTAATAAGAGCTTGATAGTTTCTGGCCTTACATTTAGGTCTTTAATCCATTTTGAGCTTATTTTTGTGTATGGTGTTAGGGAGTGATCTAATCTCATACTTTCACATGTACCTGTCCAGTTTTCCCAGCACTGCTTATTGTAGAGGCTGTCCTTTCTCCACTGTACATTCCTGACTCCTTTATCAAAGATAAGGTGACCATATATGCATGGGTTTATCTCTGGGCTTTCTATCCTGTTCCATTGATCTATCTTTCTGTTTTTGTGCCAGTACCATACTGTCTTGATTACTGTAGCTTTGTAGTATACTCTTAAGTGCAGGAGCCTGATTCCTCCAGCTCCGTTTTTTGTTCTCAAGATTGCTTTGGCTATTCGGGGTCTTTTGTGTTTCCATACAAATTGCGAAATTTTTTGTTCTAGTTCTGTGAAAAATACCAGTGGTAGTTTGATAGGGATTGCATTGAATCTGTAGATTGCTTTGGGTAGCAGAGTCACTTTCACAATGTTGATTCTTCCAATGCAAGAACATCGTATATCTCTCCATCTATTTGTATCATCTTTGATTTCTTTCATCAGTGTCTTATAATTTTCTGCATACAGGTCTTTTGTCTCCTTAGGTAGGTTTATTCCTAGATATTTTATTCTTTTTGTTGCAGTGGTAAATGGGAGTGCTTTCTTGATTTCACTTGCAGATATTTCATCATTAGTGTATAGGAATGCCAGAGATTTCTGTGAATTAATTTTGTATCCTACTTTACCAAATTCATTGATTAGCTCTAGTAGTTGTCTGGTAGCATCTTTAGGATTCTCTATGTATAGTATCATGTCATCTGCAAACAGTGACAGCTTTACTTCTTCTTTTCTGATTTGGATACCTTTTATTTCCTTTCCTTCTCTGATTGCTGTGGCTAAAACTTCGAAAACTATGTTGAATAAGAGTGGTGACAGTGGGCAACGTTGTCTTGTTCCTGATCTTAGTGGAAATGCTTTCAGTTTTTCACCATTGAGGACAATGTTGGCTGTGGATTTGTCGTATATGGCCTTTATTATGTTGAGGAAAATTCCCTCTATGCCTACTTTCTGCAGGGTTTTTATCATAAATGGGTGTTGAATTTTGTTGAAAGCTTTCTCTGCATCTATTGAGATGATCATATGGTTTTTCTCCTTCAGTTTGTTAATATGGTGTATCACGTTGATTGATTTGCGTCTATTGAAGAATCCTTGCATTCTTGGAATAAATCCCACTTGATCATGGTGTATGATCTGTTTAACGTGCTGTTGGATTCTGTTTGCTAGTATGTTGTTGAGGATTTTTGCATCTATGTTTATCAGTGATACTGGCCTGTAGTTTTCTTTCTTTGTGACATCCTTGTCTGGTTTTGGTATCAGGGTGATGGTGGCCTCGTAGAATGAGTTTGGGAGTGTTCCTCCCTCTGCTACAGTTTGGAAGAGTTTGAGAAGGATAGGTGTTAGCTCTTCTCTAAATGTTTGATAGAATTCGCTTGTGAAGGCATCCTGGGCTTTTGTTTGTTGGAAGATTTTTAATCACAGTTTCAATTTCAGTGCTTGTAATTGGTCTGTTCATATTTTCTATTTCTTCCTGATTCAGTCTTGGCAGGTTGTGCATTTCTAAGAATTTGTCCATTTCTTCCAGGTTGTCCATTTTATTGGCATAGAGTTGCTTGTAGTAATCTCTCATGATCTTTTTTATTTCTGCAGTGTCAGTTGTTACTTCTCCTTTTTCATTTCTAATTCTATTGATTTGAGTCTTCTCCCTTTTTTGCTTGATGAGTCTGGCTAATGGTTTATCAATTTTGTTTATCTTCTCAAAGAACCAGCTTTTAGTTTTATTGATCTTTGCTATTGTTTCCTTCATTTCTTTTTCATTTATTTCTGACCTGATTTATATGATTTCTTTCCTTCTGCTAACTTTGGGTTTTTTTTGTTCTTCTTTCTCTAATTGCTTGAGGTGCAAGGTTAGGTTGTTAATTCGAGATGTTTCCTGTTTCTTGAGGTAGGATTGTATTGCTATAAACTTCCCTCTTAGAACTGCTTTTGCTTCATCCCATAGATTTTGGGTCATCCTGCCTCCATTGTCATTTGTTTCTAGGTATTTTTTGATTTCCTCTTTGATTTCTTCAATGATCACTTTGTTATTAAGTAGTGTATTGTTTAGCCTCCATGTGTTTGTATTTTTTACAGATCTTTTCCTGTAATTGATATCTAGTCTCATAGCGTTGTGGTCAGAAAAAATACTTGATACAATTTCAATTTTCTTAAATTTACCAAGGCTTGATTTGTGACCCAAGGTATGATCTATCCTAGAGAATGTTCCATGAGCACTTGAGAAAAATGTGTATTCTGTTGTTTTTGAATGGAATGTCCTATAAATATCAATTAAGTCTGTCTTGTTTAATGTATCATTTAAAGCTTGTGTCTCCTTACTTTTTTCATTTTGGATGATCTGTCCATTGGAGAAAGTGGGGTGTTAAAAGTCTCCTACTATGAATGTGTTACTGTTGATTTCCCCTTTTATGGTTGTTAGTATTTGCCTTATGTATTGAGGTGCTCCTATGTTGGCTGCATAAATATTTACAATTGTTATATCTTCTTCTTGGATCGATCCCTTGATCATTATGTAGTGTCCTTCTTTGTCTCTTCTAATAGTCTTTATTTTAAAGTCTGTTTTGTCTGATGTGAGAATTGCTACTCCAGCTTTCTTTTGGTTCCCATTTGCATGGAATATCTTTTTCCATCCCCTTACTTTCAGTCTTTATGTGTCTCTAGGTCTGAAGCGGGTCTCCTGTAGACAGCAAATATATGCGTCTTGTTTTTGTATCCATTCAGCCAATCTGTGTCTTTTGGTGGGAGCATTTAGCACATTTACATTTAAGGTAATTATCGATATGTATGTTCCTATTCCCATTTTCTTAATTGTTTTGGTTTTGTTATTGTAGGTCTTTTCCTTCTCTTGTGTTTCTTGCCTAGAGATGTTCCTTTAGCAGTTGTTGTAGAGCTGGTTTGGTGGTGCTGAACTTTCTCAGCTTTTGCTTGTCTGTAAAGGTTTTAATTTCTCCATCAAATCTGAATGAGATCCTTGCTGGGTAGAGTAATCTTGGTTGCAGGTTTTTCTCCTTTATCACTTTAAATATGTCCTGCCAGTCCCTTGTGGCTTGCAGAGTTTCTGCTGACAGATCAGCTGTTAACCTTATGGGGATTCCCTTGTGTGTTGTTGTTTTTCCCTTGCTGCTTTTAATATGTTTTCTTTGTATTTAATTTTTGACAGTTTGATTCATATGTGTCTTGGCATATTTCTCCATGGATTTATCCTGTATGGGACTCTCTGTTCTTCCTGGACTTAACTATTTCCTTTCCCATATTAGGGAAGCTTTCAACTATAATCTCTGCAAATATTTTCTCAGTCCCTTTCTTTTTCTCTTCTTCTACTGGAACCCCTATAATTCGAATGTTGGTGTGTTTGATGTTGTCCCAGAGGTCTCTGAGACTGCCCTCAATTCTTTTCATTCTTTTTTCTTTATTCTGCTCTGCAGTAGTTATTTCCACTATTTTATCTTCCAGGTAACTTATCCGTTCTTCTGCCTCAGTTATTCTGCTATTGATCCCATCTAGAGTATTTTTAATTTCATTTATTGTGTTGTTCATCGTTTGTTTCATCTTTAGTTCTTCTAGGTCCTTGTTAAATGTTTCTTGCATTTTGTCTATTCTATTTCCAAGATTTTGGATCATCTTTGCTATCATTATTCTGAGTTCTTTTTCAGGTAGACTGCCTATTTCCTCTTCATTTGTTAGGTCTGGTGGGTTTTTATCTTGCTCCTTTATCTGCTGTGTGTTTTTCTGTCTTCTCATTTTGCTTATCTTACTGTGTTTGTGATGTCCTTTTTGCAGGCTGCAGGTTCGTAGTTCCCGTTGTTTTTGTTGTCTGTCCCCAGTGGCTAAGGTTGGTTCAGTGGGTTGTGCAGGCTTCCTGGTGGAGGGGACTAGTGCCTGTGCTCTGGTGGATGAGGCTGGATCTTGTCTTTCTGGTGGGCAGGTCCACGTCTGGTGGTGAGTTTTGGGGTGTCTGTGGCCTTATGATTTTAGGCAGCCTCTCTGGTAATGGGTGGCGTTGTGTTACTGTCTTGGTAGTTGTTTGGCATAGGATGTCCAGCACTGTAGCTTGCTGGTCGTTGAGTGAAGCTGGGTGCTGGTGTTGAGATGGAGATCTCTGGGAGATTTTTGCCGTTTGATATTATGTGGAGCTGGGAGGTCTCTTGTGGACCAGTGTCCTGAAGTTGGCTCTTCCTCCTCAGAGGCACAGCACTGACTGCTGGCTGCTGCAACAAGAGCCTTTCATCCACAGAGCTCAGAATAAAAGGGAGAAAAAGTAGAAAGAAAGAATTAGTGGAAGTAGAGAGAAAGAAAGAAAGAAAGGATGGAGGGAGGAAGGAAGGAAGGAGAGAAGGAAGGAGAAAAAGAAAGGATATAAAGTAAAATAAAATAAAGATAAAATATAATAAAGTTATTAAAATAAAAAAATAATTAAGAGAAAAAAAGAAAAAAAATTAAAACAAACAAAAAAATGGATGGATAGAACCCTAGGACAAATGGTGGAAGCAAAGCTATACAGACAAAATCTCACACAGAAGCATACACATACACACTCACAAAAAGAGGTAAAGGGGAAAAAATAATCTTGCTCTCAAGTGCACTTCCTTAATTTGGGATGATTCGTTGTCTATTCATGTATTCCACAGATGCAGGGTATATCAAGTTTATTGTGGAGCTTTAATCCGCTGCTTCTGAGGCTGTTGGGAGAGATCTCCCTTTCTCTTCTTTGTTCTCACAGCTCCCAGGGGCTCAGCTTTGGATTTGGCCCCGCCTCTGCGTGTAGGTCGCGGGCGGGCGTCTGTTCTTCACTCAGACAGGACGGGGTTAAAGGAGCCGCTGATTCAGGGACTCTGGCTCACTTAGGCCGGGGGGGAGGGAGGGGCACAGCGTGTGGGGCGGGCCTGCGCCGGCAGAGGCCGCCGTGACGTTGCACCACTGAGGCGCGCTGTGCGTTCTCCCGGAGTAGTTGACCCTGGATCCCGGGACCCTGCCAGTGGTGGGCTGCACAGGCTCCCTGAAAGGGGGGTGTGGATAGTGACCTGTGCTCGCACACAGGCTTCTTGGTGGCGGCAGCAGCAGCCTTAGCGTCTCATACCCGTCTCTGGGGTCCGCGCTTTTAGCCGCGGCTCGCGCCCGTCTCTGGAGCTCCTTTAAGCAGCGCTCTTAATCCCCTCTCCTCGCGCACCAGGAAACAGGTAAGAAAAAGTCTCTTGCCTCTTAGGCAGCTCCAGACTTTTCCCCGGACTCCCTCCCGACTAGCCGTGGCGCACTAACCCCCTGCAGGCTGTGTTCACGCCACCAGCCCCAGTCCTCTCCCAGTGCTCCGACCGAACCCCGAGACTTTACTCCCAGCCCCGCCCGCCCCGGCGGGTGAGCAGACAAGCCTGTCGGGCTGGTGAGTGCCGGTCGGCCCTGATCCTCTGTGCGGGTATCTCTCCGCTTTGCCTCCCGCACCCCTGTTGCTGTGCTCTCTTTCTTGGCTTCGAAGCTTTCCCCCTCCGCCACCCGCAGTCTCCGCCCGCGAAGGGGCTTCCTAGTGTGTGGAAAACTTTCCTCCTTCACAGCTCCCTCCCACTGGTGCAGGTCCCGTCCCTATTCTTTTGTCTCTGTTTATTCTGTTTTTTTTTGGCCTACCCAGGTACGTGAGGGGTTTCTTGCCTTTTGGGAGGTCTGAGGTCTTCTGCCAGCATTCAGTAGGTGTTCTGTAGGAGTTGTTCCGCGGGTAGGTGTATTTCTGGTGTATCTGTGGGGAGGAAGGTGATCTCCGTGTCTTACTCTTCCGCCATGTTCCCGGAAGCCTCCCTCTCAGAGCTCAGAAGTTACTCTTGAGAGAAAACAGATTATAAACATTAAAATTAAGGTGTTGATTCTAAAGATAGACTGTAGGAAGTGCTGTGGAGAAGAAAACAAATGTTGTGTGGCCATTTTAAATAGCGTGATAGGAAGGCCCAGAAAACACAACTTATCGGAGGTGAAGGAGTGGAGTAAGCGATGTGGATGGCAGGGGGAAGCGCGTTCCAGAGAGAGTGAACACATGGTACCAAATTTTTCAGGCAGATTTATACCTGGAACATTTGAAGGATAATAAGAAAGCCAGTATTTTTGGATTGGATGAGTTAATGGGCAAATAGAAGGAAATGAGGATAAAGAGTTAATGTTGGGCTAGATCATGTAAGACATTATGAGCTATTACAATGAATTTGATTCTTAACATTTGGGAAACTCTTGGAGGGTAATGAGCAGAGAAGTAACAATCTGAGTAAAATTTTAAGTGCTTCACTCTGGTTGCTGTTTTAGGAAGAGACTGAAGGGAGGCAAGGGCCTAAATAGGAAGATCAGTTACTGCACTAACTGATGTAGGAAATGATTACTTGGACTAGGCTAATGGCAGTGAAGGTAGTAAGAAGTGGTTGTATCTTAATCTATTTCATTTTAGAGCTAGCAGGATATGCTGATGGATTTAATGTGTCAATGTTGAGAGAATGAAGGGTATTAAGGCTGACTGAAAGGTTTTGGTTTGAGCAGCTAGAAGAATGGAGTTGCTCAGGTGATAAGACTTTAGAAGGAGCAGGTTAGGGCAGTGAGGTAAGGTCAGGAGCCCAGGTTTTTTTTGTTTGTATTTTGTTTTTGTGGTACGCGGGCCTCTCACTGTTGTGGTCTCTCCCGTTGCGGAGCACAGGCTCCGGACGCACAGGCTCAGCGGCCATGGCTCACGGGCCTAGCTGCTCCGCGGCATGTGGGATCTTCCCGGACCGGGGCACGAACCTGTGTCCCCTGCATCGGCAGGCGGACTCTCAACCACTGCGCCACCAGGGAAGCCCAGGACCCCAGTTTTGAACATGTTAAGTTTGAAATGCCTATGAGCCATCCAAGTGGAGATGTTCATCAGGCAGTTGGGTATAGAAACTTGAAATTCCTGGGAGGAATGTAGGCTCAGGATACAAATTTGGGAGTCCCCACTGTAACTGGTGGTATTTAATGCCATAATCAGGACGAGATCACCACGTGAGTCAGTAGCAACAGAAAGTTGTTCTTGCTGTGGGTAGATAGAAGGCCAGAAACCGGTGGTTCTGAAAGTCTAATTTTAAAAGTTTTGGAAAGAATAAAATGTCAAAGGATGCTGATATGTTAAGAATAGGACTGCTCATTGACCATTTGTCTTCGCAAAGTGTGCTTTATGTTTCTGCTTTTTACTTGTCTAATTTCCAGCCTTTATCTTCCCCTTTCTAAGTCATCTCCTCAGAGGCCTCCAGGGACCATCCTACCAAAGTTGGTAACTCTTCCCTTCTGCAGGTTATATCTTAGGGCACCCCTCTTTTTTTTATTAACTTCATAATGAACAACTTTATAAGGTTATTCCTTTATTTACACATCATTATGTCTCATAATAGTGTAATTTTCAGTTCTTAGTAACAGATACATAATTGATGTCCAGTAAATATTTGTTTAATGGATAAAAGGATAGAACCCTTGGGAAGTCTATTAGATTTAATAGTGCGAAAATACATTTTTAACTTAGCATTTGCTTCTTTGCCTTATTGGTGTTCATACATTAATAACTAATATTTGTTGAGTGTTCGTTGTATGTCAGTAAGCATTATAGTATGCTGGTTGATTCTCTATAATACCTTAATTTGACATTTGAGTCTAGTATAAACATGAATATTTCTTCTGCTAGTTAATATTTTATAGGATTGGAAGTCTCTGTAGATTATATAGTTGGGTTATATATGGAGTTGGAAGTTATTTTAATAAGTAGGGAGAATGATCTTTAGAATACAGAAAATGTTCATACCATTCAGAGATTCCTCAACTGTTCATGCCTGCAAGGGTTGTATGCTGGTTTAAATAACAAGTTAAGGTCAGCAGGAAAGAAAGTTCATTCTTGGTTACTAGAGGCAATATCACTTAAATAATCACTTCTTTCCTTTAACATGAACCCTTCTTTTTTCCCCCATTCCAGGCAGTCTTAGTCTCTTTCTGAATTCTCATTGACAGACAGTGCAGGTGTATGCTTTATGTTATAGTTACTTGCTTCATGTTTTAATCTCCTCATGATTTCTGAATGTAGGGCTGGACTTCCGTCCCCCTAAAGCTCCCAGCATAGTGCTTTTCACATAGCCTTTGCTCAGTCAGGTAAGTTGAAAGAGTTGATGTATGTAGCATCTTTTTTTTTTTTTTTTTTTTTTCGGTGTGCTGGCCTCTCACCGCTGTGGCCTCTCCCACTGCGGAGCACAGGCTCCAGTCGCGCAGGCTCAGCGGCCATGGCTCACGGGCCCAGCCACTCCGCGGCATGTGGGATGTGGGATCTTCCCGGACCAGGGCACGAACCCACGTCCCCTGCATCGGCAGGCGGACTCTCAACCACTGCGCCACCAGGGAAGCCCGTATGTAGCATCTTTGCTTTTAGGAATGTGTACCTCTCTTCACCCTGTCAGACAACATGTGACCATATCTTGGAGGTGAGGTGGGAGAATCTGACCAATGGAGATGCAAATGTTTTGTCTCAGAACTTTATTAAATATCTGAAACTATAGTGTAGAATATTCATCCAGAAATATACTTTGCATGTGCACCTGCAAAGGTTTATTTAAAGGAGAAAGCAAATATATGGTTCCATTTTCAATATCTCTCTTTTTTTGGTGTGTGGAATTTCATTCAGTGGAGGTTGAAGAAAGAAGATGAGGAACTATCCTGTCACTTCTTAGTAAATGCAAGCCACCAAAAATGAGGAAATTTAGATCTCATTTTTTACCTTTTAAATGCCTTTTTGTTCAGTTACAGCAAGAAAAAAATTGCTTTGTAAATAATATATGGCATTTATTCATGCATAAGAATACAGCACATGCATATTATTTTATCTATATATTACTGAGAAGATCGCTGTGAAGAGAGTTATAATGGCATGATGTCTGGGTAATAATTTTTAGTTGACTCACTCTGTCAAATCATAGAAAAGCATTTTTCTAATAAGTCAGTATTATGTGAAGGCACTGTCTTCTATAGAAAAGCAGAATATTTTTCCTTTGTGGGAATTTAACATACACATGTAAAATTTGTAAACATATGAATTTAACATACACATTTTCCTTTTAAAAGAATCCAAGTAAGTTATTATTTTAAAAGTTAAATTTTTATGTTTTGTATCATTTAGACAACTTTTTTTTTTAGTTTTTTGTTATATATATATTTTTTATACAGCAGGTTCTGATTAGTTATCTGTTTTATACATATTGGTATATATATTGTCAATCCCAACCTCCCAATTCATGCCAGCACCACCACCGCCACCCCACCGCCCCCCGCTTCCCCCCTTGGGGTCCATACGTTTGTTCTCTACATCTGTGTCTCCATTTCTGCCTTGCAAACCACTTCATCTGTACCATTTCTCTAGATTCCACATATATGTGTTAATATATGATATTTGCTTTTCTTTTTCTGACTTACTTCACTCTGTATGATACTCTCTAGGTCCATCCACGTCTCTACAAATGACCCAATTTTGTTCCTTTTTATGGCTGTGTAGTATTCCATTGTATATATATGTACCACATCTTCTTTATGCATTCATCTGTCGATGGACATTTAAGTTGCTTCCATGACCTGGCTATTGTAAATAGTCATGCAGTGAACATTGGGGTACATGTGTCTTTTTGAATTATGGTTTTCTCTGGGTATATGCCCAGTAGTGGGATTGCTGGGTCATATGGTAGTTCTATTTTTAGTTTAAGGAACCTCCATACTGTTCTCAGTAGTGGCTGTATCAATTTACATTCCCACCAACAGTGCAGGAAGGTTTCCTTTTCTCCACACCCTCTCCAGCATTTGTTGTTTGTACATTTTCTGATGATATATCCCATTCTAACTGGTATGAGGTGATACCTCATTGTAGTTTTGATTTGCATTTCTCTAATAATTAGTAATGTTGAGCAGCTTTTCATGTGCCTCTTGGCCATCTGTATGTCTTCTTTAGAGAAATGTCTATTTAGGTCTTCTGCCCATTTTTTGATTTGGTTGTTTATTTTTTTGATATTGAGCTGCATGAGCTGTTTTTAGAGATTAATCCTTTGTCAGTTGCTTCATTTGCAAATATTTTCTCCCATTCTGAGGATTGTCTTTTCATCTTGTTTATGGTTTCCTTTGCTGTGCAAAAGCTTTTAAGTATCATTCAGTCCCATTTGTTTGTTTTTATTTCCATTTCCCTAGGAGGTGGGTCAAAAAGGACCTTGCTGTGATTTATGTCATAGAGTGTTCTGCCTATGTTTTCCTCTTAGAATTTTATAGTGGCTGGCCTTACATTTAGGTCTTTAATCTATTTTGAGTTTATTTTTCTGTATGGTGTTAGGAAGTTTTCTAATTTCATTCTTTTACATGTAGCTGTCTAGTTTTCCCAGCACCACTTATTGAAGAGGCTGTCTTTTCTCCATTGTATATTCTTGCCTCCTTTGTCAAAGATAAGGTGACCACATGTGCGTGGGTTTGTCTCTGGGCTTTCTATCCTGTTCTATTGATCTATATTTCTGTTTTTGTGCCAGTACCATACTGTCTTGATTATTGTAGTTTTGTAGTATATTTTGAAGTCAGGGAGCCTGATTCTTCCATCTCCATTTTTCTTTATCAAGATTGCTTGGTGGGGCTTCCCTGGTGGTGCAGTGGTTGAGAGTCCGCCTGCCAATGCAGGGGACATGGGTTCATGCCCCGGTCCGGGAAGATCCCACATGCTGTGGGGTGGCTGGGCCCGTGAGCCATGGCCGCTGAGCCTGTGCATCCGGAGCCTGTGTTCCACAGTGGGAGGGGCCACAACAGTGAGAGGCCCATGTACTGAAAAAAAAAAAAAAAAAGATTGCTTTGGCTATTCGGGGTCTTTTGTGTTCCCATACGAACTGTAAAATTTCTTGTTCCAGTTCTGTGAAAAATGCCATTGGTAATTTGATAGGAATTGCATTGAATCTGTAGATTGCTTTGGGTAGTATAGTCATTTTCACAATGTTGATTCTTCCAATCCAAGAACATGGCATATCTCTCCATCTGTTTGTGTCATCTTTGCTCTCCTTCATCAGTGTCTTATAGTTTTCTGTGTACAGTTCTTTTACCTCCTTAGGTAGGTTTATTCCTAGTATTTTATTCTTTTTGTTGCAATGGTGAATGGGATTGTTTCCTAATTTTTCTTTCTGATCTTTTGTTGTTAGGGTATAGGAATGCAAGAGATTTCTGTGCATTACTTTTTTATCCTGCTACTTTACCAAGTTCATTGATTAGCAGTTTTCTGGTGGCATCTTTAGGATTCTCTATGTATAGTATCATGTCATCTGCAAACAGTGACAGTTTAACTTCTTCTTTTCCAATTTGGATTTCTTTTTCTTCTCTGATTGCTGTGGCTAGGACTTCCAAAACTGTGTTGAATAATGGTGGTGAGAATGGACATCCTTGCCTTGTTCCTGATCTTAGAGGAAATGCTTTCAGTTTTTCACCATTTAGAATGGTGTTTGCTGTGTGTTTGTCATATATGGCCTTTATTATGTTGAGGTCAGTTCCCTCTATGCCCGCTTTCTGAAGAGTTTTTATCATAAATTGGTGTTGAATTTTGTCAAAAGCTTTTTCTGCTTCTATTGAGATGATGATATGGTTTTTATTCTTCAATTTGTTAATAATGCTGTATCACATTGATTGATTTGTGTATATTGAAGAATCCTTGCATCCCTGGGATAAATCCCACTTGATCATGGTGTATGACCCTTTTAATGTGTTGTTGGATTCTGTTTGCGAGTAGTTTGTTGAGGATTTTTGCATCAATATTCATCAGTGTTACTGGTCTGTAGTTTTCTTTTTTTGTGGTATCTTTGTTTGGTTTTGGTATCAGGGTGATGGTGGCCTCGTAGAATGGATAAGCTTTTTATGGTACGTTTATATTTATCTTGTTTTGAATGTCAGTGAACAACAATGTAAGATTATTTACTTTGTTTAAAAACTAGTAAACTTGCCCTAACAGGAACTGTGGAAAGTATTATAATCGTTTTTTATCCTATTGTTAGAATGAAGGTAAACATTTTAAATTCAAACCAATACTCTCAGTAGCAAGTAGCTTGTTCTAGATTCTTTGCTTTGGAAAGAGTTTTTTTTCCTCCTGATTCCTCTCTCTTAACACAGTACGTGGCAGATAATAGATTGGTTGTTTACAGAATTAAAGAGGACTGCTTTACATTGTAATGTGACATCGTTTTTCTTTCACTTTCTGTAAAAGAGAGAAATTTTTACTTGGAAGTGAGATACAAAAGCAGGGAACCCATTTGTATTTCCTAAATTGCATCATACCATATTAACCAATAATTTACTCTATCTCATTCTTTGTTCCATTTCTTTTTTTTAATCCTCTTGACCAGTGCAGCAGGCATGATTCATTTTTCATTGTTTATCCTCCTGTTAGCTGATAAGGTTTATCCTCTTGTTAACGAAAATAATTAAAATGGATAGAAGCAATGAAAATAGATAATAAGGAAATCTTGTAGAGAATGTACAAGCTTCTAAATAATTGGTCTTTTATTTTAGCTTGATATTTAATATAGACAGTGATATTCTTATTTCAATAATAGTGCCTAACATTTACTTGGTGCTTAACATGTGCCAGTGTCTCAGAGTGCTTTGCATGGCATATCTGTTTTATCTTTGGAACCCTAAAGTTGTTTTACAGAGGAGGGCATTACTATTAGGCCCATTATACAGAATAAGGAAGCTGAGGCTAGAGAGGCTTAATAATTTCCTCAGAGTTATACAGTTAACATGGGCGTTAGAATCTGGATTTGAATCCCTTTTGTTTTTTTACTTTGTACTTATAATTCAGTTATGTCAGTTATTGTCTTATTTTAATTATTATTCATGTTACAGAGTCAAATTGAAATAAAATATTTGTAAATTTAAAAACATCATAGAGGTTAGAAGGAATTAACTTCATATACAAATAATGACTGAACTATGAGAAATTCAGGTATTTGGCTATATATGTTACCCATTGTATCAAGGAATCAGTAAATGACTGCACTTTTATTTAGGTATAATATTTTTATTAAGACTGAAGATATTTTGTTAAATTCAACTTAAATACCTTTCTTTTCCCTTTTTACAAACTTACATTCTTTTCCTATATAAAAATCGTTAAGATAATTGAGTCACTGTTATGGTGGAGGAAATGTATTATTTAAGGTAAAGGTTTTCCTCAACGGAAAATGGACATGATAGTCAATTACTTATTGTTTATCTTACTGTAGTATAGTAAGTTAGCAGAGTGATGGCTTCCTTAGGAAGAGAAAACTGGGACTTGGAGGCACTCCCAAATCACAGGGCAGTAACCATAATAACCCTGAAACCAACAGAGTCTGTTACTTGGCAGTTTTGATGTTATATCAGTTTTGTACATCTGTACTGTCCAACATGGTAGGCACTTGCCCTGTATGGCTATTAATCTCTTGAAATGTGGCTAATGTGTACTGAGATGTGCTGCAAGAGTAAAGTAAACATCATTTTCAAAGATAGTAAGAAAATTTTAAATTATCTTATGAATAATTTTTGTGTTCATTTTCTCAGATCTATCTTCCATTTTACAAATTCTTCTGTTTAATTCATTCCTGATTTTTAAATTTCAGTGAACGTCCTTTTCATTTGTAGAACTATTTTTTATTCTTTTCCATTATTTCAATTTTATAAATAATACCTTAATCTTTATTATGTATATAATTCTTTCACATCTTTAATAATTTGCAGCATACTCATTTTTTAAAGGCTTTTTAAAAAATTTATTATTTTTAAATTTATTCGTTTGCCTGTGTCGGTTCTTAGTCGCGGCATGTGGGATCTTTGTTGTGGATATTTCGTTGCAGCGCATGGGCTCTCTAGTTGTGGCATGTGGGCTCCAGAGCACATGGCCTCAGTAGTTGTGGCCCGTGGGCTATCTAGTTGTGGCACGCAGGCTTAGTAATTGCCACGCAGGATTAGTTGCCCCAAGGCATGTGGGATCTTAGTTTCATGACCAGGGATCGAACCTGCATCCCCTGCATTGGAAGGCAGATTCTTAACCACTGGACCGCCAGGGAAGTCCTGAAGCATACTGATTTTATAGCTTAACTAATAATATAATATTGGTGGAGGGGGTGTGTAACCTTGCTGTTTGTTATGTTTTCTGACTATAGTTCATTGCATAATTGCATAGTGCATTGTGAATTGTGAATGTGGTTTATCTACAGCATAACCTTATCAGTGAGGATTCATACTTTGTCTGAAGGTGTGTCTCTTCGGAGGTGTGTCTCTTTCATATTTGCTTCTGCCTTATTTCCTGGGCATATTAACAGCCAGTACTGCTTTAACATTAATTTGTTAAATTGGACCGCAAGCCAGTGTATATGCAGGCCCATGATTATGAACTCTTAGGTTACATGTTTCCTCCACTCAGAACAGGCAGAGAGATACAAGGTTGTTATCTCCCTCAGCTGGTTGACATATTTCCTTTCAGTGAGAGTATACTTTTAAAGTTAATGGGTTTGTGATGATGTCTAAGTTTAAACTCCCTACCTTACACTGGCCCAAGGCGTGTCTTCTATCTCCATGTGGTCATTAAACCAAAGGCCGTTGGTCTTTAATGAGAACCCTCTCACAACATGCATCCACATAGATACACTTGCTCAAACTCTTAGCTAAGGCAGTGATAGTACCTGTTTATTCTTACTTCTTTGGTTTTGAAATCTTCATTTGATTTTTGTTACAGAGGGTTTTCTTTACTTTCTTTCAAGTCCAACTCTGCATTTAAGACAATTTTTTTCTGTGTTTTAGTTAGCAGTTCTGGATGTTTTATAGTGGTTTATTTTGAACAATATTTGCCAGAAATGTTATCCAAGTAATTGTCTATAAGTAAAGAATTGATTATGATTCATAATTTAGATGAGGAGAAGGAGCTCTGTCTACATACAGAACAGCCATATAAACTCAAACCATATAAGACTGCAAAATTAATTTACATTAATTTTTCAAAAGAACTGTTTCCTGATGAGCCCCTAAAATGTACATGGAAGGAATTTTTTGAGAGAATACTGGGGCATTTTCATTACTTTAGGTATCTGTATAGTAAAAGCTATATCCTATCATAATTAGGAATAGGAGGGTTGTTAATGTGTTTTATCTCTAAGTTACTGGCTTGTTTTGCTTCTTTAACTATGAGTTCATAATTGATAAAAATACAAATTACATGATTAGGAGAAAAAGAGTTTAAAATTATATAGTAATCTAAACTAGTACTTTTCAAAATGTGGTAAAAGACCAGATTTTTTTTTAAAGCTCAAATTCATCATAGGTATGTAACTTTTCTAAAATAAAATTATATTACTAGATAAAATAAAAAGAAAAATATAACTAATTTTTTGCTGTTAAAGTCAAAGGGTGTAAGAGGGTTCTATTCAACAAATTGAACAAACATAACATAGGAAAAAAGAATTACAGAAGCACAGAAAGAGTGGCGTTGATACAAAGAATTGAAATTCTGCCCATGACTTCTGGTTGTTCCATAATTGTAACTAAACGAAAAGTTGTGAAAGAAATAGCAGTTCTTTGTATTAAATGTCTGACACATGTACACTTTGAACAAACACCATTTATTACAGTATTCAAAGTTTTTAACATTTTGACTTTTTTTAATACTCAAAGTTTTTAATGTGGCAAATGAGTTTGCTTTTTCAAAACTTACTTAAAGTCTGCTTTGGATTGAATATAATATTACCCTCAGGGAATAATGAAATTGTCTCATTTTTTAATTTTAGTACTATTAATGGTATTAATAATACTACTAATAACTCAGAGTTATGTTAATGAGAATGGAAGAAGAGATTTTTTAAAGCAGTCTCAACAACTCACGATACTCATTTTCACCTTTTATCCAGAGTGAAGCAAGAGATGCTCTATTTTCAAAATTCATTTTCATTTCTTTATCATAACCAGTTACACCAGTTTGCTCTATAAATTCATAGTTAAATTTAAATGATCTTTTGATGAAATAAATGGATTTTACAGCCATGAATTTCCTATGTATAGATATTCTTCTGTTGGAAAAATTTCAAAACATTGTTATGTATTTCAGGTGTTTTATAATAACTTTTCACACATGTGCACTATCAAGATCATCATCTACTTTATTGATCACAGTCATCCTTTGATATCCTTGGGGGATTGGTTTCAGGACCATCCCTTGGATTCCAAAATCTGAGGATGCTCAAGTTTCTTTTGTAAAATGGTGTAGTATTTACATATAATCTAAGCATATCCTCCCATTTCCTCCCTCCCTCCCTCCCTCCCTCCCTCCCTCCCTCCCTCCCTCCCTTCCTTCCTTCCTTCCTTCCTTCCTCCTTCCCTCCCTCCCCACCTCCCCTCCATCCTCCCTCCCTCCCTTCCTTCCTTCCTTCCTTCCTTATAATGTTGACTTGTTTGCCCTCAGGTTTTAGTTGTTGTTATTATGTTACAGCAGTCCCCCCTTATCCGGGGTTTTGCTTTCTGCGATTTCAGTTACTAGCTGTCAGCTGATGTCTGAGAATATTAAATGGAAAATTGCATGATTAATTCATGAATTTTAAATTGCACACTCTTCTGAGTAACATGATGAATCTTGGTCTGGCCTGCTCCATCCTGGACTTGAAGCATCCTTTTGTTCATTGTATCCCACCTGTTAGTCACTTAGTAGCCCTCTAGGTTATCAGATTCGAATGCAGAGTTATCTCACTGCTTGTGCTCAAGTAAACTTCATTTTACTTAACAATGGCCCCAAAGGCCAAGAGTAGTGATCTGGCAATTTGGACACGCTAAAGAAAAGCAGTAAAGTACTTACTTTAAGTGAAAGGTTAAAGTTCTTTACTTAATGAAAGAAGACAATCCTATGCTGAGGTTGCTAAGATCTATGTTAAGAATGAATCTTCTATCTGTGAAATTGTGAAGAAGGAAAAAGAGATTTGTGCTAGTTTTGCTGTTGCACCTCACACTGCAAAAGGTACAGTCACAATGCATGATAAGTGCTTAGTTAAGATGGAGAAGGCATTACATTTGCACAATAAGATTTTGAGAGAGCAGGAGAGAGAGAGAGAGAGCACGCACCTTCACATAAGTTTTATTACAGTATGTTGTTATAATTGTTCTATTTTATTATTAGTTATTATTGTTAATCTCTTACTATGCCTAATTTATAAATTAAACTTTATCATAGTTATGTATGTATAGCAAAAACATAGTATATATAGAGTTTGGTACTATCCACAGTGTCAGTCATCTGCTGGGGGGAGGGGATTGGGTCTTGGAATGTAAACCCCACGGCTAACGGGGAACAAACTGTATATGGATGCAGATGGTCCTGTTCCCAAAACTGAATTTAATATGTGAAACGTAGGATAATTATTTGGAAATTACTTCAATTGTCATCATTTAATTTACTGCTATTGCCACTTTATTAAAAGGCATGTCTTTTTCTTGAAAAGTCCAGTGAAGTTTGTTACTCTAATTGTAAATTATTGTTAAAACTAAATAAGAAAGAAATTGCTTCGCTTATGGAGCTAGTATTGTTACACCATGCATTTAAAAGAATAGGTTTAAAAAGTAAATAAATAAAAGAATAGGTTTTATTGAAAGTTAAAAATAATTGTAAAATAAGTTATAAAAATAAGTGCTTACATTTTGGACTACAAATTATAAATTGACCTTAAAATATCATGAACAGTGCATCATCCTTCTGTACATGAACACTGTGCATATCATGGGAATTTAGTAACACATAAACTGTTCAGATGAGTCTACTGATCTTGCGTTTGTATGTTTTGACCATGTCTACTTGGTATACAAATTTCTAAATATTTACTCTCAGTATCTATAGTTATCTCATTGTAGACTGTAAACAAACAGTTCTCAAACTAGCACCCAAAACATGGACCAATCATACTTGAAAGGCACTGGTGTGAACTATCATACTGGCTCACAAATAACTTGAACGTCTTTGTCAAGAGCATGCTCATCTCATCTTCATCAGTAGCAACAAATGATCAAAGTTCGCTTCACATACACCTGTAGACCTTTCTGTTCCTCTTGTATCTTTGGTGTTATAGGGAGAAATGTTTAATAATTGTATTTATTGATTGAATTTTTTCTGTTTCACCTTTAGCATTGTAAACCCCTTTAACTTTTCTATAATTTCATTAACTGGGAAAAGATATATTCAAAACCTGAGTTTTATAGTGTTAGGAGTTCATCTGTGGTATCTCAGGGATTTCTAGGATCAGGGTAGGCCACGTGAATTTTTCCATAATACATGCTTGGTTTTCCAAATAACATTTTCATGGTAAAAAGCATACTGTTGAAAAAGACAGCTTGAAAAACAATTTATTGGACTTTTAAACTTGTTATTTCATTTTTGGGGCTGCTTTTCTGAGCTCCTATGTTGCTCTTCATAGGAAAAATTGTGAGTAATGTTCCATCTTGAAAGTAGGACAGCAAAATGTAACGTGCTAATTTTTTTCTCCATTTATATAGCAAATAGTGCTCTTTACAGACAATGACTGATGAACTGAAGAGTCATTGATTATAGTTCTTTATAGAACTAATTATCATTACATCAATAAAATGTTATTATTGTATAGAACTGTTATATTGTGTGAGTTGTCTTTGAGGATTTTTTTTAAAAATAAATTTATTTATTTATTTTTGGCTGCATTGGGTCTTTGTTGCTGCGTGTGGACTTTCTCTAGTTGCAGCAAGCAGGGGCTGCTCTTCATTGTGGTGTGTGGGCTTCTCACTGCAGTGGCTTCTCGTTGCGGAGCATGGGCTCTAGGCACATGGGCTTCAGTAGTTGTGGCATGCGGGCTCAGTAGTTGTGGCTCACGGGCTTTAGAACACAGGCTCAGTAGTTGTGGTGCATGGGCTTAGTTGCTCCGCAGCATATGGCATCTTCCCAGAACAGGGCTCGAACCTGTGTCCCCTGCATTGGCAGGCGGATTCTTAACCACTGTGTCACCAGGGAAGTCCCAAGGATTTTTCTAAAATGTAATTTTTTTGCGTGTTTTCCTATGATTGTCTATATGAAGTAGTATTTGGTAAAGAACCAGTCTTATTTCTACTTATTGTTAGGAAAGTTATTTTCACTTTGCCGTTTTATAGCTTGGTAATATACTTTCAGGCTTTTTATGTATGTTGCTGTTTTCTCTGCTATGTATGTCTTGCCCAGAAGAATTGTCATCATGAGCATATTTTTTGGCAGTAAATATTTTGCTATATGCAAGAACTTTTTAGGTGCGTCATTCTTGCCCATTGATGTGAAATTTAGTTCTCAGATGGCAGTTAAGAAATTTTCTAAAGAAGGAAAATAAAATATAAACATTACTTCTTAAGAGAAAATTATAAACTTTTACCTTAAATTAGATTTTGATTAGAAAAATCTTTGGTGGTACTGTAGACTTTTAAGTTTTTTAAACTAACAATTGTGATCATATTTTATTTTTTTCCTATAATATAATCATCAGCATGTTAGTGTATCTGGACTGTCTTAAGTACTTTGGAATCATAGCCATTTGTTCTTAAAGAATTACGTACAATGCCAGCCACTTACGGTGTACCCAAGCATTAAGGATGTGGGTAATAACAACAACATTAATAATAGCTATGATTTATTGCATGTTTATTATGTATCAGAGACTATTCTAAGCACTTTTTCATACCATAATTCATTTATTTCTCACAATAACCTATGAGCTAGATGGTCATTTTTTATTATCCCCATTTTACACATGAGAAAGAGTTGTTAATAAGTTGCACAGTAGATTTCAACTCTAACCTCCAAGTTCTGCTCTTCTAACTACTAGGGTAGTTAGAATTGCACAAAATAAGATGAATGAAAGATTATTTCACTTCCTAAACTATAAGAAATAGTTTAGGTAAGGTGTCATTGTAGCATGATGTACTTTGTTAACATTTCTAAACCTTGTAAATGTAAATGGGTAAACTTTCACATTAGTTCAGAAGAGACCTGTTGATAACACTGATCCTCTTTTGCTATTATTACATCTTTTCATATATTTTTATGTTGCACAAATAATTTTTAGTTTGACACATTGATGTGCAAAATACCATTACTCTAGTAGTGTTTAATAGTGTAAATTATGTAGAAATGTGTTTAAAAATAATTTTTACAAGTGCTGGATGAAGATGAAGTACATTTTTAGTTACTTTTTTTACGCATTCTCTTAAAGATAGTCAGTGTTACTAAACATGACATTTTGCTTTTACATACCCGAGAATGCTGTTTTTAGTGCAACTCTTGAAGTTACAATGTGATTGAAAAATTTAACTTCTGGGATTTGACTTTCTGTTTTAGTGTGTTTACTATGTTATAAATGAAAGATATGATTTAACCACCAACAGACCTCTTTGTGGATATAAATGTATCATTACTCACTTCTAGTTAGTAGGGTGTTCAGTAAGTCAGTTTTCTTCTCATTGGGATTTATACTAAAACACTAAAATTTTTTTGGTATAGCTTTTCTTTTAAGCTAGAACTTATATATGAGAAAGCTACTTGGAATTAGTGGTACAACCTGTGTTCATGAAGTCACATTTTTGGGAGGTGTTTCACTCTCAGTCTTAGAGCTAGAACTGTAAACTTAGCCTCGGTAATAGTATGTGTTAGCCAACTGAGCTAACACATTGAATTAGGCAGAGACTTAAAAAGTTTAGCTCTAAATAAACAAGGGCCTCTTTTTCTCCTAGTTAATGAGTCTGCATCTGCCATCACATTATTGGAACATGAAGATAGATTGCCATAGAAAGTAAAACACTCATTCTTCAATGCCTTATTAGGGTGAAAGTAATTCACATGTAAGTGATATATAAAGACTATATAATTGCCTGAAAAAGAGAAAATTAGGAAATGAGGTAGATCTTTTTTTCTTGTGTTTACTGCCTGTTATCAAGAGCTGGGCTAGAATATATGCCTTTCTGTGAATAAGGAATGGTCTTAGTGTATAATTTTATGTTTCATAACTCTAAAAGTAATTATTTTACTTTTTCTTATCCAATATTTCTGAAGACCTTCTTCCCCCATTTTCTTAGCACATATTTATTATCTCCAGCTTCCTGATTTTTAAACTCTGATTTCTCTTCTGAGCCTTAGACCTATATAGTGTAGAGCTATCTACTCTTAACCTCCGCTTGAAATTTCTTGTAAGCAGCCCGACTTTGGGGGGAAGAATTTCCCAAACTGAAATTCTCTCCTGTACTTTGTTCCTCCATTTTTACCCATCTGAAGAAATATCACCCATTTACTTACTGCTCACACAAGTCAGTCATCACCCATTTTTTTCCCTCTTACACCACATTTGGTGTCTGTCATCAAGTTCTGTTTATCTCTTAAATGTATCTGCTATCAATATTGTTAGTTCTTAACCATCACATCTCTGTCCAAAAACCTGAAATAACCTCTTATTTGGTCTTTTTCCCCCCCACTCATGTCTCCTTCATTTTCCACAGAATAGCCAGAGTAGTCACTCTGAAACAATTGTTTAAAAATGTTTATGCTGATCATGCATAAAACCATCCGGTGCCTTTCTGTGTTAAGAGTAAACCTACAATTGTCAATACAATCCACAAGACCCATTATAATGTGGCCCCTACTTACCATTCCCACCTCATATCAAGTACTATACTCCTTTTAACTTATGCTCTAGTCACAATACCCTTTCATTTATCTTGACTTCTACACATCTTGCAGATCTACCTTTAGATGTCACTTTTATACAGAAGCCTTCTCTGCTCTTCTCCTCTACCTTCGTCAATCATCCGATGTAAATCTTAAATCACATCTTTCTGTTATAACCTCCCATAGCATTTACTAATGGTTTGTAATTATATATTTACTTATGTGGTTGTTCCCTGCTCTTCTGTGTGCTTCATGAAGGCAAGAACTCTGTGTCTTATTCATCACATATTCATAATGCCTTACACATAGTGCTCAGTAAATAATTGGTCAATAAATGAATGTTAATTACAGCCTACACACTGTTTCTTTTTCTTTTTTTCTGATTAAAGGTAGGAATGTGTTTCTTTATGGGAACAGAAAAGATTCAATTCAGCGAGAAAGGCCATGGCAGAACTATATTCTACCTATTATCAGCAAGGGTGATATTTTTGTAATAGTGTGGTGGCTTTGGTGGCTTTCAAATTACAGTTTTGAGTTCCTTCATCCAAAAAGTACTAATTGTGATTGAAATGAAGGAATAGGCAGGTTGAACTATAAAGTACAGGTTAGCACTCTTTACATTAACAAATTGCAAGGAGCATTGTTGGCCATATTCTTTGAACTTCTCTCTGGTGTCCAAAAGTAATGTAAATTTGAAACTTAACAATGTTGGGGAGTTCCCTGGTGGTCTAGTGGTTAGGGTTTGCTGCTTTCACTGTGGTGACCCAGGTTCAGTCCCTGGTTGTGGAACTGAGATCTCACAAGCTGCTTGGCACAGCCAAAAAAACAAAAACAAAAACCAGTTTTATAACCGGAACACGGGGTGTTAGAAAACATGTTCTGATTCTCAGCTCTGCAGCTTATTAGTTGGAAAGTATTGGGAAGAATTCCCTGAACCTCTGAGTCTTAGTTTTCCTCCTATAAAATGGATATAATAAAACCTTAATCAAAGGTGTTATTATGGAGAGTAAATTTTATATTTTGTGTTTTTATATTAAATATTTTATATAAAATAATTATATATAAATTTATAACGTGGGTTAGATAGTTATGTTTATTAACTGTTTGAATTTGGATTAATCTTCTGAATAATCTTAGTTATGTATATTCCAAATTAAATTAGGAAACATAAACTTATAGGATTTCTGAGACATTGCCCTTTATTTTAAGTTAGTTTTTTTTTTCATTTCTGTTATAAAATTCTGGTTTAGAATACAGATAAGAAATACATTTCCTGGTAAGTAATATTATTTAAGCTATTTTGTTAATGCTTTTTTTTGAGAATGAATTTTCTAATATTGTCTTTTTTAAAAATACGCTTTACTAAAAGCTATTCAAGGGTGAAACAGTTGAAACAGTATTTGTGCAATCATAAGTATCCTCTGATTAATAGTATTTTTTACCTGAACTCCAACTGTTACAGGTAACTATAAATACAAATTGAAACTTAAGGTAATATACCAATTCTGTACATCAGTAGTGTTTTGTGTGTGTTTTTAAGAATGATTAAGTCTTTTTTTAAAGTCATGGAAGCCATTTCAGTTGACTTTATAACTGCAGACCATATATTTGTCTCATGATTTCTTCCATCAAAGCATGAAGAAGTGAATTATTGAAAAGATAAAAATAAATTTGTTTGCTTTCTGTCAGAGTTCATATCCACAGCCAACCTTGATAGAAGACCAGAATGATTTAGACAAGTTTGCTTTGGAGATTCATAACATATGCTTGCTGGACAGAATTGAGTTATCTCTGCTCTGGAGAGTAAGTTATTGTAGCAGGAGCTGACAGAGATGAAGATAACTGAGGGAAATTCAATTACCTTTTAGTGTTTTCTTTCTAATAGGATTCTTAATGTGAAAAAGATCCTTAGGTGATGTGCCCTTGTTATGTATGAGATTTTCCTTGATACCTGTTTCCAGAATACCATGAATGTTCAGTTCCAAGTTGTCATTAAGCATGAAATAGGCAGCTTACTGTTAAGAGTAGTTTTGATCGAAAGGTCTAATTTTTACTTGATGTCATTGGTGATCATTACAATCATTGCCCTCTGTGGTTTTCTTTAACAAAATATATATTATTTTGTCTGAGTTTATTATTTAATATGTTAGGAGGGTTTTTTTCCCCCCTTTCTTTCAAATGACCCTTTCTGGAAGTATCCTATAGCTTCTCAGTGTTGATATAATTGATATCTCTGTCTAATTATCATATACTGAGGCTTGGCAACCTTGTGTAAATGCTGTTAGAATTCTCAAGCCTCCATTTTCACTTTGCTTTGTCATTCTGCCAGACTTTTTGTTAATGGTGTCTTTACTTTCTTACTCCCTTTTACTGTTCAGTGTCTTGCAGCCTGGCTTCTCTCCTTTCCTTTTCATCTACAATCCTAGAACAAAAATATTACAAATGTTCTCTTCATATGATCTAATTATATTACCTGTTGACTCCTTTTTATTATTCATGTTCCTGATCTCCACATCATTTGACATTGATGATCAACCCTTCCATTTTGAAATTCTTTTTTTGTTTGACTTTCTTACCAGGTGCTTTCCTGGTTAGCTTTTTACTTCTCATAGTTCTCCTTCTAGTTTCATTTCTATCTCCATTTCTTATTTCTTTACCAAAAGTATAGGTCTTTCACAAGAATATCTCATTGGTACTTAAAAAATATATATATATATATATATATATTTATTTATTTGGTTGCATCAGGTCTTAGTTGTGGCAGGCGGGCTCCTTAGTTGCGGCTTGCCAGCTTCTTAGCTGTGGCACGTGGACTTCTTAGTTGTGGCAGGCAGGCTCCTTAGTTGCGGCTCGCTGGCTCCTTAGTTGTGGCATACAAACTCTTAGTTGTAGCATGCATGTGGGATCTAGTTCCCATACCAGGGATCAAACCCAAGCCCCCTGCATTAGGAGTGCAGAGTCTTAACCACTGCGCCACCAGGGAAGTCCCCCATTGGTACTTTTAACTTTTGTGTTTTTTAATAATTTCATATAATGTCATTATTATATAAAACCTCTATATAGAAGATATTAAATGTTTTTAAACTTAAAACTTTTATATTTATTGTCTTCTATAGCTAATTTAAATTTTAACAATTATGAAAAGGCACAGGGTGAGACATACCTTTCTAATCTCCTCCTGGATGCCTTCAACCTCCTCACCTTTGTAGGAAGCCATTGTTAGTTTCTTGTGAATCTTGTCACGGTTTCTTTATGCACATATATACAGAGAGGAATATATATTCTCATCTCCCTTTCTTTATACAAATGTTAACATATCTGTAATGTTCCAAACTTTGCTTTTTAAACTTAATATTATTTTTTGGAGATTTTTTTTACATTCCCATCAGCAGCATATGAGTATCTGTTTCCTAATAGAGTGTGTTATCAAACTTTTAGACTTTTGTCATTCTCATAGATTATGCATGATCGTATGTAGTTTTCATTTGTTTTTCTCAGTATAGTTTTAACTTATATTTCTGATTTTTATGCCTTTTGTATTTCCCTTTCTAAAAAATATCCTTTGCTTGTTTTTCTGGATGTTCTTATTTTCTTACTCATTTGTAGAAGTTCTGCATATATTAAGGAATTAACTCTGATATATGTTATAAGTATTTTTGCAGTTTGTTGAGTTACATATGGTGGAATTTTTGGTGTCCTGCAGACGTTTTTTACAAAATGTTTTTGTTGTTGAATTTATGAATGTTTTCTTTTATGACCTGATTTTTTGGTTGGTAGTTGGAAGATTATAAAGGCATTTCTCCATATTTCTTCTAGTATTTCTGCAGTTTTATTGTCTTATGTTTAAATATTTCATTTATTTGTAATTTATCTTAGTATATGAAGATAACTGGGATATGAGTCTAACTTTATTTTATATGACAATCTAATTTTCTCTGTACCATCTGCTACATAGTCCAGAATTTCTCCCTTGATTTGAGATGCCATTGTTATCAAATAATAAATGCCTATGTTTTAGGCATTTTTTTTGTATAATCTATATTTCCGTATTAGTCTCTGTGATTTCATTTATTGGTGTTAATTTTTATTTAAATTATTGAAGCTTTATAATGCGTTTTAATACTAATAGGGCTATGCAGTCCTTTCCCCTCATTGACTTTTAAAAATATAAAATTTTGAGAATTGCTGTGGCTAGTCTTGTTTAGCTAATAATGTTAAATTCAGCTTGTCTCTTTCAAAAAGCTATTTTCATTTGATTCTCTTGAGCTTTTTGGGTATATAGTCATTTCATGTGCAGATATTGATAGGTTTTACATCTTATTTCTGATTTTTATTCTTCTAATTGCTTTTTCTTATCTAATTGAATTGGCTTATTCAGTTGTTATTATTGAGTATTAATAGTAATTATTGGCTGCCATATTCTGTTTACTAATGTTTTGTTATTTTACCATTCTGCTCTCTATGAGTTCAACATTTTTGGTTTTTAGATTCCACATAAAAGTGAAAATATTCATTTAGTTCTGTTTCATCGAATTTATTTTTTTAATGAAAAATTTATCCAATTTTGTCATCCTTAAGTGGAGTTGTAGAGTTGATAGTATGCTTTTTAAATGTTAGATATTCATGGATTGACATTAGATATTCATGGATTGACTGATTCCATTTTAACATAATGATAGTCCAAATTAATGCTTATCAGGTCATTATAAGTTATACTCTTTCACTTTAAGCAGTCATAAATAATATACATTCATTGATTTTTGTGGTGATGCTTGAAATTAATTTGTGATTAATTTGATTATAATTGTATAATAGCTATGAGTGTGTGAAATGCTTCTACGTATCTATAATCCAGATAATCCCAAATCTATTTTTATTGATTTGTTTAGATTATTATGGAAATAAAAACAACAACAAAAAAGGGTCATTTAAAAGTAGAATTCAGATACATCCTAGAAGACTGACCTGGGAAACCCTGACTTAAGAAAAAATTTTGTTTAGAATTTTGTTTGTAATTTATCTTAGGATAAACTGTGGTATGAATCTAACTTTATTTTATATGACAACCTAATTTTCTCTGAACCATCTGCTACATAGTCCAAATTTTCTCCCCTGATTTGAGATACCATTGTTATCAAATACTAAATGGTTCTTTTTAAAATTTTTTTATTAAAATTTTTTTTTTATTTATTTATTTTTGGCTGCTTTGGGTCTTCGTCGCTGCATGTGGGCTTTCTCTAGTTGTGGTGAGCTGGGGCTACTCTTTGTTGCAGTGCGCGGGCTTCTCATTGCGGTGGCTTCTCTTGTTGCAGAGCTTGGGCTCTAGGCATATGGACTTCAGTAGTTGTGGCTCATGGGCTCTAGAGCACAGGCTCAGTAGTTGTGGCACACGGACTTAGTTGCTCCACGTCATGTCGGATCTTCCCGGACCAGGGCTCGAACCCATGTCTTCTGCATTGGCAGGCAGATTCTTAACCACTGCGCCACCAGGGAAGCCCGGTTCTTTTTTTTGAATGCAAAAAAAAAATGTATTAATCTGAAGAATACATGTGGAAAAAAAAGAGGGAAAAAATGTAACAATAAAGAGAATATTCTCCAGTATCTTTTCCCTTACCATACTCCCAAGATAATGGTTTGGCACAAAACTTTCCAGACTTTTTATTATTAATGTATACTTTATGTATAATTGTATGTATATATGTTCCATACATAATACACATTTGACCAAATATGGAATTATATTATGTAGAATGTTATGTATTTTCAGCTAGTAGTTCTTATATTTTTATTTGCCTATGGACTCTTGAGAATCTGACCTTGAGATATTTATAGAAATATAACCATGCAGTTTTACATGTAATCTTTGGAGGTTTACAGTTTCTGACTTGAGAGTATCTTATGTAAGAGTCTGTGTGGTTTGCATATATCACTTCTCTTATAGCAGTCATGTAGGGGAAATAGAGGCTAACCTTTCACTGATATTTCTCTTTGTTATGGATATTATGTTTTCAAATTCTGGATTAGGTTATTCTTATTGGAGACTTTGTGAGAGTTACTTGTATCTGTTAAGAATGTTTCAAAATTATTTGTCTGTTGAGGGAAACAAACCTTAGGTATTGACTCCTTTATGATAGGATCTGTTCATTTTAATTTCAGTTCCTAGTATAGGCTTGGAACATAGGAAGTTCTCAATAAAATATTGTTAAATTAATGAAAATATCAACTAATAACAAGGTAGAATATAGGATTAATGAAGGTTTTCATATCCAACTAACAAAAATTTGGGGATTCAATCTTTTCATGTGAGATCCTAGATTCTTTTAGCTTAAGAAAATGTTCTGTTCATATCCTGGTAGAAGCATAAAGAAAAATAGTAATCATTATGCTCCCTTGTATTTTTTATTAGATTGCCACTATTTTTCTGTTTTCCCCCAGCTTTATTGAAGAATGATTAAGTAAATATTATATATATTTAATGTGCACAACATGATATTTTCATATATGTGTATATTGTGAAATGGTTACCACAGTTGAGCAAATTAACATATTCCATCACCTTACCCCATTGTTTTGTGTGTGTGGTCGACCACTTGAGATCTACTCTCAGCAAATTTCAAGTGTACAACATATTCTTATTAACTATTGCCACCATACTGTACATTAGATATCCAGAATTTACTAATCTCAGAAAAATTCTGTACCATTTGATTAATATCTTCCCTTTCTCCCCACCCCTTAGCCTCTAGCTATATTACCATTCTACTCTCTTACTATGAATTCGACTTTTTCATTTTTTGATTCTACATATAAGGGAAATCTTGCCATTTGTGATGACACAGATGAAACTGGAAGACAGTATGCTGAGATGACCATAAACAAAAACACAAATACTGCATGATTTCCCTTTTTCTGAGGTTGAATAATATTCCAGTATATATATATATACCACATTTTCTTTATCCATTTATCTGTCAGTGGATACTTAGGTTGTTTCCATATTTTGGCTAGTTTTAATAATGCTGCAAGGAACTTGGGAGTGCAGGTATCTATTCGAGGTAGTGAGTTATTTCCTTTGGATATAAAGAAGTGCATTGCTGGATCACATGGTAGCTCTATTTTTAACTTTTTGAGAAACCTCCATACTGTTTTATATAGTGGTGACACCAATTTACAATCCCACTAACAGTGCAGAAGGGTTTCCTTTCCTCTGCATCTCCTCCAACACTTGATATTGCTTGTGTTGTATTAGAGTATCACCTGTGTAATAATCTCTAAATTTCCTTTCATTCACTTTTGTAGGAAATTTTTGAAACCATAAACATGTTTTTTCTGTTTATTTTGCTCTTTCTAGTGACTTTATATATTTGTTCTTACGTGCGTGTAAAATTGGTAGAGTGCAAAATAAGTCGGAGCTATTTAAAGATTAGTTGAAGGACAGACTTTTTTCATCTTTGTCCACTTCTTTATTTTATATTCCCATTACTGAATTGAATTCCCCATTTTGTCTTTCAGTTAGTGGTTGAAATACCAGGCAAATGAAATATAATGATACTGTGTTTCTTCTTACTAACTTTAAAAGTAAACTTGTAATTATGACACAGTGCAAAGCATTTTCAAGTGAACCTCCCAGTTTTGCTTTCCTATTTGTCTTTCCTTCAGAGAAATGGTAAGTTTGACAATATATAAATTCTTTAACTGTAGCTTTTGTCGTTATTTTCTTTACGTTAGATAAAAATGATGTTGATAAATAATCATGAGAGTGATGGAATACTATCTTAGTTAAGGTGTATTATAAGTCCTTTTAAATGTCAAGATCACTTTACTTTGAGCACCCAGCCAGTGAGACCACATGATTACTATGTTGCAGTTTCACATAGCTCTGACTTTCCAGTCAGATAACCATGTGCATTAATCTTGGCTCTGTCATTTACTAGCTGTGTGAGCTAAGACATTATTACCTCATGTTAAAATCAGGATAATAATGGTGCCTACCTATAGTAATTTTGTGAAGAGTAAATGGGATTTGATATATGTAAAGTGCCTGTTACTGTGAGTCCATATTAAGTGTTTAATGATGCAGCTATTATTGTTACTTTAAAAAGGGGAGTATTTGTTTTATTCTAAGTAATCTCAAGGATTATCCAAGGAATGCTTACATGTCCCACACTTCTCTTCTGGAATGCTTACCTCTGCCTTAGGGCCTAGATCCAGTCTACTGCTATATCAGAAGTCTGGAGGCTACCTCTTACTCTCATGCGAGTAGCTTTCCAGGAAGTAGCCATTTTTTCTTTATTCTGTTGCTCAAAGCATGGACATAGGCTTTTCTTTTTCTCATTTGTAGGCCTAGCAATGATAGAAGGACATCACAGTGCAGAAAGGGAAAATAAAACTCATTATTGAATATTGCATCTCCTAATTCATAGGCCATGCTCTTGCATAGGAGGTTTTCTCTTGATTTTTTCTTGACCTCTGTCTCTCTTATCCCTTCACCCGGTTGCAGGGGCTTGTTCAGTTTCCCCACATAGGCATCTCCTTTGACCACATTCCTCCTCTTTTTAGTCCAGGCCCATTTGCCTCCAGTCTTAGAATGAAAAGAATGTTGGTTCTTAGTAAGTCCAAGGTTTGCCTTTATCCTTCCTCTGGTTGATTGACAATGGGACCATCAAATTCCTTAAGGGAAAGTCTCACCCCAGTTTATCATACATGTTCTGGTATATCTTCCACACCTGGACTCTGCAATCATAATATTTCTCAGTATATTTCCAAAGTGTGCTGTATTCATTCTGGAATGCACTATTTTTAGAGATTCTTCTAGGATGTGCTTTAACTTGTTTCACTTTCTATTTTAGCTTCTTGATACTGGCCAGATTAAGAGCTAGGCTCATGACATTTTCTGCTGTCAGTCTTCTGTGGGTAACTTTTGAACAGAAAATATGCATACCTACACAGGGCCCATGTATACATGCACTTATTTTTAAAAATCATACCTTTTAGAATTATATGTGAAGCTAAAGAAGCTATTATTGTTGGGGCAAAGGAAGACCGTTCTAAAGTAAGCTGATGTTTCTGCCCTTGTTTGAAAATTATAAGTAATGCTTCTCTAGCTTCAAAAAACAGAGCTATATTACTGGGCACTCTGTTAAAGTTAGGAAGCTAGAAAAAAGCAAAGGAACTATAGCACAGTTAAAATTGAATTCATACCTATGAGCAGTGCTGATCAAATTAAATCCAAACTGAAAAAAATATTTTTCTTCATTATCTTCTCAGTGTATTCTGATAATATAAAATATATTCTTGATAGAGAACTGGATCTCTTACTGCTGTTGAAAACTCTCTTCTAAGAAAAGGTCCGAATATACTCCTTATAGATAGATCAAGCCTGTATTTAAGGTTTCAATTTATGATATATCCTAGTTATCTTAACAGTTGACCAGATCAACTATTTATATGTTAAATGATTTATAAAAACCTTTGCGGAATGATTTTTTTAATGAAGGAAATGGGTAAAAATACATTAGGCACCCAATGAAGATATAAACAAGCGTGTATTGGTGTACTTAAAGAGAGAGCTCTGGTAATTACATGTCTTATTCTGTTATTCTTATTTAAAACTACAGTCTTTTTAAAATATTTATTTTATTTCTTTTCTTTATTTTTTTGGGTCCGTCGGGTTTTAGTTGCGGCATGCGGGGTCTTCCTTGAGGCGTGTGGGATCTTTTCGTTGTGGCACGGGCACTTCATTGTGGCCAGTGGGCTTCTCTCTAGTTGTGGCGTGCGGGTTTTTCTCTCTCTAGTTGAGGCGGACGAGCTCAGTAGTTGTGGCACGCAGGCTTAGTTGCCCCGCAGCATGTGGGATCTTAGTTCCCTGACCAAGGATTGAACCCACATCCCCTGCCTTGGAAGGCCGATTCTTTACCACTGAACCAGCAGGGAAGTGCCTCTTATCTTTACTTTTTTTTTTTTTTTTTTTGGCTGCATTGGGTCTTTGTCGCTGCAAGCGGGCTTTTTTTCTAGTTGTGGCCAGAGGGGGCTACTTTTCGTTGCGGTGTGCATGCTTCTCATCGCAGTGGCTTCTCTTGTTGTGGAGCACGGGCTCTAGGTGTGCGGGCTTCAGGAGTTGTGGCACACGGGCTCAGTAGTGGTGGTTCGCAAGTTCAGTAGTTGTGGCTCGTGGGCTCTAGAGCGCAGGCTCCATAGTTGTGGGGCACGGGCTTAGTTCCTCCACAGCATGTGGAACCTTCCTGGACCAGGGCTTGAACCTGTGTCCCCTGCATTGGAAGGCAATTCCCTGTGCCACCAGGGAAGTCCCCTCGTATCTTTACTTTTAAGAAAGGTTTTTATTTGAGCTGTTCTCTCTTTTTTTTTTTTTTTTGCCTTCTTATTTTGCTATATTTTATTTTTTCTATCTTAAATGAGCCCTTTCTTCTTGGTGAACAGTTACATAGCCTGTAATTCCTTTGTGAAACCCTCCCTGGTTCCGAATAGTTCTTTCTTGTTGTTTCCAAACACACCATGAATATCTTTCTTAGCAGGTATCTTATATTCTAATTATATTTTCTCCTGTATCTCTCAACTACATTGAGATGTTGGAGGAGAGGGACTGTTTGCTGTATAGTTGGTTAACTTCATGACTGAGTCTACAGTAAGTGTTGGGTGTTAGTATATATGCCTGTCAGCCTTCTGATTATTTCATGTCTCTTCTTATTGGATCCTTATGAGAAGCACATCACATTATGTCCTTTTTATATGAGGAAACTGAGGCATAGGGAGATTAAATACCTTGCCTGAGCATGAATGTGTCAGAGCCAAGATTTAAAGTCAGGTTGTATGGCTCTAGAGTCTGCTCTTAACCACACTGGTAACTATGGTTTTTTAAATTAATCATGTTTTGAGTTTTTGGTTTTCATGCTTGTTCTTGAACTACTTTTATTTGAAATTTAAGCATAAGACTTACCTATTTGTAGTCGTAGTACTGTGTGTGTGTGTGTCTGTGTGTGTGTGTGTATGTGTATATACATATATCTCCTTTTAGTCTAATACAAGTAAGACACCCTAGTTTTGTATGCTTTTCAAAGAATCTAATGGTTAGCTAGATATGTTGAGTTAAAAGATTATAGGATTTACTTAAGATATCCAGCTCTTGTGCAGATTAGCAAAAAGTAAAGTTTAAAAGATTAAAACTTCTCTCTCTCCTTCTCTCTCTGTATATGTGTTTGTGTATAATCATATAATCTTATGCAAAGATATATTTGTCTCATATTATGAGTTTTTAAAACAAAATTATTTGAGTTTAACCCTATTTAAATTTCATGTTAATTTTGTTGATCACAGATTCTAACCACATTTTACTTTATTTACCAAGCTGATGTATGATGTATGCAGGCATTGTTAAAGAAATCAGTTTGTCTTTATGGAAAGTGTTTTGTTATCTACTTAAGAATTTTGTGATTTTCATTGTTAATAAGTAACTCTGATGAAGTAATGAAATAATATAAACAATGTTGTGTGTGCAGTTGACACACAAGTGGAAACTGTAGCCCTCTAGCCCTCTTCTTAGTGTTGACTTTACAAATATGTAAAAGCTTTTAAAACAAATTTTTTATTATCTAAAGTAAAATATTAGAAGTTATATTAATCCTCAAATTATTTAAAAATACTGTTTGAAGTCTGCAATTGTAGAGATGAGAACCCAACATATTGTATCCAGTGCATTAAAACAATAAGAAATGGAAGCGATACTTTGATAAGTGTTCTGCCTGTTTTAACCTTGAATGCTATTATCGTGGGGATGATGCTATATCTGTTTCATTGGCGTAGGCTTTTTCACGCTGAGAGAAATCAATACTTTGAGGCATTGGATGACAGAGGAATCACTTTAGAATTAAAGGTGGCTGTCACACATTGTCATTGGCTGACTTTCGTTGGCTATTGAGGTTTTTAAGCTGTCATTTTTCTAAGTCTTTTTCAGGAGTCTTTGTAAGATTCCCGAGGACAACTTTTTTTTTTTTTAATGATTAGTCTTTACATCTGAGTTGAGATCAAGTACAAAGACCTCCAAAATTGCAGTATTGAAGAGCTTCTTAATTTGTTGTCCCTTAGGTGATTTCCCTTTTAAATCGTTTACAATGAGACAAGTAATTTATAGTGTAAGTGATTTTGAGATAAATTGGGACATAAGGTAGTACTGTTAAAAGTGTTTACCAGAAGGTATAGTTAAATAAAAATACAGCACTCTGTGTGTAGCTGTGAAAAAGAATGAAGATAGAACTATATGTCCTGACATGGAATGATGTATCGTTTGATTCTGTTTATATAGGCACTACATCTTACTGTTAACAGTGACTACCTCTGTAGAAAACAATTAGCCAAACAGGGAGGAGGTGGAAGAGAGAACTTTCTTTTTATTTCATATAAGTCATTACCTTTTTATTTGAGTATAAGTTTGTTTTAAAAACGGAAACACAAAACTTGTAAAACCAATACATTTCAATTGCTTAATTAAAATTAAATGTTACTAAATTAGGCGAAAGGGTTATATAATATTTAAAAGATTTTAGCCTTGAACTGTTTTTTTAATTTTATTTATTTTTGGCTGCGTTGGGTCTTCATTGTTGCGCACGGGCTTTTCTCTAGTTGCGGCGAGCGGGGGCTACTCTTCATTGTGGTGCACGGGCTTCTAATTGTGGTGGCTTCCCTTGTTGCAGAGCACAGGCTTTAAGTGCGCGGGCTTCAGTAGTTGTGGCATGTGGGCTCAGGAGTTGTGGCGTGCAAGCTGTAGAGCGCAGCCTTAGTAGTTGTGGTGCACGGGCTTAGTTGCTCTGCAGCATGTGGGATCTTTCTGGACCAGGGCTCAAACATGTGTCCCCTGCATTGGCAGACAGATTCTTAATCACTGTGCCACCAGGGAAGTCCCCTTTAGCCTTGAACATTTTAACTGGAATTTATTTTTATTTCACAATATTATGCAAATTTCATGAAAATTTGCTTTATAACCTGTTTCTCTTAAAATATACTGCAATTTAACTCTAGAAGAAATGTGCATTTACCATTACCTCCTTTTCCTGATGCTGAAAGAAAGTGATTGTGAGAAGCCTTGTATGCATGCTCCATTAAGCTAAATTATGTCATTTTATGAAATGACTTATTTGCTTCTGTTTTTTCTTTCAACACTTAAATATTTTTTTATCATTGTAATTTCTTTTTCAGTTTTTGAACTTTATATAAATGGAATCAAAGTTGGTTTTGTCTGGCATTTTTGGTTCAACATTATGTTTGTGAGATTCATTTGATTTGTTTTCCTATTTCATTTTCAGTGCTGTATGGTATTCTGTTATATTAGTAGAGCAGTAGTTTTTCACAATCTCTTCTGCTATTGATTGGCAATTCAGTTGTTTCCCGTTTTTAACTGTTATGAACAATGCTGCTTTGAACATTTTGTAGTCTTTTGATGTACACGCTCATGTATATCTGTAGGGTGGACTTACTTGACTGTAAAGTATTCATGTTTTTAGTTTTAATAGATAACTGCCAAACTCTCTTGCAAAAGCATGTAACACTCCCAACCTCAGTGTATAACTGTTCTCATTACTCCAAATTTTCATCAAAAATTGGTTACCACTTTTAATTTTAGCATTCTGGTAGTTGTGTAATGGTAATTCATTGTGTTTTATTTTGGATTTTATTTACAAATTCAACTGTACATCTTTTCTCCTGCTTGTTATGTATTATCTTTTTTTTTTTTTTTTTTTTTCGGTACGCAGGCCTCTCACTGTTGTGGCCTCTCCCATTGTGGAGCACAGGCTCCAGACGCACAGGCCCAGCGGCCATGGCTTACGGGCCCAGCCGCTCCGTGGCATGTGGGATCTTCCTGGACCGGGGCACGAACCCGTGTCGCCTGCATCGGCAGGCAGACTCTCAACCACTGCGCCACCAGCGAAGCCCTGTATTATCTATTTTTTATTGTACTTTTATGAAGTACCTGTTTATCTTTTACCCAGTTTATTACTTATCTGTCTTACTGGTTATCTGTCTTATTGATTTATAGGGGGTATTTACCTACTTGGTATATGAGCTAATTTTTTCAATAAGAATTTTTTAACTACGTTCTTCTCAGTGCCTTGTCTATTCATTTTTTAAAAACTTCTTAAATATAATTTATTGAATAAGTATAGTTCATACGTAATAAAATACACCTGTTTTAAATATACAGTTTGATGAGTTTTGACAAGTGTATATACCTTTGTAACTGTCATAATCAAGATATGGAAAATTTCTGTCATCTCAGAGAATTCCCTTGTGATTCACTGTGGTCAGTTCCTCTCCACATATACATACCGAACCCTAGGCAACTGCTCATCTGGTTTCTGTTATTATAGATACTTTGGCGTGGTATACAATTTCATATAAATGGAATTACATAGTAGTTACTCAAATTTCTGGATTGTTTTTGTCAGCATCAAGTTTTTGATATTAATCCACATTGTTGTGTGTGTATCACTCCTTTGTTTCATTTTATTGCTGAGCAGTATTACTTTGTTTACCCATTCATCTATAGGTGGATATTGGGTATTTCCAGTGTTCGGGTCTTATGATTAAAAGCACTATGGGCATATTCATATAATACATTTTTGTGGAAATATGTTATTCATTTTGAAGAAATACTTAGGATTGGAATTGCTAGGTGCTGTTGCAAGTTTATATTTAGGCTTAGAAGAAACTGCCAAACTATTTTCTAAAGTAGTTGTAGATTTTATACTTCATCTGGCTAGTTGGTAGTTATGAGAGTTCCATTTCGTCCACATCCTTGCCAGTGTTTGATATTGTCAGTCCCTGTAATTTCAGCCCTGCTAGTATGTATATAGTGATAGTGTATTGTGGTTTTTATTTAAATTTCCCTACTGACTAAGCATTTTTTCACATACATATTAGTCATTTGTATATCTTTTGTAAAATGTCTGTTCAAATCCTTTGTTTATGATTTTAAATTTGTCTTATTGCATTGTAGGAGTTCTTTATCCTGTAAGGAAATCTTTTGTTAATTATATGTATGGTGAATATTTTTTCTCATTGCCTTTTCTCTTGCACTTTCATTTTCTAAATGGTGCCTTTTAAAGAGCAGATTTTATAAATTTTGATGAAGTCTAATTTGGCAGTTTTTCTATGGTTATGATTTTCTTTTATGGTTTCCAGTCTAAGAATTTCGGTCTAGGTAATCTCTGCCTACACCAAGTTCATCAGATTTTCTGCTACTTTTTTTTCTAGAAGTGCTGTAATGTTAACTTTTATATGTAGATCTTTGATTCATTTTGAATTAAGCATTTTTTGTATGGTATGAGGTGAAGACAAATTTATTTCTTTTTTTTCCCCTGTGAGTGGCTAGATGTTTTAGCACTAGTTGTTGAAAATATTCTTTTTTTCATTTAAAAACCTATGCTCTATTGATTTCTAATTTTTAGTGTGATTCAAAGAGTATAAAATTCTACAATTTCATTTCTCTTTTGTAAAATTGTTTTGCTATTACTGTTTTCTTTTTTGTTCAAGTATATTTTGGACTCACCTTGCCAATTTCCATAGGAAGTCCTGCTAAACTTTTAATTAAGATTGGGTTGAATCTATAAAATCAATTTGAAGAGAGTAGATATTTTTAAAAACTGAGTTTTTATGTATTTATTCACATTTTTATTAGCGTATAAATGCATTACAATGTTGTATTAGTTTCTGCTGTAAAACAAAGTGAATCAGCTATATGTATACCTATGTCCCCATATACGCTCCCTCTTGAGCCTCCCTCCCACCTTCCCTATCCCATCCCTCTAGGTCATCACAAAGCACTGAGCTGCTCTTCCTGTGCTATGCAGCAGCTTCCCACTAGCCATCCATTTTACATTTGGTAGTGTGTATATATGTCAATGCTACTCTCTCGCTTCATCCGAGCTTCCCCTTTCCCTGTGCCCTCAAGTCTGTTCTGTACATCTACGTCTTTATTCCTACCCTGCCACTAGGTTCATCAGTACTGCTTTTGAAAATCCCATATATATGCATTAGCATATGGTATTTGTTTTTCTCTTTCTGACTTACTTCACTCTGTATGACAGACTCTAGGTCCATACATCTCACTACAAATAATGCAATTTCATTCCTTTTTATGGCTGCGTAATATACCATTGTATATATGTGCCACATCTTCTTTATCCATTCATCTGTTGATGGACATTTAGGTTGCTTCCATGTCCTGGCTATTGTAAATAGTGCTGCAGTGAACATTGTGGTGCATATATCTTTTTAAATTACGGTTTTCTCAGGGTGTATGCCCAGTAGTGGGATAGCTGGGTCGTATGGTAGTTCTATTTTTAGGTTTTTAAGGAACCTTCATACTGTTCTCCCTAGTGGCTGTATCAATTTACATTCCCACCAGCAGTGCAGGAGGGTTCCCTTTTCTCTACACTCTCTCCAGCATTTATTGTTTTTTTTTTTTAACATCTTTATTGGAGTATAATTGCTTTACAATGGTGTGTTAGTTTCAGCTTTATAACAAAGTGAATCAGCTATACATATATATATATATATATATATATATATACATATATATATCCCCGTATCTCCTCCCTCTTGCATCTCCCTCACACCCTCCCTCTCCCACCACTCAGGGTGGTCACAAGCACTGAGCTGATCTCCCTGTGCTATGTGGCTGCTCCCAACTAGCTATCTATTTTACATTTGGTAGTGTATATATGTCCATGCCACTCTCTCACTTCGTCCCAGATTACCCTTCCCCCTCCCTGTGTCCTCAAGTCCATTCTCTATGTCTGCATCTTTATTCCTGTCCTGCCCCTAGGTTTTTCAGAACCGTTTTTTTTTAGATTCCATACATATGTGTTAGCATACAGTATTTGTTTTTCTCTTTCTGACTTATTTCACTCTAGATCTATTCACCTCACTACAGATAACTCAATTTTGTTTCTTTTCATGGCTGAGTAATATTCCATTGTATATATGTGTCACATCTTCTTTATCCATTTATCTGTCAGTGGATACTTAGGTTGCTTCCATGTCCTGGCTATTGTAAATAGAGCTGAAGTGAACATTGGAGTACATGTGTTTTTTGAATTATGGATTTCTCCGGGTATATGCCCAGTAGTGGGATTGCTGGGTCGTATGGGAGTTCTATTTTTAGTTTTCTAAGGAACCTCCATACTGTTCTGCATAGTGGCTGTATCAGTTTACATTCCCACCTACAGTTCAAGAGGGTTTCCTTTTCTCCACACCCCCTCCAGCATTTCTTGTTTGTGGATTTTTTGATAATGGCCATTCTGACAGTTGTGAGGAGATACCTCATTGTAGTTTTGATTTGCATTTCTCTCATGATTAGTGATGCTGAGTGTCCTTTCATGTATTTGTTGGCCATCTGTATGTCTTCTCTGGAGAAAAATCTGTTTAGGTCTTCTGCCCATTTTTGGACTGGGTTGTTTGTTTTTGTGGTATTGAGCTGCATGAGGTGGTTATATATTTTGGAGATTAATCCCTTGTCAGCTGCTTTGTTTGCAAATATTTTCTCCCATTCTGAGGATTGTCTTTTCATCTTGTTTATGGTTTCCTTTACTGTGCAAAAGCTTTTAAGTTTCATTCAGTCCCATTTGTTTGTTTTTATTTCCATTTCTCTAGGAGGTGGGTCAAAAAGGATCTTGCTGTGGTTTATGTCATAGAGTGTTCTGCCTGTGTTTTCCTCTAAGAATTTGATAATGTCTGGCATTACATTTAGGTCTTTAATCCATTTTTAGTTTATTTTCGTGTATGGTGTTAGGGAGTGTTGCAATTTCATACATTTTCATGTACCTGTCCAGTTTTCCCAGCACCACTTATTGAAGAGGCTGTCTTTTCTCCACTGTATATTCTTGCCTCCTTTATCACAGATAAGTGACCATATGTGCGTGGGTTTATCTCTGGGCTTTCTGTCCTGTTACATTGATCTATATTTCTGTTTTTGTGCCAGTACCATACTGTCTTGATTACTGTGGCTTAGTAGTATACTCTGAAGTCAGGGAACCTGATTCCTCCAGCTCCATTTTTCGTTCTCAAGATTACTTTGGCTATTTGGGGTCTTTTGTGTTGCCATACAAATTGTGAAATTTTTTGTTCTAGTTGTGTGAAAAATGCCAGTGGTAGTTTGATAGGGATTGCATGGTGTCTGTAGATTGCTTTGGGTATTAGAGTCATTTTCACAATGTTGATTCTTCCAGTCTAAGAACATGGTATATCTCTCCATCTATTTGTATCATCTTTAATTTCTTTCATCAGTGTCTTATAGTTTTCTGCATACAGGTCTTTTGTCTCCTTAGGTACGTTTATTCCTAGATATTTTATTCTTTTTCTTGCAGTGGTAAGTGGGAGTGTTTTCTTAATTTCACTTTCAGATTTTTCATCATTAGTGTATAGGAATGCCAGAGATTTCTGTGCATTAATTTTGTATCCTGCTACTTTACCAGATTCATTGTTTAGCTCTAGTAGTTTTCTGGTAGCATCTTTAGGATTCTGTATGTATAGTATCATGTCATCTGCAAACAGTGACAGCTTTACTTCATTTTTTCCGATTTGGATTCCTTTTATTTCTTTTTCTTCTGTGATAGTTGTGGCTAAAATTTCCAGAACTATGTTGAATTAGAGTGGTGATAGTGGGCAACCTTGTCTTGTTGCTGATCTTAGTGGAAATGGTTTCAGTTTTTCACCACTGAGGACGATGTTGGCTGTGGGTTTGTCATATATGGCCTTTATAATGTTGAGGAAAGTTCCCTCTGTGCCTACTTTCTGCAGGGTTTTTATCATAAATGGGTGTTGAATTTTGTTGAAAGCTTTCTCTGCATCTATTGAGATGATCATATGGTTTTTCTCCTTCAGTGTGGTAATATGGTGTATCACGTTGATTGCTTTGCGTATATTGAGGAATCCTTGCATTCCTGGAATAAACCCCACTTGATCGTGGTGTATGATCCTTTTAATGTGGTGTTGGATTCTGTTTGCTAGTATTTTGTTGAGGATTTTTGCATGTATGTTCATGAGTTATATTGGCCTGTAGTTTTCTTTCTTTGTGACATCTTTGTTTGGTTTTGGTATCAGGGTAATGGGGCCTCATAAAATGAGTTCGGGAGTGTTCCTCCCTGTGCCATATTTTGGAAGAGTTTGAGAAGGATAGGTGTTAGCTCTTCTCTAAATGTTTGAGAACATTCTAACATTTGCCTGTGAAGCCATCTGGTCCTGGGCTTTTGTTTGTTGGAAGATTTTTAATCACAGTTTCAATTTCAGTGCTTGTGATTGGTCTGTTCATATTTTCTATTTCTTCCTGGTTCAGTCTCAGCAGGTTGTGCATTTCTAAGAATTTGTCCTTTTCTTCCAGGTTGTCCATTTTATTGGCATAGAGTTGCTTGCAGTAATCTCTCATGATCCTTTGTATTTCTGCAGTTTCAGTTGTTACTTCTTCTTTTTCATTTCTAATTCTATTGATTTGAGTCTTCTCCCTATTATTCTTGATGGGTCTGGCTAATGGTTTATCAATTTTGTTTATCTTCTCAAAGAACCGGCTTTTAGTTTTATTGATCTTTGCTATCGTTTCCTTCATTTCTTTTTCATTTATTTCTCATCTGATCTTTATGATTTCTTTCCTTCTGCTAAGTTTGTGGGTTTTTTGTTCTTTTTTCTCTTTGCTTTAGGTTTAAGGTTAGGTTGTTTATTTGAGATGTTTCCTGTTTCTTAAGGTAGGACTGTATTGCTGTAAACTTCCCTCTTAGAACTGCTTTTGCTGCCTCCCATAGGTTTAGGGTCATTGTGTCTCCATTGTCATTTGTTTCTAGGTATTTTTTAATTTCCTCTTTGATTTCTTCAGTGATCACTTCGTTATTAAGTAGTGTATTGTTTAGCCTCCATGTGTTTGTAGTTTTTACAGATCTTTTCCTGTAATTGATATCTAGTGTCATAGCGTTGTGGTAGGAAAAGTTACTTGATACAATTTCAGTTTACTTAAATTTACCAGGGCTTGATTTGTGACCCCAAGATATGATCTATTCTGGAGAATGTTCCATGAGCACTTGAGAAAAATGTGTATTCTTGTTTTTTTGGATGGAATGTCCTATAAATATCAATTAAGTCCATCTTGTTTAGTGTATCATTTAAACCTTCTGTTTCCTTATTTATTTTCATTTTGGATGATCTGTCCATTGGTGAAAGTAGGGCGTTAAATTCCCCTCCTATGATTGTGTTAGTGTCGATTTCCCCTTTTATGGCCGTTAGTATTTGTGTTACATATTGACTTGCTCCTTTGTTCTGTGCATAAATATTTACAATTTTTATATCTTCTTCTTGGAGTGATCCGTTGATCATTATGTAGTGTCCTTCCTTGTCTCTTGTAATAGTCTTTATTTATTTATTTATTTATTTATTTTGCAATACGCGGGCCTCTCACTGTTGTGGCCTCTACCCTTGTGGAGCACAGGCTGCGGACACGCAGGTTCAGCGGCCATGGCTCATAGGCCCAGCCACTTCGCGGCATGTGGGACCTTCCTGGACCGGGGCACGAACCCATGTCCCTTGCATCAGCAAGCGGACTCTCAACCACTGTGCCACCAGGGAAGCACCAATAGTCTTTATTTTAAAGTCTATTTTTTCTGATACGAGAATTGCTACTCCAGCTTTCTTTTGATTTCCATTTGCATGCAATATCTTTTTCCATCCCCTCACTTTCAGTCTGTTTGTGTCCCTAGGTCTGAAGTGTGGGTCTCTTGTAGACAGCATATATACGGGTCTTGTTTTTTTATCCATTCAGCCAGTCTTTGTCTTTTGGTGGGAGCATTTAATCCATTTACATTTAAGGTAATTATCGATATGTATGGTCCTAGTCCCATATTCTTAATTGTTTTGGGTTTGTTATTGTAGGTCTTTTCCTTCTCTTGTGTTTCTTGCCTAGAGAAGTTCCTTTAGCATTTGTTGTAAAGCTGGTTTGGTGGTGCTGAACTCTCTCAGCTTTTGCTTGTCTGTAAAGATTTTAATTTCTCCATCAAATCTGAATGAGATCCTTGCTGGGTAGAGTAATCTTGGTTGTAGGTTTCTCTCCTTCATCACTTTAAATATGTCCTGCCAGTCCCTTCTGGCTTAGCAGAGTTTCTGCTGACAGATCAGCTGTTAACCTTATGGGGATTCCCTTGTGTGTTATTTGTTGTTTTTCCCTTGCTGCTTTTAATATGTTTTCTTTGTATTCAATTTTTGACTGTTTGATTAATATGTGTCTTGGCATGTTTCTCCTTGGATTTATCCTGTATGGGACTCTCTGTGCTTCCTGGACTTAACTATTTTCTTTCCCATATTAGGGAAGTTTTCAACTAGAATCTCTTCAAATATTTTCTCAGTCCTTTCCTTTTTCTCTTCTTCTTTCGGGACCCCTATAATTCAAATGTTGGTGCGTTTAAGGACCCAGAGGTCTCTGAGACTGTCCTCAATTCTTTTCATTCTTTTTTTTTTTATCTGCTCTGCAGTAGTTATTTCCACTATTTTATCTTCCAGGTCACTTTTCCGTTTTTCTGCCTATGTTATTCTGCTATTGATCCCTTTTAGAGTATTTTTAATTTCCTTTATTGTGTTGTTCATCATTGCTTGTTTCCTCTTTAGTTCTTCTAGGTCCTTGTTTAATGTTTCTTGCCTTTTCTGTATTCTATTTCCAAGAGTTTGGATCATCTTTACTATCATTATTCTGAATTCTTTTTCAGGTAGACTGTCCATTTCCTCTTCATTTGTTAGGTCTGTTGGGTTTTTACCTTGCTCCTTCATCTGCTGTGTGTTTTTCTGTCTTCTCCTTTTGCTTATCTTACTGTGTTTGGCGTCTCCTTTTTGCAGGCTCCAGGTTCGAGGTTCCCATTGTTTTTGGTGTCTGTCCCCAGTGGCTAAGGTTGGTTCAGTGGGTTGTGTAGGCTTCCTGGTGTAGGGGACTAGTGCCTCTGTTCTTGTGGATGAGGCTTGATCTTGTCTTTCTGGTGGGCAGGTCCACGTCTGGTGGTGTGTTTTGGGATGTCTGTGGCCTTATTATGATTTTAGGCAGCCTCTTTGCTAATAGATGGGGCTGTGTTCCTGTCTTGCTAGTTGTTTTGCAAAGGGTGGCCAGCACTGTAGCTTGCCCGTCATTGAGTGAAGCTGGGTCTTGGCGTTGAGTTGGAGATCTCTGGGAGATTTTCGCCGTTTGATATTATGTGGAGCTGGGAGGTCTCTTGTGGACCAGTGTCCTGAAGTTGACTCTCCCACCTCAGAGGCACAGCACTGACTCCTCGCTGGAGCACCAAGAGCCTTTCATCCACACAGCTCAGAGTAAAAGGGAGAAAAAATGGAAAGAAAGAAAGAAAGAGGATAAAATAAAATAAAGTAAGATAAAATAAAATAAATGTATTAAAATAAAAAATAATTGTTAAGAAAAAAAATTTAAAAAAAACAAAACAAAAAAATGGACAGAACCCTAGGTCAAATGGTGAAAGCAAAGCTATACAGACAAAATCTCACACAGAAGCATACATATACACACAAAAAGAGGAAGAGGGAAGAGAATATGTATATTGTTGCTCCCAAAGTCCACCTCCTCAATTTGGGATGATTCCTTGTCTATTCAGGTATTCCACAGATGCAGGTACATCAGGCTGATTGTGGAGATTTAATCCGCTGCTCCTGAGGCTGCTGGGAGAAATTTCCCTTTCTCTTCTTTGTTTGCACTGCTCTCGAGGTTTAGCTTTGGATTTGGCCCCGCCTCTGTGTGTAGGTCGCCTGAGGGCGTCTGTTCTTCACTCAGACAGGACAGGGTTAAAGGAGCCCCTGATTTGGAGGCTCTGGCTCACTCAGTCCAGGGTGAGGGAGGGGTTTGGATGCGGGGCGAGCCTGCAGCGGCAGAGGCTGGCGTGACCATGACGTTGCACCAGCCTGAGGCGCGCCGTGCGTCCTCCCGGGGAAGTTGTCCCTGGATCCCGGGACCCTGGCAGTGGCGGGCTGCACAGGCTCCTGTGAGGGGAGGTGTGGATAGTGACCTGTGCTCGCACACAGGCTTCTTGATGGCGGCAGCATCAGTCTTAGCATCTCATGCCGGTCTCTCTGGCCCGCACTGATATCCCAGGCTCACGCTCACTCGTTTCTGGAGCTCCTTTAGGCGGCACTCTTAATCCCCTCTCCTCGCGCACCCAGAAACAAAGAGGGAAGAAAAAGTCTCTTGCCTCTTTGGCAGGTCCGGACTTTATCCCGGACTCCCTCCCGGCTAGCCGTGGTGCACTAGCCCCCTTCAGGCGGTGTTCACGCTGCCAACCCCAGTCGTCTCCCTTAATTGCTTTTTTAAAAAAAATCGATTAAGGTGATATGTTTTTCTCCTTTTTTTCTGTTTTATAGTGAATTATACTGATTGATATTTAAATATTAAACCAGCTTTGTATTTCATAGATAAACTCTACTTCATCCTGATGTATAATCCATTTTATAGGTAGTATTTTGTTGAAAGTTTTTGTGTTTATTTGGGCAAATTATACTAGTGTTTAGTTTTCTATTCCTTTAATGCAAAATTGGATGCACTGTATTCCTTAGCTTCTGTCATCTGATTTTAATATTTGTATTGTTTCTTCCTTCAGTATTTAATATTTTCTAATATAAAATTGAAAGCTATAAATTTTATTTTAAATGCTGTTGTGGCCAATTCCCACAAATTTTTCTAATTTTCCTTCTGATTTCATGTTTTTTCCATATTTTGTTACTTGGAGATGAATTGCTTAATTTCCAATTATTTTGGAATTTTTCATATTTTTTTCCATTTTTATATTCAGCCAAAGAATCAAAAGGATCTATTTCTATATCTCTTTTTCTGCATGAGTTCCTCTTCTCTAGTAGTTTGCCTTTCAAATTCCCATCTTACATTCTCAATAAACATCTTTATTCTTGTTTCACCTGTAAAAGCTGTAGGAGAAATATACTTTCTGGGTCTTGAAAATGTCTTGAGGATATTTCGGAAATAGCGTATAATCTGAGTGTATCTGGCATATAGGATGGATAGACAAGCATGTAAAAGATTATATGCCATGGTAGTGAATTATAAGAAGGCCACGCACACACAGATCTAGCTAGTAAAATTTGGTTCTAATTGTTTGATGTTTTAGACAATCATGTTTTTTTTGAGGATGGGGTATATAAATATATCTGTGTTTTACCAAGGTAAATTCTTCTAAGAACAATTCTGGGACTGCTCATAAAATGAGAGAAGATTATTTGAAGAGCTGAGTTGTGAGTGAATAAAGATCTACGTTAGGACAGTGATAAGAGTGGTTAAGAGGTTTTGCTAAGTGTAGTGGTGGGGTATGAAGTGCGGGAACTTGAGAAGTCACAGATGACAGAAATAGAAAAGCTTTCCCTTTTCAGTTTAATAGCATTTTCAGATAAAGGTGGTAGGTTCAGTTTTGTACATTTTTAATTTTAGGTACTTATTGAATGATTGAAGACTATCCTACAAATAGAATTGTGGGTTTGAATTTAGGAAAACAGCTGTGTTAGATATGAAAAATTTGACAGCTAGATCTAAGTTGATAATAATAGATGATATGGGAGTGGATGATATTGCCAGGGGACATATGACAAAGCCTTGAGAAAATGCCAGCATACTGGGAAATGATGCAGAAAACGTCTGACCACCAAGAATGGTGATCAGAGTGATAGCAGAAGGATAATAGAAAAGTCTGCTTAATTTTAAGTTCACTCCTCTCTGAGCTTTCATAAAAAGGACACATAGTAAACTTAGGTAGAGACATAGCATCTGGAAGGAAAGACTGAATGTGGTATTGTCTTCATTTCTTTATTTACATTTAAAGAGTCAGAATAGCTACTTGAATTATAAATGTTCAGTCTAAATTGTTTCTCTCTTTATTTTCGCCCTGCAAGTAAGTGAATTTTTTTTCAAAACTAGGTGTATTTATCTTATATTTTATTAATTCTATGCTAATAAATCTTAGATTTCTTTAGCAATAATCAATTATATTTGAATTAGTAGTTTCCAAGATGCTTATTTCTTTTGTTTTTAAGATTCAGATTTTTGGGGGTTATTGTTGTGACGTCTTATTACTTAGTTTATGTGTTGCTTAAAATAGGAATATAGAAAAGTTGATGTAAAGTAAAATTGAATGCAAGTACTAGACCTGGCCCTTGATTTTATTGATAGATGGTACATTTTGGCAAGGTCTCTTGGGGTACCTCCACTCAAAGTTTAAACACAAGCACACACACACAAATATATACTCCTTCAATAAGTAACGTGTGTTTGATCTTGAAGCAGAATTCCTCATCTGTACTTGACTTTGAGTGATGTGTCATATGTTGAATTTGTTATTGGTTTTTAATAAGAATATATTCAAATTCCATTTTTAAGTTTTAAAGAATAGATACAAGTTCAGTATATCTTTACAAAACATTCTTGTTTGGTTTCCTTTTATCATGTTTTAAGGTTACATGTGACTATAATGTTCCACAATGAGACAGAGATTGATAATCAGGAAAGAATAGCCCTTTAATGTGATTTATATCTATAGATTTTATGTCAGATATGAAAAGTTGCTGTTTAAATTGTAAAGGAGGATCCATTAAGGAACACTTTAAACCATTTTACTATTTAACATACCTTGAGCTCTTCTTTATAGAATTATGCCTTTTAAAGCAAACTTTAGTTGCTTACCAAATGTTTGCAAAATATGATTTGATAAAGTTAAATTATTCTAATATTAATGAAATACAGAAATAATAGCCTTTAAAATAGTACATTTAATATGAAGGTATGTGTTGTTTCAGGGGAGTATAGAAGCCAGTTATTTTCTAATTTCCATCAGTAATTTTAATTTCCTCTTGTCAGGTAAGGTTAGACAAGGGTAGACAATGTATATAGTAGGGAATGGTGAAGGTATAAAAATTCTTCAAATGTCTCCCATTTTGTCCTGTTGTCCTGTTGGTTTCAGTGTATGGTTGGGTTAGATGTGAAATAACCTGTAGGTTGTTGCCTAGTTCTGGGATGAATCTCTGAAAATATCACATAGCAGTTGACATTTTTGTTACAATGGAATCATTCCCTAGTTATCTTCACTTAAACTACTCCCCTTCAAGTATTTATTAATCATATTTTCTTTTATTTGCTCAAATCATATTTTTGACAAACTGAATTGTCCTATGGTTTGGCTCAGTCTTTTTAATGTACTATCCAGCATTTGCCTTTAATTTCTTATAAATCTAATTTCTAACATGATTTATTTTCTTCATATCAGTGTTTAGGTAAAAGAAGTACTTTGCCTTTACTAGTGTACAAAAACTAACCTCTTAGAGGTTGGCCAAAATCTTCCAGTTGTACAATTCCTAGAGCTAATATAATCTCTCATTGTGCCCATGAAAACAGTTAGACCTGGCGAGGTAAAGTGAGTTAGTTGCCCAAGACCGACAAGAGATACTACCAAGGATGATGCTTTAGTCTGGTTTTTGATTTGCTTCCCAATCTTATGTTTATTCATATGCATATATAATATATATTCATATATATTGAATATAATATATATTATATGATATATGTGACAGGGACTTAAGCATCTGCAAATTTGGGTATTCGTAGGGGTCCTGGATCCTATTCCCCCCACCCCATAGCAAGGCACTGCTGTACTTTTATTCCCACTTCCCTCCTCACAATCTATAAGGAGTGAGGATTCTCCAGGGCAAAGGCTGTCAAGCTAAGTCAACTTTTTATCCCTATAGCCTAGTGTTTTGCACAGACTAAGAGAGATTTGATTCCTTATGCATGTCCGTAAACACCATATCAGTTGGGTTGCTTATGGTGTTAGGAGCAGAAAACCCACTTCACACTGGCCTTCAGTGACTGAAGAGGAGCTTACAGGTTCTAGTAAAAAGTCTTAGGAAAAAAAAAAAAGGTCTCACAGAAAGTATAAAGGTAGGCTGGTCTTTGATCCAGAAGTTCATGATTCCATTTGGAATAAACTCTTACTCTTTATTTCTGTAATTCTCATAGCTCTGCTCCCTTTGGGTTTTGGCTTCATCCTCAGGCTTGCTTCTCTCCTACAGAAAGAGCTTTCAATACTCCTGGAATTATGTACTTCCTCTTTTACACTGTAAGAGGAAGGAAGGAATTACCCAGCAAAACTTCTGACCTTTCCTCTTAATTGCACCAATTAGATCAAGTGCTGTTCCCTTAGACAGTTTGTCAGTGTGGGTGTGATTATTACCCTCATTGGTTTAGGACAGTTAAGGCCCTCTGTTATTGCTGGGACAGTGCTGGGGATAGTGTATGGCAACAATCTATCTAAACTGGTATACAGTAGGAAAGGGCTCCAACATCAAATTTTTATTACTCATCATAGGTTGTGTATACATGTGGATGTATATGTGAGCTTTCATTTGGAGCTTAAGGGAAAGGATCCCAATAGACTCTGTGACGAGAATTAAGTTTACATTAATTGTTTTTTTAATTTTAAACAATTAATTAACTAGGTAGTATAGCACCATAAACATGACACCACAAGTGTCTGAATTCCAAAAGAAAAGAAATAAGCAACTTGGAAACTAGTGATTGTATTGTACTGAGTATTGCTAAAGAATCCTAAAATTTTGTGGCAAAATTGATGTCTAAGAAAGTACTTTTCCAGCTTTAATGTATAAATCACCTGGGGATCTCATTAAAATCCAGATTTTGATTTAGTAGGTATGGAGTGGGACCTATAATTCTGCATTTTTAATAAGTTCGTAGGTAATTCTAGTGCTGGTGGTCCATTTTACAGAGCTGGGGTTTAAAAGACCAAACTGTTTTTGTCATTTTCTAAAGGTGTTGAGAACCAGCTCAGTTTACTGGTGCAGGCCACCAATGTCTCTTTTCTGGACTTCTGCAGTAGCCTTGTAGTAGCCTCCCTCCTTAACCCTCTTGTCCCACTACAATCCATTCTCTAAATGGAGCTTATAGTGATCATTTTAATATGTAAATCAATCACATCACCCCTGTAATTAACCTTCTACTGGTATTCCATTGCATTAGAATGAAATCTAAACTCTTTACCATAACTACATTGTACTAAATGATGCAGCCCCTGCCTGCCTCTCCAAACTCATTTCATACCACTCTTCCCTTTATTCACTTTGCTTGAGTGCTTTGCAACCGCCCTTCATGCTGCTTGTAATGTGGACCCTGCATCTTCACATGACTGGCTTCTTCTCTTTATTCAGGTCTCTGCTTAAATATTAACCACTTCTGAGTGTATCTTATGAGTGACTTCAGAGAAATAAGTTCTTGGGGGATTGTTGTAATGAGAGTAGATCACCAACTCTGTCAATTCAGTTAAAGAGTGATGTAAAAGTCACTTTAAAGTTTTGGTTGGTTCAGTTCACATTAGAGATTATTTCATAATGCATGTAAAGGGTTTGTTTCCATATTTTTATAGTATTAATGGATATTTCTTTTTCCTATCCAAGTCACTGTGTGCCCAGTATTCAGCAGACAGACGAGAAGATGAGAAGATGTGTGATCATTTGATAAGAGCAGCCAAATATCGAGACCATGTGACAGCAACTCAGCTAATCCAGAAAATTATCAACATTCTCACAGACAAGCATGGAGCCTGGGGAAATTCTGCAGTGAGGTAAAGTTATACCTTTAGGATTTGGCCACTGATTTTCTGTAGAAGTCCTTGGTTTAGATAAATGGCTTTGGATATGATCAAGGCCAGATGAAGAACAAAGTAATTTAATTTTGTATTTTATCTTCTGCAATGAATTTAAAGCAAAGGGGAAGGAGAAAATCAGTATGGGTATAGTTATGGATCTTTGTGGAAATTTCAGTTCCCTTCAACTACTTCAAAAAGAATAGTTGCTCATATATTTATTTACTTTGAAGTGAACTGTTAAGGGAAGTAGTTAGTGTAAACTGCTTTTACTGGTTGCACTTATATCTGAATTTATACAAGTACAACACTTTATTTAAAGAAACTATTCCCTATTTTACACTTTTGAGTTTTTAACACATAAATTTGAAAACATAATAATATGTGTTGCTTTCTTGAGTTTTGTTGCAAATTACAGGGCTATGATGAAACAATACCATCTTTAAAATTTTATTTACTACATCTACCTCCTTTTAAGATTACCAAACTGAACGTGCAATTTTTTATTCTAATTTTAGAAACAAAATATTTACTTTCTAGGACTAAGGAACTTAGATAAATCATAAAATTTAGTCTTTTTGGAATATTTTATTCTACAAGTCTTAGGAACATGTTTTGACTCATTTAAGTAATGTTAATGAAAAAGTTCTTTATTTTCCCATTAGAAAGATATTTTTTAATTCCGCATTTCTGCATAAGTTTTTCTGGAAGACAACCACAAAAGAAAACAGCAAATTACTTGTATATTATATATAGGCGTAACTGGTTTCTGCTTGTGTTTTAAGCAATTCACGTGTCTAGCAGACATCAAAGTCTAGCTTTAGAGATTTTCCAGTAAACAGAAAAAGATTTTAGTTTTTTTTTAAGCTGAACTTTAAACTAGTTGAGTTGAAACCTATCTGATATGGGATGTTTTTGTTTTGAGTACAAGTATTCACTAATATAGAGTAGATATGTCTCATCATGCTTATCGTGAAGAATACTTAAATAAAATGAATTACGTTTCTGGGCATATCATTTTTGGTGTTCAGAGGAAGGAATGCAGGTCAAGGTCTTGAAGGCAAAAGGACTGAGTAAAAGCAGAAACCATGTTTGTTTGTTTGTTTTAATTACTGTTCCAGCTGATCTCAGCTGCAAGAATGGTCATGGGAATGACATGAATTACTGGGTCAGGGCTCTCTAGTGCCTTATATTGCAACATGTAAAAGCCTATGGGTGTGTGATTGGAGGGGACTGGGGAAGGGGAGTTGTATTGAGGATTTTAGAGTTTCCAGATACTTTAATGTAACAGATTTGTTATAGTCATTTTGACACCTGGTACTGAATAAATTAGAAGATTACTTTGATGTACAGTGCTTGGCACATACTGGGAACTAAATATATGTTCGTTACATTTTTTTTTTTAGGCTTAAAATTTTTGTTTTTGACCTAAAAGGAGTTTTACAATTTTAAAATGAAAGCCTTTAGGCAACTTATGCCAAAGGGGTCATTTTTATAAGATCAAAATTCTTTCTCGTGATAGCTATACCATTGTATAGCTCAGTATACCTGTGCTGTCAACATGAAAGTGTTTTTCTGAAGTGATTTTGGTGTAATAAAGTATCTTGGAGAACTAAATGGACTGTGAAATGTATTTGTCTAGAACTAATTAGTGTTTCTGTAATAGAGTTGTTCAAGGGTTCAACTCTATTATTCTATAAAGCCAGAAAAAATTGAATTCTGAAATTTTAATATTTCCCCAAATTTACAGAACATTTTTTACTTTTTTACTCTTGAGTAAAAACAGCTGTCAAACTGTTTTCTTTTAAATGTGTACATTTTTAATTAAGAGCAACAACAAATGATTCATCATTGAAAGGAAAATTAATATTAGTGAATTGATATTTTCCTCTTTATAGATCTCATAACTTACTTAGATTTTATTAAAAACAATGCTTAGCAAAGCACATTGCCTCCATGCTGATATTTTTGTCGTCGTATTTAGTTCAGTGTCACATTCAACTGTTACTTATTTGGAATACCTGGTTGCTCCCTAATGCCTTTAATACAATTATCTTAAAATAGACCTTTTCAGTATTAATTCCAATTAGAGTGGATTTCTAGACCTTGGTGCCCTTTTTTAGGAAGCTGTGTAAGAAAATGTAGTTGATAAAACGTATGCTGACTTACCATTCTTTGAGAGTGGTTAACTATTCTGATTTCCCTTGTATGAGGCTTGCATAATCAGCTTGTAAATTATGGACATGGTTATAATAAATGAGACTAACACAGTGTACTTTGTTCTTCACTTAGCATAATTCTAGAAAACATAAATGGCATTAGAGAGAAATCAGAGTCATACTGTAGCTATAATGCATTTAACTATCCTAAGCCTGTTAAAAGAAATATGCACAATGAGCAAAATTCTAGTAAAGAGGATTAAATTATTTTAAGTATAATTCCTTTGTGTTTTATCTTAAGAATTATAGTAGCATTTTGTCTTATAAATTCAATCATATTAGAATATATAGAAATTTCATTTGTGGCATTTTTTATTTTGACCCTCCTTTGGAATCCACATAATTTCCTTGTAGCCATGGCTATGTAGGCCTAATACTTTCCCATTAATGTCATTTGTTTTGTTTCACTATTGATGGCTTTTCTAATGCCACACGATCAGCCGGCTGCAATCCTGGCAGCTGGCCTGGGATCGGCAGTGGTTTTAATAAATCACAATCAGACCCATGCCATTACATCAATATTTTTAGTCAATTATAGAGAAGGTCAGGTGCTACATTCAGTATAGGAGCCTCAGCATGTGGCATTTGAGAAACATCTGGTCCTGCAACAAAACTGCAAGCTGGGAAAAAAAGAATCCAATTTATCCCATCTAAAGAGACCAAATGAAATCTGCTGCTTTATGGATAACACAATGATGATTATAGCCATTTTGAACATGTTATACTTGCTAGACTTAATACCCTTTATAAAGACATATTCCCAAAAGTTTCCATTCAATAAAAACTGAAAATGAAAATATTATTTTCTCAGAAGCAGATGGGAATTGTTGTTTCCTCACAGCAGGCATCTAATATCTTTTGACACCTAGTGACCTGCCTGAATGCAATTTGTGTCTTAATATCCCGCTTATACCAGCTTTTGCCACAAGAGAAAGAGAGAGGAGCTCTCTCTTTCTCTCTCTCTCTTCTTTCTTTGATGCCTAGACTGTTGCATTGGCAGGTAAAGAAAGTATTCCTCCCTTAGAGCTCTTATAACTGTGTGCCCTTTACTGTCATTGCATTTTTTCAAATGCTTAGAGGTTTCAGGAAATAATGGGACAGACAAGTACCTGTTCATCCATACATTACTGTCACCTGGAGTGAGGCTCAGGTGAAAACAGAGAGAGCTTGATAAGAATAGTGGAATAAGCAAGAAAGAGGCCACAAATGAACAGAGTGGCAGAAGTAATTTTTTTCCGGTGCATGGAGCAGGCATTGTGTTTATTTGGGTCAGGAGACAAATCATCTTTCATGTAGATGACACCTGGTAAAGTGGCTGAATGTAAGAAGGATGAGGAGAGATGATGGAGAACACTGGATGGAAGTCTCAGAGGACATACTACCCTTTTCTCATATCGTCCTTCATTGCATTCTAATAGGCTGACTAATGTACCATGGAAATTCGCTCTTGGTATTAGTCCGGGAAAGAAGGTGGTTCTCTTCTTCTCTGAAAAATGCATGGATAGAGCTAGAAACATAAATTATCTTAGAAGTAATAAGGTTTAGGAGTTTCTAAGAGAATCTCTTATCAAGATTCTTGAATGCTTTTGATTAGTTTAGGAGACTGTATTTAGGTTTAGATTTCTGCTGCTTTAAGAAACTCCATTTCAGATTGCTTGAATGTGTTCTAATGGATGCCCTCAAGCTAGAGGCGTCTCTTCCTGAAAGACATTCATCTTTTTTCTGTGTCACAAGCTTGCTGGTAAAATCTTTGTGATGCTCTCTCCAATTTTTCTTCAGTAAATCAAATCTTCCTTCTTTCAGAAAGATGAATGCTGTAAGGTTGGAGTGTTATAAAAAAAAAATCAATGCAGGCAAAATTGAAACAGTATGCCTCTGTATTGATTGGCCTTGTGAAATCGAAACTAACAGCTTTGTAACTGTTCCAGTGGACAGTTAGCTGACCTGTAATGGGCAAGCTATCAATATTAACATTACTGTTTTATCTTGTACTATGTCATTTTAAAATCCAGAGTCCAAGGAAAGGAAAGGCCTAAAGAATTTTTAATCTTTGTAGGAAATATCCCATTTTCTTTTTATATACCATTGTTTGAAGAAAGCAGTAGCTAATGTACTTGACCTATAAAAAACTAAGACTAGGGCAGTGTTGGTTTTATATCAGTTACTCTTTTTAAAACACAACAACAAAAAAAAACCTTGATTTTTTTGAAAATAATTTCTGATTAAAAAAATTTCGCTGGTGAAATTTAATATTGAGCTCATCTTTTTGGATGTGTTTCCCATTTCAGCGGAAGTGTATTATGTCTTTTGAAAACATTCTTCATCTCCAGTTTTTTATTAAGTAGGCAATACCAGTGAATTTCTAGAGAAATTAAAGTGCTAATACGCTTTCCTTATCAAGAGTTCATTTTAGGCATTTGATTTCATTATAGTACGTGGGTAATCAAGCAGATCTCTAGTCATAGTACGTGGGTAATCAAGCAGATCTCTAGTCATAGGTATAATATACCCAATCTTATTCTTTCAAATGCTTTTGTTTTTATTCCTACCCACCCCTGGGAGCTAGTACTTGACATCAGTACAAGCACCACTCATTGCTCTCTCTGGAGCTTTGATGATGCTAGAAATTCTTTATAACCAATCCCGACAATAACATTGTAAGATGGCTTAATAAACCGAACATTTTTTCCATTTACCCCCTCCTTGTTCCCTTTCTTAGAAAGGAAAGAAAAAAATCAATAGCTTACAAAACAAATGGAAGAATCTATGGAGATGTCAGTTAAAGAAAACAGGTGTATTTGAAAGTGTTTACATGAAAAGAATAGTTTCAAACACTAAGCACATTAAATACCTATGCCCAGAACGTAATTAGACTTGTTCATGTTCTTAGTTTTGTGATAAGTTGATATTTTTTAAAATTTATTTTCTTACTGAAGTATAATTGATTACAATGTTGTGTTAATTTCTGCTGTACAGAAAAGTGACTCAGTTATCCATATGTATACATTCTTTTTTATATTCTTTTCCATTATGGTTTATCACAGTATACTGAATATAGGTCCTTGTGCTATACAGTAGGACCTTGTTGTTTATCCATCCTATATATAATAGTTTGCATCTGCTAACCCCAAACTCCCGGTCCGTCTCCCCCCACCCCAACTCCCTCTTCCCCTTGGCAACCACAAGTCTGTTCGCTATGTCTGTGAGTCTGTTTCTGTTTCATATATAAGTTCATTTGTGCCATATATTAGATTCCACATATAAGTGATATTATGTGGTATTTGCCTTTCTCTGTCTGACTTTACTTCACTCAGTATGATAATCTTTAGTTGCATCCATGTTGCTGCAAAGAAATTTCTGGTATTGTGTCAGTACTGAGGAGCAGTTCTTTTTCCCTCATATTTTATGGCCACGGTGTAGTTGTGTTATATAGTTATACATGCTTATGATACAACTTTTATTATTAGTCAAATCTAACAGTACACTGAATGACTTATTAGAAATGTATGACTGTTATGTTTTGTAAATCAGTGATGCTGAGTATATGAGAATTGAATAGTTATATTTTCTAATAATGTAAGGCAAAAAATACATAATTTTATAGGCAATTAACATGTTTTACAATATTCAAATGAATATGTTCTTATAATAATTTTGGGTAAAATATTTTTGCTACAAAGTAATTTTAAAGAAATAAACAATAAAATAAGTTATGGTATTAAGTACCAACAATTCAAAGTTAATAAATTGCAACCATAAAAAAAAAAAACACATTGAAAAAGAAATACAAATTATTGCACGTATGTTCACTAAAGACACCAAAACGTTTGTGTACATTTTTGCAGTCCCCTTTCAGTTTCATTATTCAGTGAAGTCTCTTCCTGTTTTTCTTGATAGTCTTTCCTCCTGAGTTCTCTGACAGTTATGCACAGTATATGCTGCAGAATTTTGCTTGACAGTATACTGTGTTGTTTGTTTTGTGTGTAGATTATAAGATGTTTACCTTATGCTATTGCCATAGTTCCTAGCTTAGTGATGAGCCTGTAGTATATCCTAAATAAATTTTTTTTTAATCAGGTAGACTACTTGTCTTCATTCATAACTTATCTTAAACTTATCATTATGCTAGGTATTAAATCAGATAAATTTCTCTCAACGAAAGCAGCAAGAAATTTAAACAGTAAAGTTCAAAAATATTTTTATCACAACTGGTGGTATTTTATGAAGGATGATATTAATTCAGAAATTAAGGAAAATGTAGTAGAAATAGAATATATCTGAAAAGAGATGTACTGTAGATAATAGTTACAGACTTGGAAATTTTGGTTTCTGTTTGTAAAGAACACTTTTCTGTAACAATTTACTTTGAATATTTCGATTAGAAAAATTTGAAGCTCAATAGGTAATTTTAAGTTGTAACTTGGGTGGGGAGTCCTTGAACTTTAATAGTCCCTGGTATAATTTTTGGTATAATCAAAAATTTTCAGAAGTATCTTAAAGGGTTGGAAGCAGATGAAATTCTTTAAGGAGTTTGAGAAAATTTAGTGGTTTCATATAAATCTGGAGAGGAACCATACAATCTGTGTTTTTAACAAGTACCCCAGTACAAAAATCACTTGAAAACCACAGCAGTAGTTTAGCCAAACTTGCAATTTGTTGTCAGGGCTGCCTTCCACTTAAGACTACTGTAGGCTATTCTTGTAGCTGATACTTGGCTGTTTCAAGTTTTGTTTCTCCTGCCTATTGGAGCACTTTTTCTATTCATATTTGTTTAACACCAGCTGTGCATCATTTACTGTGCACAGTAAGGCACTCCAAAAACCAATATGAGTAAAACAGATATGTTTCTTGCCCTCATAGAACTTTCTGTCTAAGAGAGGCAATGGGAAAGTGAACAGAAAATTATAAATAGCTTAAAAGCAATGATTTTAATTTCTCACTGTATATAGCCATAAATAAGGAAATAGAAGGCTTTTTTTTTCATCCATCTTTAGTTTTTCTTTGGTAAAAGATCAGTGTGATTTCGTGGAAAGAACACTAGTGTGACATCTGTATTTCTATTCCTGACTCTTTCACTAACTGGTTATGTGACAATGAACAAGTTAAACTAACAAAATCTTATTTCATATGCATTTTATTTATTTCAGACAGATTACCTGTGAGAAGAAAGCAACAATAGTTGGTTTGCATTAGAGCCTGAGGCTTAAAGGAGGAGGGAGATGTTAACACAAATTATTGCAAATATGGCAAATGTTACTATTAAAGTAAGTTGATTAAATGTAAAATAGATAGCTAGTGAGAAGCAGCCACATAGCACAGGGAGATCAGCTCAGTGTTTTGTGACCAGACCAGCTAGAGGGGTGGGATAGGGAAGGTGGGAGGAGACGGAAGAGGGAGGGGATATGGGGATATATGTATACCTATAGCTGACTCACTTTGTTATACAGAAGAAACTAACACACCATTGTAAAGCAATTATACTCCAATAAAAATGTTTAAAAATTTTTTCTCTTTCTGATATTTAATTGCTAGTGTATAGAAATGCACTAGATTTCTGGTTATTACTTCTGTATACAGCAACTTTGCCGAATTCATTGATGAGCTCTGGTAGTTTTCTGGTAGTGTCTTTGGGATTTTCTATGTATAGCATCATGTTATCTGCAAACAGTGACACGTTTACTTCTTCCTTTCTAATCTGGATTCCGTTTATTTCTTTTTCTTGTCTGATTGCTGTGGCTAGGACATCCTAAACTATGTTGAATACAAGTGGTGAGAGTGGGCGTCCTTGTCTTGTTCTTGATCTTAGAGGGAATGCTTTCAGCTTTTTACCATTGAGTGTGATGTTTGCTGTTGGTTTTGTCATATATAGCCTTTATTATGTTGAGGTGTGTTTCATGTATGCCCACTCTCTGAAGAGTTTTTATCATAAATGGATGTTGAATTGTATCAAAAGCTTTTTATGCATCTATTGAGATGACCATATGGTTTTTATTTTTCAGTGTTTTAATATGGTGTATCACACTAATTCACTTGTGGATATTGAAAGATTCTTGCATCCCTGGAATAAATCCCACTTGATCATGGTATATGATCCTTTTAATATATTGTTGGAGTCAGTTTGCTAGTATTTTGTTGAGGATTTTTGCATCCATGTTCATCAGTGATGTTGGCCTGTAATTTTTGTGTGTGTGTGTGGTATCTTTGTCTGGTTTTTATATTAGGGTGATGGTGGCCTCATAGAATGAGTTTGGAGGTGTTCCTTCCTCTGCAGTTTTTGGGAATAGTTTCAGAAGGATAGGTGTTAACTCTTCTCTAAATGTTTGGTAGAATTCACCTGTGAAGCCATCTGGTCCTGCACTTTTGCTTGGTGGGAGTTTTTAAATTACTGATCCAATTTCAGTACTGGAATTGATCTGTTCATATATTCTATTTTTTCCTGGTTCAGTCTTGGGAGATTGTACCTTTCTAAGAATTTGTCCATTTCTTCTAGGTTGTCCATTTTATTTTCATATAGTTTCTCTTAGTAGTCTCTTATGATCCTTTGTGTTTCTGTGGTGTCAGTTGTAACTTCTCTGTTTTCATTTCTGATTATTGATTTGGGCCCTCTCTTTTGAGTTAACATTTGAACCCAGGTAGTCTGACTCAGAGTCTATACTTACAACCATTATGTAACTTCTTAATGTTAGTAATTGGTACTAGGTTTTTGAGTGCTTACAATCTGCCTGGCACTGGCTAATTCCTTTACAAAACTTTCATTGGATCTTCACAATAACCCTGTAAAGTGGATACTATTATTTCTACTTTGCCTTGGAGTAAATGAAGGCTTAGACACATTCGTGACTTTTCAAATAATAAAGCTTCTGTTTTTACACCTTATAGTTTGCTACTTCAGTCAACATTGAAAGGTTTATCCATGTTTGATGTTTTGTTTCAAGAAGTACAGGTGTGAGTGCCACTCTTATTTTTTGGGAATTTGATTTTTCTTTTCTTTTTCTACTCTTTCTACCTACCTTTTACTTACTTATTTTTTTAGTTTTACTTATTTAGCTTGCTTGTGTCCAAACTTTTTTTTATGCAAAAATCAAACCAACAATAAAAAGCCTTATAAATATTGTTCTTAATTAGAACCCAGTATATAATATAGATAAGAAGGGTCCCATCCTAGTTGACATCAAGAGATCATGGGTTTCTTACTCATTGCTCTACAATCATCTCATGATGTGAAAATCACTCCGCAGCCTGAAAAGGGAATATTGGTCCAATGGAAGCTTGTTAGAATAAAATCAAAGTGGAACCTAACCTCCTAATTTATAATCTAGGACTCTTTCTAGCTTTCTGCCCTGCCCCCTATATCTCTCATCATCTTATATTGGGTTATTTTTTTTAAGTGTATTGAATTTTTAGTAAATGATACATACCAGTGTTCAAATATTACTTACATATGAAAGTGATGCTTGATTGGACCTGGATCAAAACCACCACATAAGCAGCTATAAATATTATTGGAATAATTTGAATATAGATTCAATATTATATATAATATTGTTTTAATAGTTCATTTCCGAATAATTAACACTATTTCTAAATAATAATTGTATTGTTTTATAAGAAAATATCATTGTTGTTCTTAGGAGATACATTTGCTTAAGGGTTGAAACGTCATGCTGTCTATAATTGTCAAGTGGTCCAGCAAAAAATAAATAAATAAATAAACATGAGGGAGAGAGATTGAGTGGAAGCATGTTAAAGCAAATATAGCAAGATAAGTAAACAAGGTGGTTTAGGTAAAGGTATGTAATTTTTTTCGATATTCTTCTTGCTGCTTTTCCATAGGTTTGTAACTTTTGCTGGGAAGAATATACTTCTGAGAAAATACTGAGAGATTGTCTCTTGGGTTTCCCTTACATTGTTTCCCTCTAGCTGTGGTTAATTGAGAATTAAAGCTTGATGTTAAAAATAAAATTTTTTGGTTGCATATTCAGAATTAGAAATTTTTTTACTTTACTTTCAGAGTTCAGTAAATTCTTACCAAATGCTTTATGTGTCTTAGAAACAACACGTAGGTTAATGTATTATGCACTTTCCTTGAAAACACCTGGTATAGTCATATTTAACACTGTAAGGTATGGTTGGATGCACCTAATCTATGCCTTACCGCATTTTGTAGGTGAGGAAGCAGTTGTTGAGAGCTTAAATAATTTGTTGGAGATTGTACAAGTGATGTCTGACAAAACCAAGACTCAAAATCTTCACCATTTTGAGCTTGACTGAATGACTTTCATGAAATCATTTAGTTACTTATTCGTCAGTCATTCCAAGTGTCTTTTTCTTTCTTCCTCCTTATTTCTTCCTTCCATCCTTCCTTTTATTGATGTTTTTGTGATTAAGTTTTCAAAATTGGTTAATTTTGGAACTAATATTTGTTAAACACCTATTATGTGTCAGGCATTGTGCTAATTGCTGAGGCTGTAATAATAGAAAAGACAGACATGGGTTCTGTCCTCATAGAGCGTAGAATTTAAGAGCTTGTTACTTCATTGTGAGTATGTCCTGGGATTTTCTGGCTCTGCTGGTATCATGCTAAAGCAGTCATATAGCATTTTCTGTTTAGAATGCTTTCACTTTGTGCTTCATGCTCTTCTCAGTGTTTGTCCATCTTGTCTCTAAGCCTCTTGCATATATATTGTTTCCTTCTCTAGTTTAGGTGTCCTGCCATGTCTCCTATAACAACCTCTACTTCCCATGTTACAGCCCTTGTGACAATGAATAGTAATTGCTTTTGAAATCACCCCAGACTCTTAACCTATAAATGCCATTAGGGAAATTATTATATTTATTTTTGTTCATTAACATGTGCTCGGAATATTACCTGGAATATTTTAGGCAGTTTAATAAGTGGCTTTTTAGTGATTGAAAAAAAGAAGTATATGTTTCAAAGTTTAACATACGATAAAAACAGAAAGGAACTGGAAAATCAAGTTTGTGGTTTGGAATTTGTTTTATCATTCTCTCTTTTTCATAAGACCTAGGCCACATGCCTAATTAAAAACCAAACCAAACAAAAAACAACAGCGGATTGCTCTGTGCACACTGTCTGTAGCTTGTCTGGTCCCAGCCTGTGTTTAGTATGATTTGGTAACACTAAATCATTCCCAAACCCAAGATTCACTTGAGGTCTTTTGATACCTCTCTCTCCCTCCAAACCCACCAAAGAATTTATATTGTTTTAAAGTCAACCTGGGGAATAGTTTATGTGAGTATTCTTCCAGGGTTTTCAAAGGAGGCTCTGAAGATTGGACACAGACTGAATTTTGGACTTTACCCATAGATATCTAGAGTCCACAGGAATAAATATCCAGTGAGTTGTCTTTCATACGTTCTCCCATTCCCAAAGAATCCATCGTTTCCATCAATATCAGGAACTTTTACTATATGCCTAATTAGACTGAGCACTTACTGTTGGGAACAAAGAACCACATTGACTGTAGAGCCTGTATTAGTCTCTCATTGCTACTGTAAAAATTACCACAGATATAGTGGCTTGAATAATAGTTGTTTTTTAGGTTCAGAAGCCTGAACTTTGTTAGCAGCACTGTGTTTCTTCTGGAGGCTCTGGAGGCAATACATTTTCTTGAGTTTTTTGAACTTCTAATGCCTGCATTCCTTGATTCATGGCCCCTTCTTCCAGCTTCAAATTCCCCAGCACAGCATCTTCAAATATTCAACTCTGCTTCTGTTGTCTCCTTCTTTTTGTTTGTTTTTATCATCATTTGCCTTCCCTCACTTTAACCCTCCTGCCTCTCTCTTATAAGGACCTTGTGATTACATTAGCTTACCGAGATAATCCAGGGTAATTTCCTCATCTCTATACCTTTAATTTAATCACACCTATAAAATCTCTTTGCCACGTAAGGCCATGTATTCACAATTCTGGGGATTAGTATGTCGACATCTTTGGGGGCCCTTATTTAGCCAATTGCAGCACCTATTCTTTTAATTCTTTCTTTGAGATGATATACTAATATTGTATAGCTAGTGATTTAGTTTGCATCTCTTTTCTTACTAGATATATAATATTGGCAGAGCACTTATTAGTTATTGTTCTTTTTTTTTTTTTTTGGCCACACCACATGGCTTACTGGATCCTAGTTCCCCGACCAGGGATTCAGTCTGCGCCCTTGTCAGTGAAGGTGTGGGTGCCTAATCACTGGTCCGCCAGGGAATTCCCTAAAGTGTACAGTTTTTATGTTTATATATATATATATATATATATATATATATATAATGTATGTATCTCCTTCAAATCATCACCGCAATCAAAAGATTTCCTCCTGCCCTTTGGTGATTCCTTCTCTTCTACCTTCCCTACCCCCAGGCTTCCACTGATCAATATAGACTAGTTTATATTTTCTAGAATAACTTGTCAATAGATTTACCCAGTTTGTGCTCCTTTTTTTTTTTCCTGGTTCCTTTCACTCAGCATAATTATTTTGAGATTCATCCATGCTGTTGAATATATTCATAGGTCATATTTTGCATGTGAATATCCATTTGTTCCAGCGCTATTCATTAAAAAGACAATTCTTTATCCACTGAATAACCTTTGCACCTTTGTCTAAAATCTGTTACCCATCTGTATGTCGGTTTATTTCTGGACTTTGTTTTCTGTTCTCTTCACCTCTGACTGTCCTTCTGCCAGGACCACAGGGTCTTTGATTACTGGCTTTACAAGTCTTGAAGTCAGGTTGTATTAGTCTTCCAACTTTATTCTTTTTCTGAGTTATTTTGGACAGTGTAGGTCTTTGGAATTTCCAAATGTAGTTTAGAATCAGCTTGTCAGTTTCTGTCCTGGGATTGGATTTGATTTTGTTGATGAATTTGGGGGGAATTTACATCATAATTATATTGACTCTACTAACCCATGAAAAAGGAATGTCTCTGCATTTATATAGTCTTTAATTTCTTCCAGCAATCTTATGTAGCTATCAGTATATACATATTGCCCCTCTTTTCAGATATATACCTATGTATTTTATATTTTCTATTGGAAACATTATTTTTACTTCAGTTTCTGAGTGTTCATTGCTGGCAGATAGAAATACAGGATATTTTGGATATTGATCTTGTATCCTGCAGCCTTATTTAACTCAGTTATTCTAGTAGATTTTTGTAGTTTCTGTCTGATTTTATATGTAGGCAATTATATTGTCAGCAAAAAAAAGACAGTTTACTTCTTCCTTTTTTTTTTGCCGCACTGCAGGGCTTGTGGGCTCTTATTTCCCCTACCAGAGACTGAACCCTTGCCCTCAGCAGTGAAAACTTGGAGTTCTAACCACTGGACCACCAGGGAATTCCCTACTTATTTCTTTATAGTTTGGATTTTTTTTTTTTTTTTTTTTTTTTTGGCGATATGCGGGCCTCTCACTGTTGTGGCCTCTCCCGTTGCAGAGCACAGGCTCCCGACACGCAGGCTCAGCGGCCATGGCTCACGGGCCCAGCTGCTTCGTGGCATGTGGGATCTTCCTAGACCAGGGCACGAACCTGTGTCGCCTGCATTGGCAGGTGGATTCTCAACCACTGCGCCACCAGGGAAACCCTGTAGTTTGGATTTTTTTCAGGAGGGGGTTGTTCTTTTCCTTTGCCAGATTATCTAGCATAATGTTGAATAGAAGTGATGAGAGCATAAATCTTTGTCCTTATCCTGATCTGAGGGTGGGGGAGACATTCAGTCCTTTATCATTAAATATGATGTTCTTGTAGGTTTTTCATGGATACCTTTTATCAGATTGAAGAAGCTAGCTTCTATTTCTAGTTTGCTCAGAGTATTTATCAGGAATGGTTTTCTCTTATTAGTTTAATTTGGTGTTTAATGTTAAAACAATAATTTTTGGATGTTAAACCAATCTTGCATTCTGATGATGTACTCATCTTGGTCATGAAGTATTATCCTTTTCATATATCATTGAATTTGATTTGGTAAAATTTTGTGATTTTGTGTAGAATTTTTACATTCATGACTAACATTGGTTTATGGTTTTCTTTTAACACCTTTGACAAGTTTTGGTATCAGGATAATGCCAGCCTCAAAATGAGTGGGGGGAAAAAAAATGAGTGGGAAGTCATTCCTCCACATCATAATCTGAATAGTTTATGTAAAATGGGTATTTATTTCTTAAATGTTTTATAGAATTTGTTAGCCAAGACAAGTAGGCCTGGAATTTTGTTCGGTGAATTTTTAAACTACAAAGTCAGTTTTTTTAATACTTTAGAGCTCTTTTCATTTATTATCAAAGTTGTCCAATTTAGTGGCATCAACTTATTCATAATATTCGTTTATTATTCTTTTAATGTTTGCAAAATATGTGGTGATGTTGCCTGTCTTATTTCTGATCTTGGTAATTTGTGTCTTCTCTCTTATTTTGCTTCATGAATTTTTCTTTCTCTTTTTTCTATTTCTTTGATTTTCATTGTGATATTTATTATTTCCTTTCTTCTGCTTTGGGTTTTATTTACTATTGCTTTACTTAAGGTCAATGATTTTTAGACTTTTTCCTAATATAGGCTTTTAGTACAATAAATTTAGCTCTAGGTACAGCTTTGGCAGCATCTCACATATTTTGATGGGTGGTATGTTCATTTTGTTTCTGTTCAAAATCTAATTCTCTTCTGACTTTTCCTTTGAACCAGGGATATTTAGAAAGATGTTACTTAGTTTGCAAGTAACTGATATTAATTTTTTGAAATTTGTTTTATGCCCCAGAATATGGTCTGTTGTGGTGAATGTTTCAAGTACACTTGAAAAGAATGTGCATTGTGCTGTCATTGGGTATAGTGTTCTGTAAATGTCAATTAGGTCAAGTTGGTTGATAGTGTTGTTCACGTCTTATATAATCTTACTGATTTTCTGTCGACTTGTCCTATCAATTATTGAGAGAGGGATATTGAACTCTCCCATTGTCGTTCTTTCTCTGGCTTTGGGTAGTTTCCTTACATGCTTGCAGTGAGTGGTGCTCTACAGAATGCTTGAGGGCAACATCCTTCACATCTCTAGTGTTCTTTCTCTTTTCAGCCCTCTCCTCTTCAGTACTTAGTCCTAAGAACTCTCACCACCTTCTCTCAGACACAGGTCTGCCTCTTCAACTCAGAGAACTGAACTGGACTGGACTTTGCTTAGCTTTCCTCTCCCTGTGTTTTGGGCTAGAAATCTTAAAACAGTGAGCCTGGGAAACCGTAGGACTCCTTGTTTTTTTCCATCTCTAAGGGATCTCTCTCTTTAGTTTTCTGAGGTCTAGTGTCTTAAAAACTGTTGTTTCTTTTATTTTATTTGGTGTTTTCCATAGTTTTATTTTGTAGGGTAAATTGTAGTTACTCTGTCTTAGCCAGAGTGGAAGTTCTCCCCTTAATTACTTTATTTTAGCAAAAATTGTTTATTGCTTGGTATGTGGCACCATCTGACATGATAAAAATTCAGAGCTGAATAAGTCATAATATTATCAAGGAATTCAGAACAAACAGGGAAACAGATACATATAAATAACCATGACATCAGATAGTAAATACTATTCAAACTCTAGTATTATGAACTAAGTGATATGACAACAGTAAGGAGTAATCAATTCTAAATTTATAGGGGAAACAATGACATTTAAACTGAATTTTGTTAGATGAGTGAATTTTGCTGTGTGGAAAAGCATTTTGGTATATGCTTTTTGTTATGTGATTACTCACTCAACCAATCAGATTTCTTCTTTAGTGCCTGCCTGGAGTTATGAGAAAACCACTGAATATCTCTATTTCAAACTATTATGGAACTTACACACGTTGCTGATGGGAATGCAAACTAGAATAGAATGCAAATGGCATTGCCACTTTGGAAAACTATTTAGCAGCTTCTTATAAAGTTATCATGTAACTCTAAAGTCCTACTGTTAGATATTTACTCAAGTGAAATGAAAATACAGTTCATAGAAAAAAACCCCCACTATTCTGAATGTTTGTAGCAGATAAAAATATCTGTGCTATATCTGTACAGAGGATATTATTTAGCAATAAAAAAGAACAAATTACGGAGACACGCAGCAGTGTGGATGACTCTTAAGTGCATTGCACTGGGAGAAGCGAGACTCAAAAGGTTCTGCATTATGATTCCATTTGTATGACATTTTGGAATAGGCAAACTTAGGGGTAAAAGATCCGTGGGTTTATAGAGGTTGACTACAAAGGGGTACAAGAATATTTTTGTGTGTGATGGAACTGTTGTTGATTGTGTTTGTGGTTACACAACTGTGTAGAAAAAAGTTAATATAGCAGACTCATATCCTTAGAAAGAGCTGATTATAAGACGTATGGGAACTTGAATGGTAAACAGTTCTTTACACAAATATAAAGCTTTCTGTAAATGATAAAAGTAGCTCAGTTTGCCTAGACTGTTTGTACAAACAGTGTGGTTTATGCTAAACATCAGTTTTTATTCTGAGAGTCTGGTATTATGGTACATGCTAGGTAGAGGATACCTTAACAACCAGCACCAAATAAAAACCTTGGGGGCTGAGGCTCTAATGAGCTTCCCTAAAGAAACATTTCACATATGGTCTCACAATTCATTGCTGCAGGGATTAAATACATCCTATGTGACTCCACAGGGACAGGACTGTTAGAAACTTGTGCCTGGTTTCCTCCAGACTTCACTCCATGTGCCTTTTCCCTTTGCTGATTTTGACTTGCATCATTTTGCTATGAGAAATTATAGCCGTGAGGATGACTATATGCTGAGTCCTGTGAGTCCTCCTAGTGAGTCACTGAATCTGAAGGTAGTCTTAGAGATCCTGACACAACTATGCATTTATCAAAACTCATAAAATTGTGTATGAGTTATGCCTTCAAAAAGCCCTTATATCATGTTTTAATTGTGTTTAAAAAGACAAAGGTGCCGAAGTTGTTAGACTTCTTAAAGTTGTGATCCATTCATGACTACAAGAAATTATCTCATGAAGTAATTTTGGCCTAGAAGAATGAACATGGGGGCTTCCGTGGTGGCGCAGTGATTAAGAATCTGCCTGCCAATGCAGGGGACACGGGTTCAAGCCCTGGTCCGGGAAGATCCCACATGCCGTGGAGCAACTAAGCCCATGCGCCACAACTACTGAGCCTGCGTGCCACAACTACTGAAGCCCATGCACATAGAGCCCATGATCCACAAGAGAAGCCACTGCAGTGAGAAGCCCGCAGCCCACGCACTGTGATGAAGAGTAGTCCCAACTCACTGCCACTAGAGAAAGCCCACGTGCAGCAACAAAGACCTGATGCAGCCAAAAATAAATAAGTAAATAAGTAAATTAATTAATTAAAAAAAAAGAATGACCATGGGATTTGGCCTCATATAGCTCTGGATTTGAAAATCAGCTCTTTTATTTAGAAGATTTTTTTTTTTTTGCTAAGCCTCAGTTTTCTCAACTCTTAAATGGCAATGTTAATTCCTGTCTTGCATATGAAATGTTATAGAAAAGCTTGATGGGGATAAAGTTTAAGAAGGGGTCTTTTATTTTTTATTTTTTTTAATTTTTTTTTTTTGCGGTACGCGGGCCTCTCACTGATGTGGCCTCTCCTGTCGCGGAGCACAGGCTCCGGGCGCGCAGGCTCAGCGGCCATGGCTCACGGGCCCAGAGGCTCCGTGGCATGTGGGATCCTCCCAGACCGGGGTACGAACCCACGTCCCCTGCATCAGCAGGCGGACTCTCAACCACTGCGCCACCAGGGAAGCCCTATTTTTTATTTTTATTTTTTTTGCGCTACGCGGGCCTCTCACTGTTGTGGCCTCTCCCGTTGCGGAGCACGGGCTCTGGACGTACAGGCTCAGCGGCCATGGCTCACGGGCCCAGCCACTCCGCGGCATGTGGGATCCTCCCAGACTGGGGCACAAACCCGTGCCCCCTGCATTGGCAGGTGGACTCTCAACCACTGCGCCACCAGGGAAGCCCAAGAAGGGGTCTTTTAAATTAGATGTATGTTTAGAGAGCAAATCCTGTGGACCTGTAACATGAACTCTAGGTTGCATGTGATTAGATGGTGTTAAAGTGGAAAAAAAAGTGAAAAGTTAGTGACAAACGATTATGTTTTAGGCTATACTTGTATTAACCAATGCATTCATTTATATCATAATCCATTTTAGATAAAATGTCAAGTCACAATTAGGCATTTGTTGAAAAGAGAAAACTCCAGGGTCTGTTCTAAAATCAGAACAGCTTTTTGTGGTTCATATCAGCTCTACCTGTATCCCATTTTAATAATTGGTTATGATTATAACCTAGACTTGTTGAAAAACTCTTGGTTATAAAAGTCTGCAGGTAACCTACCAAGTGATGTCCTTGCCTGCAGTCTCTCTTAATAGTATTGCAGCTTCAGCGTGTTATTAGTAAACTCATTCTCTGTGGAAAAACTTAAGATATGACATTCAAGGCCCCTTAGTGCCAGTCCTTAAATCTGCCTTGCCATTCATCCTTTCTATGTATCTTTAGCCACACCAGGCAACTTGCATTTCAAGCACATTTTTCTTTTTTTCCCCTCATGTTCTTCTTTGTGTCTTCAGTGCTCTTCCCATCTTATTTGCTTAGTGAGTTCCTATTTATCTTTCAAAATCCATCTGAAATGTGTCTGCCTCTATGTACTTTACCAGCCTTTGTCTCTTCTTTTTCTCAGAAGCATTACCTGATAGATTATTTCCTTGCTCATGTATGTTATCATAGCACTTGATAAATGTATATATCAAAGCACTTGTTGGTTTGCAACCTCCAGAATTCCCAGGTGACATTCAAAACTGGACTTGTACACGGAGGGCAAGGAGAGACCAAGGAAGAGGCAGACCACTCCAGATTGGTAGGTGGCAGTTTAAATAAGCAAGGGAACTTACACATGAGGCTTGGCTTGGGCAGCTGCTAGATGAGTATATCTCTGCACCCACCCCGAGAATCTTAAGAGTTTATGCAGAGGCCTTAATGTTATTTATACAGGCCAGATAGTTGCAATAACATGTTACACTCTCAAGGCTATGTCCTTGAAGTGGCTCCTGTGTGGGAACAGTGGGCAGAACTTAACATTCCAAGGACATGGAGGGAATAAAGAGCCTCCAATTGCCATGGTCCAGTTTGTGCATCAACCAGCAGTCACATCCTCTTGATGACTTTCTCCAAAAGCACTAGTACACATTTCATATTTATATATTTATATATTAGTGTACACATTTTTTGTTTTTCCCACTATACTAAAAGGTATTTAGAGAATGGAAGACCATAATGTCTTCATTTTTGTATTCTCAATCCTTGGACCAGTACTTGGCATATACTAAATATTCAGTATTTGACACTAAATGAAGGAAAGAACATTGACATTAGAATGTATGGATGTTTCTTCTTACATTCTTATTTTTTTAACAGGAGAGCATTGGGTGGAACTATCCTAAGTTGAATGGGAAACACAGGAATAAACTCCATATTCAGGGATGACAGTTATTATACTGAAAATAGTTCTTGTACTTTTACATCATATTTGCTATCCTAACAAATTTTTGTAGGTAATAATGGAGATGATACTCATTGGCATACCTTCTCTCATCAATATGACATGCTTTTGCTATCGTATTGTACCCTGGTCTTACCTAGGCTCGTTTGACTTCATAAGTATACAGCACCTTCAAAGTTTTCTCTAGAAATTCAAAATCTACATCCTAGATTGCTTTATTTTCTAAAATGACCAATTCCCTCTAGATAGTCAAAATTTCCATTATCTGAGTGTGACTTAGTAAAGGACATGGCTGTGTCCTTGAAATGGCATGTACTAAGTATTCAGTATTTGACACTAAATGAAGGAAAGAACAAATACATTATGTCAAGGTACACATACGAACAATTCAATGAATTGATTCAAGTTGTATTTGCATTTTTAACAGTATTTGTTAATCTAATTAAATTACTAATTTATAAAGTTTGTTGGGGCTTTCCTCTAATCCATCTCCCTTCATCCTTTGGAGATTTTGGAGTAAATATAATCACCTTTGTTATTAAACAGTATTCCCATTTCCATATCTTGCATTGCTTCTTTTTGTCTGTTTCTTTCAAACCTTTTCACATTTTCAAACAGATATAGCAGTAGTTCTCAACCATGTCTACATTTCAGAATTTGGGAGAGTTTTAATTGGTTTGAGGCTGGCTATTTATCTGAAATTTTTAAGCTCCCTAGGTGATTCTTTTATCCTAACAACTCTGTACTTTGGGAGGGATCAGATTGCTACAGCCCTGTAGAACAAAGGTGATGTACTGTGTTTTCATGCAGTATCCCTTCTCATATTGACATTTTGTAAAATGGCATTTTGTACTAACTGTCATGTATTCACTCTCATCGTCTACAATAGTGATATTATACTATCAATACCAAGTCTAAACTTTTATAAAGTTTAATTTTATAATCTTTTACATTATAGTAATTTATGATATTTTATAGATTATATTTGCAATAACATAAGCCTCTGTGAAAAGAAAAATTTATTAGAATTTAGAATAGATTTTGCTTTTCCCTTAATTATCTCTTACAGGCTTTGAAGTATGTTTTATGTTTTAGATACTTGCCTTTTTAGTTACAGATACTTTATATGCAGTATCCAAAAACCCCACACATTCTGTATTATGTAATTTGAAAATGAAGGGAAATAACTATACTTTTTGATGCATTTTAATGAATTTTAAAACTTTTTAAGGTAATAGGAGTTATTCTGAGATACAGTCTAAGGATTTAAAATAAAGATTGATACATTACATTAAGATAATTCTAATGTGATTATCCTGTAAAATCATTTTGTAAAATATTTTGTGGACTTAAAATTTCCTTTTATTTTAAAAGTTTCTTTCTGCTTGCTTATTACATAGTCAAATCACTTGCTATTTATTAAATATCTACTTCAGTATGTATACTGAAATCTCTTTTGGAAATTTTAATTTTGCGATAGATTTTATTTTTTCTGTCTTTGGGATATGTACCTGTCATGTGTTAAGTATTATGCTAACTTGGTAACAGCTAATTGTTTATGTAATAACGAAATACGGATTTCAGTAGGTTTTTTCCTCGTAGGACTGTCATTATTATAGAAATGTGTTAAATATCCATTTGAAAGAACAATCCAGAGATAGAAAGGATTTATGTGTTTCATATACCTTTTTCAGAAAATATTGCTCTTCCAGAATAAGGTCAAGATAGGTCTCTGATCCATATCAGAAGGAGGGGGGAATCTATTTTCAAACTTTTTTAGAATTCAGTTGTTTTTGAGAGCACACTATCTGTGGAGTATTGATTGTTGGGGTTCCGTAGTTAGTCAAAGGCTATCTCCTTTGACTCACCCCTTCGTTTGGTGTCATCCTCCTTCATGTGATAGATTGTTACAATCTCAGGCAGTGTAATTACACACTAGTCAAGTGGGTCATTTATTTCTTTACCTTCACCATGTACCAAAAATCTCCTTTATCTTTGGGAGCCAGATCTTTCTTTTGCCGTAAAAGCAAAATAATGGCACATAAAACATTACATGTAAGAACTAAGCACCATAAAATTATTAAGAGAATAACTTTAAAAAAGCAAACTGTTACATTTTGTATTATTAATTATGTATTTGATAAGTGTATGTAAAGCACTTGGAATAGGGTTTGGCACATAGTAAACATACATTGTTAATTATTATTATGATCATTATTAATAAGTTAAAATCTAAATATTTAGTATTTTTGGATAATAAAACATAGAAATACTTCATTTTACTCTGTTATTCCTAAGAAAAAAGCTTAAAATCATCCTTTAAAATATTAATTTTAGTGTTCTGAGAAAGTATACTATTAATATATCTTTAAAAATTTTAAGCCATGTTCCTTGAGAACTTAATTATTTTTTCTATAATATGAGGTATTAATCTTCAGAATAAATATTCTTCTTTAACTTTACATATAAACACAATGTTAAATGCTTCTATATATCAGAAACAAGTCATGTTAATAATAAAATTATAACCTATAGAGATTGTTATTACTAGAAAAATACCTATGTGTGTTCATATGACCTTGAAGCATTTTAGCATAATTATTAAATATAAAGAAGAAATTATGTTTTCTTTTAAAGTACAGTTTAAACTTAAAATGTGATTTGTCTTTAAAGAAGGAGAACAAAACTCATCTCCTTCATAAGTGAAGTCTGTCTTCTTATGGATTGCTTCCCAGCCTTTCCTGATTTTGTGTATTTGCTCACATCATTCCATCTACCTGTACAGCTCTCCTCTGTACTTGTCTGAGTCCTACTTTTGCTTAAAAGCCAGGTGTGAGTGGATTCTTCCACTGGGTCATGGTATTTGAGTTCTATGAGCTGTTATAACATTGGTAGTCAGTACCATTCCTTTGGCTTATACGTTACACATTTGAGCTTTTATTATTTTTTAAATTGATTGATTGGTTGATTGATAGCTGCTTTGGATCTTTGTTGCTGCGTGCGGTCTTTCTCCAGTTGCAGAGAGCAGGGGTTACTCTTTATTGCAGTGCACAGGTTTCTCATTGCGGTGGCTTTTCTTGTTGCACAGCACGGGCTCTAGACACACAGGCTTCAGTAGTTGTGGCGTGAGGGCTCAGTAGTTGTGTCGCGCGGGATCAGTAGTTGTGGCTCGTGGGCTCTAGAGCGCAGGCTCAGTAGTTGTGACGCACAGGCTTATTTGCTCCGCGGCAAGTGAGATCGTCCCGGACCAGGGCTCAAACCCGTGTCCCCTGCATTGACAGGCGGATTCTTAACTACTGCGCCACCAGGGAAGTCCCTTGAGCTTTTAATATATATGTAACCTATCCCAACCAGATTAGCAGTTCTTAAGGGCAGAGACTATTTCTGTTCATAATACTTTTATGGTACCATATATATAACATCATTTATTTATTCATTCAATAAATATTTACAGTAATTATTGAGGGCTGCTTGTAATTAAAAGTCTAGACCTTTCACATGGGAAGGTGAGAAGCATGATAGAAGATAAAAGCAGCACCAAAAGTTAAAAACAAAAACCCACGAGTTGGAGGGGCACTGGATCTTAGCAGCAATGGCAGCTGCAATTAGGATTGGTGGTGTGGATTGCAAAAAAATACCTTGTAGGCAGAGAAGTGAGAAATTTGACAAACATAAACAAAAAATGACAATCTTATCCTCACAACCCCCTCTCCCCATTATGAAAAGATCCTACAGGATAGTCTCAGTTTGGGATGAGAAGAGAATACAAAAGAAGTTTGAGGAGTGACAGTTGGCATCACTCCCTGAACAACATTCCAGTATAGATCTTTCAGAGAATAGCTATTTGGAAACCCTTGAGGTTCCATGTCACCAAGATTTTTATTGAATAGAATTTGATATTTTGAAATCATGTGAAAATCTAATTATTAGACAAAAAAATGAATCCTGAAGGATAACTAATTTTTATTAACATTGCTGACTATTTTTTACTGAGTGGAATAAATAGGTAAGTGTTGCTCTTGGCAGTGGTGTGAGAAATGGAAACAGTATATTTACTATTTCTAGTATATTTGTGTATCTCGACAGCAAACTTTTAATTTGACATATGACAGTTTTTGTGGCAATGCTCATGGAGTGTTAAAAAGGCATACATTAGAAAATGCAAAATTATATAATTCCTATGGAAGGCAATTTTGCAGTATCTACCAAATAATATATGCATTTATTCCCTGAATCCAGTTTTAGTAATCTATCTTAAATAATCAATGACAAAAATAATTGAAAAGATGTTTGTACCAGGGCTAGTCATCACAGCACTATTTGTAATAGCAAAAGATAATAAATAGTCAAAATGCCCATTCATTATAGGAAACACTGAATAAATCATTGTGAATCTACACAATGAGGAACATCTCTATAAACTGCTTTAGAAATGGTCATTGGGATAAATGAAGAAAACAAGGTAGAGAAAAACATGTATAGTATGCTACCATCTATCTAAGGAAGTGGGCAGCAAATATATATATATGAATATCTATACATATATATATTTGCTTATATTTTTAAAAAGAAGGTTTAAAAAAAAAACTAATAAAAAAGACTTTAAAAGGGGATAGAGGAACAAAGAAGAAAAGCAGAAATTGAAAGTAGACTTCTGAATATACCTTGTATCATATATGGAAATTTTTATCCATAATTATAAAAAAGTTTAAAAAATCAATGGCTAATTTGAAAGCCAAATGAAATAAATCAGTTGGATATTTTATACTACATGTATAGAGAGATTATTTCAAGTGACTTTATAACATAGTAATTTGAAGATTTCTGCTGGGAACTTTTCCTTCTTCCTGTCTTTCTACCCACCTCAGGCCCCACCAACATACATATGCTAAGGACAAAGAAAAAGCTATAAAGAAATCTTAAGCTGTTTTTGGTTATCTTATTGATAGTAGTATAATTGGAATTGTTATTCTCAACTTAATTCTTATACTTTTCTCAAAAGTGGTAGACTTTTTATTAATTCATTCTCTTAATTCTCAAATAGTTATTGAGTGACTTTCTAATATATGCTGAGATATAATTATGACCACACAATTCAAAGCCAATAACTAATTATGTTAATGCCATTAGGAACTAAGATTTTTTCAAAGCAAGAAAAAACAGAAACATAAAAATTAAGGAAGTTAAGTAAAAATCCTGTTATCCTTAACTTGAATTGAAATATCTGTATGGATTCATATTTTCTTTATTAAAAAGTATCTTTTCCAATTCTGCCCACTGGAAAAGCCTAGAAGCAACAAACAATAAGATAACAGTAAGCACCCTTTAACCTAGATTGTGGTCTCTAAATACCATTTTCCAATAAAAAGAATCAAGGCTCCTTGGAGAAATGCCTGATTCCAGGACTGGCAAGATCAGTCTGGAGGTTCCTGGTGTCAAGTAAAAAAGTTTCAGGAGCTAAAGTGAAGAGACTACCATTGGCCAAAGATGGGACTGTCTGAATATCTAAAAGAAAAATAACTATTAGATCTAAATGCAGCAAATTATGTTTAAATCCATGAGTTTATAATAATAGTCAAAAAAATCTTTATAGCTTACCTTCAGAGGATTCTAGGGAACCAGCCTATAATTCTCAAAACTGATTGTTATAGGGGAAAAAAATCACACATTCATCCCATTTTTAAATATAACTTGTGCCTCATGGTAACTACATTGTTGAGGGAAAGGTTTTTTTTACTTGAAGAATTGCACATAATAAATGCAGAAGGAATAATAGAGGAGCAAAACTGAGATCTGGGCATGATCATCAATGGCTACTAAAACCACTATGTAAAAAGTTATGTGGAATTTTTTAATGAATGAACATCAGAATTCAGAGACCAATGTTGAATCATAAAAAAGAGACAATTAGACATTATATGACAAACCTCCATTTTGTTAAGTCTTGATATCTGTGCAGTGTAGTATGGCAGCCACTAATCACATGTGGCTTTTGAGAATTTGAAATGTGGTTAGTCTGAACTGACGTGTGCCAAGTGTAAAATACATACTGGATTTGGAATGAAATCCAAGTGAAAAAAGGGTGGAAATATGTAAAATATGTCATTTTTTAAAATATTGGTTACTTGTTGAAATGATAATATTTTGTATATACTGGGTTAAAAATAATTTCACCTGTTTCTTTCCCTTTTCTAATGTAGCTACTAGAAATTTTAAATTCCATGTGAGGCTTGCATTATATTCCTATGGGACATTGCTGCTGTAGATCTAAAATCCAGTTTATGAGAAACCAAGGGGAATGGGAACGTGTTAAGTGATGACACACGACTACAATTAGGAAGATTGAGAATGTGGAAAAATCTGTAGTATAAACAACTCAGTTTCTTCAACAAATAAATGACCAAAACAATACAAATAAAAAGAGAATTAAGAAATATCTCAACAGGCACAATAAATGGAGCTGATTTGGATCCTGATTTTTAAAAATAAATAAAGATAATTAGGGAAGTTGACTATTAACTGGATATTTAATATCTGAAGAGATTTTCCTCTAACTTGCATGGATATGAAAATGATAATGGGGCACTGGGGAGTCCTCAGTTAAAAGAAAAGAGCCATCCATGGGAGCTACTCCATGACTTATATCATTTGTACATGTGGGCTTATTGTTCTTTAGACTGTAGTATTTTGCTTACTGAAAAATATGATGTCCCAGGAAATTTCAGTCTGTAGTAATATCCTTTTTGTTTATGTATTCACTCACTTCCTCACTCCTTTCAGAAATATTTATTGACTTCCTTTTAAAAAAATTGAGGTATAATTGACGTAACATTGTATTAGTTCCAGGTGTACAACATAATATTTAGATGTTTGTATATATTGCAAGATGACCACTTCAGTAAGTCCAGTTAATATTTGTCTCCATACATCGTTATATTTATTGACTTTTTGATATGTGCTGGGTACTATGATACAGTTAGAAACGAGACAAACTTGGTTTAGGCTATCATGGAGATATTGTATATAAAATAAACAATTATATAAACAGTTTTAAAAATCTGTAATAGGGCTTCCCTGGTGGCGCAGTGGTTGAGAGTCCGCTTGCCGATGCAGGCAGGGGACACGGGCTCGTGCCCCGGTGCGGGAGGATCTCACGTGCCGCGGGGCGGCTGGGCCTGTGAGCCGTGGCCGCTGAGCCTGCGCGTCCGGAGCCTGTGCTCCGCAACGGGAGAGGCCACAACGGTGAGAGACCCGCGTACCTCAAAAAAAAAAAAAAAAAAATCTGGAATATAGGAAGTGCTATAAAAACCAATCAGTAAATGAACTGTGTGGTAACATTTGAAGATCCAGAACCAGAAAGTGAATAATATAAATAAATCACAAAAATATTTCCATTTCCTCCCAAATAATTTCTTCAGTAAATACATAAGTACATACCTATGCCGAATACTGAGATGGTGTTGGGGATTTGGGGTTCGCAGAATCGTCATGCTTCCATCCTTGTGGAACCTACAGTTAGTGGGATATTCTAGTACTGTAGCTCTGTGAATTTGCAGCAGGAGCCCATGCTGGCTTCACACCACATGGTGTTTTTTGTTTAGTAAAATAATTAGTCACTGTATCACCTAGAATTTGATATTTTATTATTTATTGAGCCCATAGTAAAGTACACACTAAACATGTGCTTTACAGTATAATAATAAGCATATAATTTTCACTGTTTCAATGAACTTTTGCCATAAAATTTAAGAGGATTTTAATTGCAAGTAATAAGGATTGCTTGTTAACAGGCTGTAGATAATTAGGGAGCTCTTTGCATTCTCTCTCCACAAATTTTCTTAGTGTTCTGAGCTTCACTTAATTCATAACTTTATCTCATGAGGATTAATTAATCCCATTTAGTCACAGTAGTAATAGACATGATGTTTTCTCCTCTTCAGCTCTCTCCCAGAGTTCTAATGATTCTTTGGAAAGATTATAGCATTGATTAGTTTTATTTATTGTAAGTAGAAGTAGAGTATTTTTCTCAGTCTTTTACTCTAATGAAGTAAAACATCATGGTAAGTAGCACAGACATTCACGGCAGTTAATTTTAGTTTTGCTAATGTAAATTTTACTATGGCATTTTCGTATAAATTTCATTTCAGATATTAACAGATTACTATTTGAACAGAAACCGTTACAGAAAAGTCCTAGCATGAGTGAGTTTGTACAATTTATGCATTTTATTGTATCCTTTTGCTGTATTTTAAAGTAAGATATTTACAATACTTCAACTTCTAGTTTGAGATTCCTTACTGTATTTGGCATTTTGTTACTTAATATATAATTTTTTCAGTTTTTTTCTGGAAACAAAGTTCACCTCAGATGACAACTTTTAGGGCCCCAACCCCCAAATCTGCTTGAGGATATTAGGAAAAGCAGAATATTTTCTTGGTTATTATATGGCATATTACATTTGTTAGACGTCCACTTACTTAATAAAACAAAAAAAATAGGGGGAAATATAAGCCCAGATTTGTTTTTCTTTCAGGCTGAGGCTCCTTGGGCCTTCTCACTAACTACTATAATCTATAGTAGAGTAAAGTAGTAAACTACTATAGAGTAAAGGCTTTTAAGTCAGAAAGTTTGGATGTCTATGTATTTTGGCTTTGGAACTTTGGTCTTGTGACGTAACCTCCCTAAGCCTTGGTCAGTGAAAACATCTATTCAGTGAAAGTATATATTCTAAAGGATTTGTTGTGAATGTAAATAACATGTGGAACGTGCTGTGCGCATTGCCTGACAACTAGAAAAGTGCTCAGAGTAAATTGTAATGGTTAATATTATATTATATTTGAAACAACCTTTTACCTCTGCTGTGCTCTTTTCTTACATATTTTTGGAGCTCCTCCCTTCGTTCACTTAAAGTGAAACGTATTTATATATTTTTAAACGTTTAGATTGATACTTCATCTTGGAATAATCATTTATTAATTTTAAAATATTTATTGAGTATTTGCTAATCTATGTAGTTTTCTTAATTTTTAATCTACGCTAAGCTTTTGAATGGCTGTGGAGCTAAGTATATTCAACTTGTATTTCTGACAGAAACACGGCACTAATGATGGTTGAGTCCATGAGAGTGAACAAGTTCACCATTGACACTCCTGGTTCCATAATTACATGATAGGTTCAAATATTTTTTTGCAGAGTACCTGCCGATGAATAATAAAATGAGTAACCATAAGTTTAAAATACCTTGCATTTTCACAAGCTTTGTAAATTTGCCTAACTTGGCCTTTCTCTGTTTGACACCTATTTTTACCACTGTCAGTTGTAACACATCTTAGGAGATTCCACTTCAGCTTGTACTAAATTACTTTTTTCTCAACTTTGAAAACATTCCCCTATAGTTGTTCAGGCAGACTATTCATAGAGAACAATTCTTCAGTTACTTCAAAATCGCCATTGACCCCTCAAATAAACAACAACGTAATAGTATAGGTAACATCCAGAGCCAAGGAAAACCACATGAAATCATTTGTTTTGTTTTTTAATTGCTCCCAATGTTTTCAACTCCTTGAGCAGCTGTTCTCATTGAAAGGCTAATATTCTTAAACACGTTTATTTTCTCTGGACATAATTCTTTGGCTGTCAAATCAAACTCCATTTAATGAACTCATCATGTATAAATGGGCTTCCTTGCTTGCTTAACAAACAGGCACTCAGAAACTTACTTTGGTTCCAGCCTTATTTTTATTTTTTATATGAAGAAATTCTTTTGTAATGAGATAATCTGTTTTAAATTTTCTACTTTTTTCTAACTGTTGCATGCCTGTGCTTTGACAATATTATATTCAATTCTTTATCTAGTAATGTTGATGTATGTTGTATTCTTTTATCATAGCTATACTATCATTACGTAATAAACAAAATGCTTTGTCATTTAATTCTAAAACAAATAATCCACACTCCACTGAACTTTTAAAAGCATGACATTCAAAGTTCACCTTCCTTTTTTTTCTTGTTTTGATGTGATAGATACACATGGTAATAAATAATAAAAATAAAAGCTAGTATGGCAATATGCATGACACTCAAAACACTGTCAAGTTAAAACTGTTTCACTGTGACCTGTAGTGTGCTGAGCAGCAGTGTGAAATGATGAGGCCACCACGTACTCTGCTGTTGTAGTGCAAAAGCAGACTTAGCATATAAATGCATCAGCATGTCTGTGTCCCAGTATAGCTTTATTTATGGAAACTTCGATTTGAATTTCATATAATTTTTACATGTCCTGAAATCATCATCATCATTATCACCATCATCATCTTCTTCTTTTCAATTACTTAAAAAATTTAAAACCATTCTTATCTCAACAGGCTGTACAAAAACAGTTTGCTGATCCCTGCCTTAGTCTCCTAACTAATCTCCCCAGTGCTACTTTTATCCCTTTGTCCCTGTTATATACCTGTAATATTACAGCTAAATGATCTTTTTTTGAAATGGACAAAGCTCTGGATGGTCTGACCTCAGACTAATACTGGATCACTTTGCTTGGGCCACACTGCGCTGCTTGCTTTTACTTGAGTGTACTTACCATGCTCCAACCTTAGAGCTCTAGCACCTGCTCTTCATGCTGGAACATTCTTACCCATTAATATAGCTTACACTCTCTTCATTCGTGGTCTTAATCACATGTCATCTTTGCCCATCCTTCTTTGACCAGCCTTCTTAATCAGCCTTTTGTGCTCATCCCATGTACCTTCATCACTATCTCTTTACCTGCATCAATAGGGTAAAGTTATTTTCCTTCATCGTATCTTTTATGGCATTCTATTATAAATTAATTTTTTCTATGATTATTTGCCCCCCCCCTTCCATGAGAACAGAAACTTTGTTTTATTTACTTGTGTTTCCCCAGTGCTTGGCACATAATAGGCACGCAGTACCTATTTGTGGAATGAATAAATGATCTCTAATGGTCTGTGCTTTCCTAAAATGCAGTAGGTATTTAGGGTAGGTGAATTTTTTTCTTCATGTAGGTTTCTCAGCCTAGAATGGATTAGTGGTGGATGGAGGTTGTTATTTGAAAACTTTATGTTCGATGAAAGGGATAATGGTCGGATTATATGACCTTCAAATTTCCCTTCAAGTGATTCATGGAAAAAATTATTCTGTGGGCCAAGCGATGGGCGCAGTCTCTGCCAAATCACCAGTACATTAATTTGAAAAAATTCCATATTATGAATATCTTAGTTTCATTTTGATATAATTACAGATTTTTGTTCCATTGCTTCAGAATGTGAAAATCCTTTCTTTGTAGGCTACCTCTTCTACTACCCCTTTCTGTGTTATGATTTGTAATTTTAGTGCACAATTAACTTTTACTTTGTAAAACACCTTCAATCAGTGTAACTCTTTTTTTTTCGATTTATTTTATTTTATTTTTTTTACGCGGGCCTCTCACTGTTGTGGCCTCTCCTGCTGCGGAGCACAGGCTCCGTACGTGCAGGCTCAGCAGCCATGGCTTACGGGCCCAGCCGCTCCACGGCGTGCGGGATCCTCCTGGACCGGGGCACGAACCCACGTCCCCTGCATCGGCAGGCGGACTCCCAACCACTGCGCCACCAGGGAAGCCCCAGTGTAACTCTTATGTGAAAATTTCTTTGAAGTGATTTGACCACAAAAGATTAATTTTGATGAAACTTTGATATGTCATATCATTGAATTCAACTGAAATACTATTTCTTTTATGAAGGTTGTTATATATAGAGCAACATGAGGATATAACAGAGAATTGATCTTTGTTGTGATTTTGCCTTGTGTATACTTCCATGTTTCAAATAACCCTTCGTCTACTTACATTCTTTATTTTGGGATTTATTTTGAAACAGTATTATTAGTTTTACCATCAATATGTTTCTGTATACTCCCCAAGTTATTTTGTCTGTTTCGTCAGTTTCACATGTTACTGTATAACTTAGAAAATGAAAATATATAAAACTTCAAATATGTTAATTTATGGAGAAGCAGTCTACTACTATCTTTTCTTTGGTAGGGGCAGAAAAAGTTTTCCTCCACCCTTTTAGGGTCCTGGCCTGGGTTTGAAATGTAAACTGCCAAAGACAGATTAACAGGAGAAAAGCATACAAATTTATTTATTATAAGTATTATGTGACATGGGAGCCTTCGTAAAGAAATGAAGACCCAAAGAAACAGACTTGTACACTTTTATGTTAGGTTTGATGAAGAGTGAACAGTGGTGGAGGAATGTGATAGGTTAAGGAGTATGAGATAATAGTAATAAACTGGGGGAAACTTAGCAAGGCCTGTTAGGATTCTTTTTGGCTTTCCTTTGTCTTCAGAGGTAAGGATGCTCCTTTCCTCAGGGTATAGGGAGGACATCTCTTGCTGGAAGGTTTTGTAGCCTTTTCCCAGGAAGAAGGGTGGGAGTGGGAGGGGGTGGCAGGGGAAGATCAGAGTGACCTTTCTGCTTCTTCTGTTTACTCAAACTCCTTCAGCTTAAAATAGTCAATATGCCAAGGTACCATATTTTTGGGGTAATATGACCTGAACCCCGTCATGTTCATAAAAGAAAAACAACTACTTAAAAACTTACCTTTTTTTCTTCATTTGATGGTCTCATATTTTATACCTACCTCGCTTTCCCAAACCTTCCCCAATTCTCTAGCTTTTATCTGCAAGAGAAATACTATGCAGAAATTGCAAACGACAAAACCAACTAACAACAAAACCAAACTTTAAAATGCCGGCAGAATTTACATATTAATGTATTCTTTCTGCTTTTGAATTGTTTGTTGGTGACTCTTGGTGCCAAAGTGAGGTTTTATTTCCACAGCATATTAATCAAAATGTCCTGGGCAATTTTAATTTTTTTAATAAAACTTAGAGTAATAAATGTTATTTGCATTAATATAATGTGCTGTGAATTAAATTTGATCCAATATGATTTAAAATATGATAGTGTCAGAAAATTTTTTTATGAATCAAGTTTATATAGCAAATACCACCTAATGTGTAAGTAGATAAACATTGATATTAACCTTTATTCATGAAAAGCAGTAATAGCCTAATGCCTCACTTAACTCAGTACTTTCAAAATCATTTGCTTGATATGATAAATTATGCAGTCTTGCATTTGACCTCATGACCCTTTAGAATTTACTTAAATTGACTCTGTATTCGCCATATTATAGCATAATGACTGTAACTAATTCCGGTACTCCTAAACTTGATTTTTTTCCATTGTGCATATAAAAAAGAGCATATAAAGATATTTATTGATGTTTTGTGATGTTTAGATAGTTCCCATTGAATGTAAACAATCAAGGGCTAGATTTTTTTTTCTAAATCTTTTTGTTACAAAGGAAAAAAATAGGCAAATGAAGGATTGCTTGTAAATTTATTTTCCTCTTTTAAGTGTGTAAAAGGTGCTGAGATGTTATTTAAAAAGTAAATGACTGTCAAGTCTAGCTACATATTTCTGTCATAACATTTAGAAGAAGAAAGTAATAACTTCTGTGGAATAAATTTGAATTGTGTCACTATGAATATTTAGTTATTTGTGGCTTACGTCTAGAATTTCAGAAAAGATAGAATTTGAGAAGAATGGAAAATTAGTTAAATATTCATTAAATCAGCAAATCTTGATTAAGGACCATTGATAACAATTACTTATTTTGGAACTTAGAGACATATTATTGGGTTTGAAAATATTGTGGTTTAATGATAAAGTCATACATATAATTAATTACATTACAATGGAATATGTATGGCAAAAGATCTGAAGGTTTGCTTTCAGACTTCCGTGAAGCACGATGTGGATTTGGGGAGGGACAGGATTGTTAGGATTTCACACAATATGTGAAGTCCAGAGAGACAAAAGATGGGGTGGGAGTGATGATGAGAAGTCATGTCAGAATAGGGAAGAGGTTATGCAAGGAGCTGCCGTGAAACATGTTGAAATTTTGAGTAAGTCCAGAGAGAAAACATGATTTTGAACTCAGGATATGTGGTAGGGAGTGGTTGTAGATAAATCTAAACCAATGAAAGCAGATCATAAAGAGGTCCTAAATTCTATGGTGGAGAATTTGGACTTTTTCTGAAGGAGATAGGAATCCAGAAAAATATTTTGATACTATGCACATCTTGGATAGCAGTGTCTTTAAAGGAAAAGCAGTAGCATTTTTGGCAATTTGAAAATTGCCAGGGAATTGGAGGGAAGGTTCAAGTGATGGAGACTAGGTAGGAGGCTGTCAAAAGAAATTAGAGGACCAGAGACAGTAGGAGTATTAACTGTGGCAACTGTGGCAGTGCCAGTGGGTATGGTGAGAAAGGGACAGATTTAGGAAGTAGTTGCCGTTCTTAAATTTAACACTTTATTTATCAAATATTTTGTAATTTTCCATTATTTATGAATTTTAGTTTAAAATAGTAAATAGACCTTTCCTAGATAAATATTAAGCAAATCAACAGAATGCCCAAAACTCCAATTAAACAGAAATAAAGTGAAAATAATTTAAAATAAGTAATATTTCAATATTCAATAAGTACTCTAGCATGATGATGCTAAAAGACATAATGAAGTACTTGGATGCTTGCATTCATACACAGATTTACTGTAACTGTGACAGCTACAAAGCAGACTGATGGAGGTAGGGCGTATAGTCAGTCTATCGTGATACCATGAGCATATGACTGGCTATGATGTGACTTTCTTAAATGGTGAAAAACTGTTGGTATAGTACTGGACAAGACAAAGTTCAATTTTTACCTTAATTTACACAGCAATTACTTGAAAAAAAGAAGCAAAAATATTTGGGGCACAGGTTCAGATAATCATCTAGTTATCTACTTTCATGTCTACTGATATCCAGTAGAATGTTCTAAAGTCATACAGGATCTAAGACCATTATTAATATAATACTGTTCTACTTCTTGTAGGATCTTTTCCTGACCATTCTTCTGCCCAATAAATCATAGTCACATCCTTTGTCATTGTGACAATCAAAACTTTCCTAACAAATTTTCATAATTCTCTCTACGGAACAGTACTGCGCTTATTGAGAACCAGTGGTGTGGTGCAAACAGCACTATTTTTAGTTTCAGAGATACCTGAGTTCAGATTTCATTCTTCCCATTTTTTGCTTATGTGACCTTAAGTAACGTAGTATGTGGACCTCAGTTTTATCATCTTAAAATTAAATTTTATTGTTAAAAGTAAATGAGGTCCCTCATAAGCATAGATGCAAATATTTCTAATAAAATATTAGAAAAAATTGAATAACTTACAAAAGTGATAGTATACTGTTACCAAGTAGAGTTTACCTGAGGAGTGCAAGGTTAGTTTGCCATTCAAAATCAGGTAATATACTATATTAATCAAAGAATGGGCAAAACTTCATGATCACTTCAACAGATACAAAAAAAGGATTTGTTAAAACCTATTCATAATAAAGAAAAACTATCCAGGAATTAGGAACAGAAGGAACCTTCCTCAAACTGATAAATGACACCTTTAAAAAACTTACAGCTGACAGCATTCTGGTGAAACTGAATGCTTTCCCCCTAAAACTGGGAAAAGGGCAAGGGTATCCTGTCTCATCACTTTTACTCAACATTGTTTTGAAGGTTCTGTGCCTTGCAGAAAAACAAGACAAAGAAATAAAAGGCATAGGGATTAGAAAGGAAGGAAAGAAATGTCCTTGTTTGCAGACAATATGATATTGCATGTAGAAAATCCAAGGATTCGACAAAAATATTACTAGAACTAAAAAGCAAATTTAACAAGGTGTGGGAATGCAAGATCGATATACAGAAGTCAGTTGTATTTTTATATACTAGCAATGAGCAATCCAAAATGAAATTATGAATACAATTTCATTTGCTGTAGCAACAAAAAGAATAAAATATTTTGGAATAAAACACTGGGAGGTATAATGCCTATACATTGAAAACTGTAAAACATTAGTGAGAGAAATTGATAGCAATTGAAGAATTTCTAAATAAATGGAAGATTATTATTGAATATAGTGTTAGTATACTAATACTCCCCAAAATGATCTATAGATTGAATGTAATCCCATCAAAAGTCTGACAATTTTTAATAAAAATTGATAAGCTAATCTTAAAAGATACATGGAAATACAAAAGGCCTAGAATATTTGTGTTTAGGTATCTATTGCTGAGAAGCAAATTATCCCAAAGTTTAAAACAACACACATTTATTATTTCATAGTTCAGTATATCAAGAATCTAGGCACTGTTTAGCTGGGTCCTCTGGTTCACCATCTCTTATGAAACCATAGTAAACATGTCACCAAGTGGGGATCTCATTTGAAGGCTCAACTTATTATTGGTCCACTTCCAAGCTTACTTATGAAGTTATCAGAATTCAGTCCTTTAAGGGCTCTTGGACTGAAGGCCTCAGTTCTTTGAGGTGGGACCTCTTCAACATGGCAGCTTACTAGCTTCATCAAAGCCAGCAAGAGAGTTACCTAGCAAGGTGGAAGTCACAGTCTTTTGTATCATCATGAAAGTGGCATTCCCTCAGTGTTGCCATATTCCATTTGTTAGAACAAGTTACTCAAGGGAGATTATACAAGGCCATAGATATGCGGAGGTGGGGATCATAGGGGACCATCTTAGAGGGTCTGCCTCAATAACTAATACAGTTTTGAAAAAGAACAACAAAATTGGAGGACTTCCACTACCTAATTTCAAAACTTAATATAAAGATACAGTAATTAAGACAGCATGGTATTGGCATAGGATAGATATATAGAGCAGTGGAAAAGAATAGAGAGTAAACCTTCATTTTATGGTGAACTGATTTTCAGTAAAGGTGCCAGTTTGATACAGTGTGGGAAGAATTTAACTTTATTTCTAATGTCAGAGATCCATATGTTACCTAATACGTTTATTAAATATATAAATTATAAAAGTAATACATTTTACTAAAGAAAATATAAATATGTTTAAGGTAGACCAACAAAAAATTACCTCTTATTAAGCCATTGTCTCTGAGCCACCATTGATATTTTAGTGTAGTTGGTTCCAGACTCATACTGGGCTTTTTTTTTTTTCTGGCTATGCTGTGAGGCATGCTGGATTTTAGCTCCCCAACCAGGGATCTAACCCGTGCCTCCTGCAGTGGAAGCGCAGAGCCCTAACCACTGGATTGCCAGGGAATTCCATGAGCTTCTTTTTTTTTTTTATTGTAGTAAAGTAACAAAATTTATCATCTTAATCATTTTTAAATACACAATTCAGTAGTGTTATGAAAGCTTAGACTTAATAAAGGGTGCTGCAACAATTATATATTCATATAAAAAAGATTTTAAACATTACCATGTATTATATGAAAAAATTAATTCAAAATTGGTCATAAGCCTAAATGTAAATGCTAAAGTTCTAATACTTCTCAAAGAAAAAAAGACAGGAAAAATATTTGTGGCCTTCTATTAAGTTACACACAGAAGAAACAGCCACAAATATAGAAGAAAAAAGATGGATTGGATGTCAGTAAAATGAAAAATGTTTACTCTCCATAGAACATCATTAAGAAAATGAAAAATAAAAGGCCAGCCACAGACTGGGAAAAAAACATTTGCAAATTATATATCTAATAAAGGACCTATTTCTAGAATGTATAAAAACTCTCAAAATTCAGCCATAAGACAACACAATAAAAATGGTAAAAGATATGAAGAAAAAGTTTTTACCAAATACGTATATATATATATGGCTAATAAGCTCATGAGAAAATGCTCAACATCATTAGTGGTCAGGGAAATGCAAGTTAGTACCAAGTGAGAATCACTACACACTGAGTAGAATGGGTACAAACCAAAGGTCTGACGTTATCATGTGCCAGCAAGGATGTAGAGAAGCTAGAAACACACATTGCTGGTATGAAAATGAATTGGTAATCCACTTTTGGAACTATTTTGGCAATTTCTTAAAAAGTTAAACCTGCATGTACCAGCAATTCACTGCTAGGCATCTACCCAAGAGAAATGAAAATATATGTCCACATAAAGTCTCATGTGCATATATTCATAGCAACATTGTTCTTAATCGACACAAACTGGAAACAATTCAAATGTTTAGCAATTAGTGAATGGATAAATAAAGTGTGATATAACTATTAAATGGAATATTACCTAACAATACAAAGGAAAAATGACTGATAGATATCACAACATGGATAAGCCTTAAAAACATGCTGAGTGAAAGAAGCCAGACATAAAAAAACTATATATTGTGTGATTCACTTTTTATGAAATTTCTAGGAAATTAAATAAAGATAAAAAGCAGATCATTATTTACCTGAGTTGGTGGTGGGTAGCAGCAGAGATGATCTCACATGGGCACAAGGGATCTTTTTGGGTGTGGAAGCATTCCAAAAATGGATGATGGTGATGATTGCACAAGTGTATAAATTTACATAAAATCATCAAACCGTAAGTTTAAAATAAGTTAAACAAACAAAATGTATATAATATCTTCTTCCTCTTTTTTTTCCATTTCATTTCTTAGCAGTTCAGTCCAGAAAACACTGGGTGGGCTGAAAAACGTAGGTGTCTACAACAGAAGGTAAGGCCAGCAGGGTGGCAGTACCTAGGCAGGATGAGGAGGCTGTCTCTGCAGAGCAGTACCTCAGCGTAGAGTGTTGGAGCCCAAGTGGGTTAAGGAGGATGTCCGCAGTGGGGGATGGTAAGGAAGATGAAGGATATCAAAGTCTGAGTAGAATGAGGAGGACGTCTGTGTCTGAGTGATCCAACACAGGATGTTGGAGCGAGGTGGGGTGAGGAGATGTCCACATAGTGAGGAAGCCAGTGTGTGATGTTGGGGCCTGAGAAATGTGTGGAGAGCATCTATGCAGAGTGCCATGCACTTGCCCTGCACAGGACGATGAGCCCAGGTGAGCTGAGTAGATCATCTGTGTGTGCGAGGAGGCTGCTGTGGTGGTGAGAGGAGTTTGGTCACTTTCACAGGAATTGATCAAATAATATGTTAAGAAAAATAGTAGCCAAGTTTCTCTCTGTTAAATAAGGGAATTGCAAATAAGGAAAGGGGGAAAACTGGAATGAACCCTGTGGTTCATTCTTGGTTTGGTTTTTCATTATCTATCTATGCATCTATCTATCATCTATCTCGAATGATAGGTAGATAGGTATATGGATATAGTTATACAGATACTGAAATAAATGCAGATAGATAGGCGTAGAAATAAATATAGAAGTGTATGTGTGTATAAACTTAGCTATATTCCCTAACTCCATTGAGAGGGCCTGGGAGCAGTGACATCCCAATAGCAGTGAATATACCTTGAGCCCTGATCTTGATTTTGAAATAAGATTCCGCATTGAAACCAGGGCTCTGTGGATTAATGGGAACTTTTAGGGCCTTGGCAAGGGAAACTCTGAAGATGAGCCTGAAATACCTTGTGGTAGAAAGTAAAGAGGTGCTGAAAGAATGTTGGGACATGTTAGAAGGAAAAAGAATTAGCTTGAAAGACTCTCACTGGCTAAATCGTGAAATTTAAACATCAGAATAAATAATGATAGAAACAGATTATAACCCACTGAATAAACTAGGAGACCAAAAATTCATACTAGATGAAACTACAACACAGAGCTTGTAGTTTCAGAAAGGGTAAAACCATATATATAAAATTATAAAACAGTTGTATAACTGCTACGACACAGGAAGTACAGGTTGCTGAGATCAAAATTACCTATAGGAGCTGACGTCTAAGCTGAGAGTTAGTTGATGGATGATACTTGTTAGCAGGTAGATAGGGAGCTCCTGAAGACTAGGAGACAGAGAGCATGGAACAGAAAGTACTTCACTGTGGCTGAAGAGTGCTGCAGGGAGGTCCCAGGACTGATTGACAGTTCTCGTTCTTTATCTTACTTGGCTCAACTTCTCTGCTTCTGGTGCTCTTCCATTTTGATGGCTCTGTCTCATTCTCATACTAATTAGTCATTCAAGAAAATTTTTTTGAAAACCTACTCTGAGCAAGGCTTTTTGCAAGACCACTTTCTTGCCCCTGAATCTTACCTTTTCCTAATTCCACTTCTTAGAGTCATCCCTGGAAAGTTCTGTTGCTGATATATATATATTTTAATTAGTTCTTCTGTGATCTTCATCTCTCCCAGCACTTCAGCTATCGCTTCTATGCAGATATCTTACATCCCTGTCTGTGGTTCTTACCTCTCTTGTAAGCCCCACATTTCTATTTTCAAGGACCTTCTAAATGTTTCCATGTGGGTATACTTCTGGCCCCTCAAACTCAACACCCAAAACTAAATTCACCTTCTCTTGTAAGCTTTCCTGTATTTCATGTTTTTGTTAGTGGAATCATTTTTGAAATCTAAGCTTAAAGCTTTGGATTCGTATTCAGCATGTCCTCTCTGTCATATCCCTCACCTGTAAGTTTGGCAAAAATTAATAAGGCCGATAGTGCTCAGTGCTGATTACTGTCAGGAAACAGACACTCTTATACAATTTTGGTAGAAGAGTAAATTGGTAGTATCTTTTTGGAGGGTGATTAAGTAATATCTATGGAAATTAAAAACAAGTTTTTCTCATCTTAAAACCTCTGCATATATGCTACTCACCCAGAGGGTCCTGTTGCTTTGCTGCAAAATGAGAAATCCATTTTTTCTTTAAAGCCCACCTTGTTCTCAGATTGGACACTTTCAACCTCAGTTTTCTTAGAAGTTACACCAAAGATTGTACCCTCTCTTCCAAGAAACAAGTCCCTTTTTGTCTACTACTGCTAACAATGTTATGGGTGGTAGTAGTCGCAGCAGCAACTTCTATTACTAGTTAGAGTTTCCTTTACTTAGTTCATAAACCTTATTAGTTATTTTGTGAGGTAAATAGTATTAGCCCCCACGTTTACTAGTTTAAAAAAAAAAACCCGAAACACAGAGCAGGAATAGTCTAAACATGGTGAATTTTCTAATACTGAAAGATTGTCAGTCTGAGAAATTAAAAGATGAACTAAAGCTGAAGAGAATATTTTAAAGGCAATTTTATTATTTAATTGTACAAAAACTTTTGGTTGTTTTCAAAGATGGATATAACTATTTTAATATTTTTATCAAATGTGTACAAAACTCATTGAAACCCTAGGTTAGGAAGCTCTGCTGGTTATAGGTTGTTTAAATTAAGGGTAGAAATTTGTGAGTTTTCATAGGTGATACAAATAGTTTTTAGCAACAAAAATCACATAATGATGGGAATATTTCTAAATCTGTTTCTGTAGTATGTGTTTTTCAAAGGTAGTTACTTTTTTCAGTTAAAATGTCACGTTTATGTCAAAGGGGTATGTTAGATGTGTTTATTTTTAAATAGCTGCTATGTAGCATATTATTGCCACAGAAAAGTTCAGCAGCTTTGCAATGATTGTCTTTTTTCAACAAAAATGAGCGCCATCATCCCATTCAACCATTATCAGTTATATTTTAGTCCTTTTCATTTTATTACAAAGTATTTAAAATATTCTACTATTTACGATAGTGAAATCTGTAAATGTGTTCAGCTAAGCAGAAATAAACTACAGTATGTCTCAATATGGTAAGATTGCATACCACATAAGACATGATTCCTGATACTCAGATTGAGTAAAAATGATAGAATTAAACTATATATATTAAACTTTAGTAAAGCTTAATTTCTTGCTTCTTTTTCCCTGCAAGTAAATACAAATAGTTGTACCTTTATCTTTCAGCATACAAATGAATTATGTATCTCGTGGGTACACATAACCTACTTTGGAGATCACTGTTCTAAGGGATGGGGTGCTATTGAAGTGTTCAGAAAAAGCTGTTGAGGTCAACAGATTTTCTTTTTAATAAATCATTCTGGTGGCTCTTTTTGGTCATGGATTTGAAGAAGAAAAATATTGCCAGTAATGAAACAATAGAAAAGTATCACAGTAGCAGTAGCCTAGGCAAGAGAGATGTTTTTTCTGTAGTAGTGGGCGTGGATTTGAGATTTTTTAGGAGGAAAAATGTTTGAGGTTTGATTTGTGTGAAGGTTAAGGAGAGGGAGGGATCAAGGTTGATAGCCAGGCTCCTTGACTGGGTAACTGCATGGATGATGCTCAACATTAGAGTTAGGAAACAGCTGATTTTGCAATTTGTATTTCTTTATATACCTTTTTTAAAAAGACCTATTTTATAATTGGTCAACCACTTTCATTTATGTTCGCACTCTGTGTTTTAAAATTGACAGAATACAGTTATAAAGAAACAGTATTGGAATGTTTTCCTTCATTTCCTTCCCCATGACACTGACATTTTCTTGAAGATTTTGAATGCAGTGACTTACATACATGTATTAATACTTGTTATCCATTAAAAATTTAGTGTTAATTATCCAACATGACTTGAGTTTAAAAAATGACATTAATAGTAGCTTACAAAAGGAACAGAGAAACCAAGTACATACTTTTGAACGAGGTTTTATTACCCTGTGATATATCCAACAGAAGTTAACAGGTTAAAGAAGGAAGGACGCAAAATGATCACAAGTACTTAATGTCTTTCTTTCAAAACTTTAACACTTTACCACGAACATTTTAAATGATTGTTTTTCCTTTAGAAACTGACTTGCTTTAAAATGATGTATGAAATAATATGTGTTTTGCATGTCCTGTTGTAATGATAAAGGTCATATAGTATCATTTACATAATCTCTAGCCAGAAATGAACTCAGTAATATCCTTGGTATAACATATACATTATCTGAGGTTTAAAACTCTCATTATTCATGAAAGTTAATTTTACAGTGGGTGTGAATGATCTATCTTATGGCTGGTTTTTTGATCATTCTATAAAATAATATGGAGCAAAGTCTGCTCAAATAACAGGAAAACCAGTAAAGAATGATACATTTGCCTGCCTCTCTGTATACCCGATTGGATCTTGATTGATGGCAATCATTTGTCTTTGTCAAAAAAAGGAGAAAAATTCAGACATTGAAATAGGAGTGCTATCAAACTTTCTACAGTGGCAGAAAGATTCTATTAATGTGGCCTTAGAGTATTAACTGTCTCTGTTGGGTAGTGATAAAGAATGTTAATTTTTTTCCTTGAGCGTATTTAAGTATAAAATACATTGTTTTGTCTACTGTTGGGATTAAAAGAATACTTTTGATTTATGGCAGACTAGAATTGATGAAAGCAAAAAAAAAAGCTTGAAACGAAAAAGGAAATAGATCTTAATCCTTTTTATTATTATTATTATTTTTCTCAATGAAATAATAAAAACTTAGCATAGTATCATAAGATCCTTACTGCTGCATTCCAGTTGGTAGTGGACCTTTGAAAGGTTGACTTCAAAGATGGTTAAGAGTAGAATAGAAAACATATTTTTAACTGACTGCCTTTTCTTTGGAATTCTTCTTTCTTCCCAAATATTAGAGCAAGAAGATATTCCAGATAAAATTATTTATTATTTTTAAATCTAAAAAATGATCTTGTTATGATCTAGAAATGGAAAGAGAATGTTAGAGCTGTAATATAATAAAACACACAATTAGGTAAATAGCATTTTGCATCGAGACCAATTCTGACTTTTCATAATTTCTTACAGTGATAAATATATCTTATACATTATTACATAAATACTTTATGTTATGAGGGCTGAATATACTTTGTGTTTAATTTTGAATATTTGCTTTCTTTTAACTACAGTATTTTAGATTGTTAATTTGGCCTTAATTTTAAACTTATGTTGAAAATAATTAAAAATGCAAATTATATTCTGAAGAAAATATTTTTAAAATAAAATAGCTTTGTGTTTATATTCATAATAATTTGAAATTTATATAAAATGAAATAAGGCTTGTTATATGTTATTTATTAGAGAATTTTCTTTGTCAAAGTACTTTGGAATATTGCACTGTTTTATTATTTGTATATCCTTTGATTAATTTTCAGTGTACAGTCAGGCTCTCATTTTCTGTGTTTCCGTATTGGAACCGGTAATGCTGAGCAGCCCCAAATTATTTATATCTAGCTTTAAAATGTGCTTTAATTTTTTTTTTTGAGAAAGATTTTTTTAAAAATCTAATGGGAGATGAACATAAGTTTATGTTTTCACAAAGCTGTATGGTTGAAACATTTGAAGTTGATAATTTTGTTCTAATAAATGAAAGGTGATTTTATATTTTAAATTAACTATAAATTTTGCTATCTTTAAAATTAGAAAAATTATTATGGCTATAACATTTTAAAATAGTACTTTCTTTTATTGTCTTTCTAGTCAAGTTAAATTTGAGTATGTACATCTCAAATTATATGCACTTCAATTAAATTTTTTGAAACTCTTCATTTGGGTTTTCATGCCTTTCTAATGTTAATCCCATTCTAAATGTTCAAGTGGAAACAATTTAGTGCTTGTGTAATATGGGGCAATGAAATGTTGATTTGTTAAAAATGGCCTTGTTGGTTGTTTCTTGTGAATAGTTTTTGACATGTGCATTTAATTGCTTAAGTCTAATGCTGTTATTATCTGTAAATTAGTTGTTGATTTAGATGAAAACAATTCACGTGAAAACTTTAGTCTCTTATTTATGATTTTTGGTGTCTTTTGCAACAAAGAATAAATGTTAATGATGTGTGATACTGAAAGTGTGCTCCCAGAGTGTAACGATGATTTCAGAATTTTTAGTGAATGATAGGATTTCATAGTAATTTACTTTTTTCTTTTTGTTTCTGTTATTTTTTCCAGTTTTATTGAGAAATAATTGACATACATCACTGTATAGGTTTAAAGTGTATGGCATGATGGTTTGATTTACACCATTGTGAAATGATTCCAATAGGTTCACCTTCTCATGTAGATACAATAAAAAGAAAGAAAAGAAAAAACAATTTTTCTTGTGTTGAGAACTCTTAGGATTTACTGTCTCAACAACTTTCCTATACATCATACAGCAGTGTTAATTATAGTCATCCCATTGTACATTATGTCCCTAGTACTTATTTATCTTATAACTGAATACTTGTAACTTTTGACCACCTTCCTCCAGTTCCTTTTCCCCCCACACTCCCCTTCTGGTAACCACAAGTCTGATTGATCTCTTTTTCAATGAATTTGGATTTTTTTTTTTTTGATTCCGCATATAGTGAGATCATACAGTATTTGTTTTTCTCTGACAGACTTATTTCACTTAGCACAATGCCTTCAGGGTTCAACCATGTTGTTGCAAATGGTAGAATTTCCTCATCTTTTTAATGGCTGAATAAAATTTCATTGTGTGTGTATATATATATATACATATATATATGTATATATATATATACACACACATATACACCACAGCTTCTTTATTCATTCATCCATTGATGAACACTTGGGTTGTTTCCATTCTTGGCTATTGTAAATAATGCTGCTATGAACATGGAGGTGCAGATATCTTTTTGAGCTAGTGTTTTTGTTTCCTTTGGATATACTCCTAGAAGTGGAATTCCTGGATCATAGGGTAGTTCTATTTTTAATTTTGTGAGAATCCTCCATACTGTTTTCCATAGTGGCTGTATCAGTGGCTGTATCAGTTTATAATCCCACGGACAGTGCACAAGGGTTCCCTTTTCTCCACATCCACAGTAATCATTTCTTCTCTCTTATCTTTTTGATGATGGCCATTCTAACGGGTGTGAGGTGATATCTCATTGTTTTAATTTATATTTCACTAATGAATAATGATTTTTTTTGAGCATACTTCCATGTACGTTAGCCTTTTGTGTATCTTCTTTGGAGAAATGACTGTTCAGGTCATTTGCCCATATTTTAATTGCCTTATTTGTTTTTTTGCTATTGAGTTGTATGAGATCTTTATACATTTTGGATATTAACCCTTTATCAGGTATATGGTGTGCAAATATTTTTACCCACTCTGTAAGTTGTCTTTTCACTTTGTTGATGGTTTCTTTTGCTGTGCAGAAGCTTTTTGGTCAGATGTAGTTTTATTTGTTTATTTTGTTACTTGTGCTTTAGGTGTCATATCCAAAAAATTATTACCAAAATCCATGTCAAGGAGTTTTTTTCTTGTTTACTTCTAGGAGTTTCATGGTTTCAGGTCTTAACATTTAAGTCATCTATATTGAGATAATTTTTATGAGTGAGGTGAGGTACAGGTTAGTTTCATTCTTTTACATATGAATATGCAATTATCCCAGCACCATTTGTTGAAAAGACTGTCTTTTTTTAATTGAGTATTCTTGACTCCCTTATCAAATATTATTTGTCCATATATGCTTGGATTTATTTCTGGATTTTAAATTCTGTTCTGTTGGTCTATTTTTATGCAAGTACCATACTATTTTGATGACTGTAGCTTGAAATCAGGAAGTGTCGTGCTTCCTGCTTTATTCTTCTTTCCCAAGATTTTCAGCTGTTCAGGGTCTTTGGAGGTTCCATATAAATTTTAGGAGTGATTGTACTTTTGTAAAAAATGCCACTGGAATCTTGATAGGGATTGCATTGAATCTATAGATGGCTTTTGGTAGTATTTACTTTTTTAAAAAACCTTTAAAACATTTATTTATTATTATTATTATTGTTGCTGTTGTTATTATTTTGGCTGCATTGGGTATTTATTGCTGCAAGCGGGCTTTTCTCTAGTTGCAGCAAGTGGGGGCTACTCTTTGCTGCATTGCACGGGCTTCTCATTGCAGTGGCTTCTCTTGTGGAGCACAGGCTCTAGGTGCATGGGCTTCAGTAGTTGTGGCACGCAGGCTCAGTAGTTGTGGTGCACAGGCTTAGTTGCTCCGTGGCATGTGAGATCTTCCCGGACCCGGGATCGAGCCTGTGTCCCCCACACTGGCAGGTGGATTCTTAACTACTGTGCCACCAGGGAAGTCCCGGTATTGACATTTTAACATTATTAATTCTTCCAAACCATGAACATGGGATACCTTTCCATTTATTTGTCTCTTCTTCAATTTCTTTCATCAATGTCTTGTAGTTTTCAAAGTAGAGGTCTTTCACCTCCTTAGTTGAAATATGTTTTAAATATTTTATTATTTTTGATGCTATTGTAAATAGAATTGATTTATTTATTTTTTAGAAAATTATTTGTGTATAGAAATGCTACTGACAACTTTACTGAATTTATTGATGAGATCTAATCGTTTTTTGGTTAAGTCTTTAGGGTTTTCTATATATTATATTGTGTCATACATAAATGGAGACAGATGTACTTCTTCCTTTCAATTCTGATACCTTTTACTTTTTGTTCTTGTCTGATTGTTCTATCTAAGACTTCTAGTACTGTGTTGAATAGCAGTGGTGAAAGTGGGCATCCCTGTCTTCTTCCTGATCTTAGAGGAAAAGCTTTCAACATTTGACCACTGAGTGTGATGTTGGCTGTGGGCTTGTTATATATGGCTTGCTTATTCTGTTGAGATCTGTTCCTTCTGTACTTAAATTTTTATCATAAATGGATTTTCAGTTCTGTCAAATGCTTTTTTTTCCCTCTGTTGAGATGATAGTTTTTTTCTTTACTTTCAGTCTATTAATATAATGTATCAGATGGATTGATTTGCATATATTGCTACCATCCTTGCATCCCAGGGATAAGTCCCACTTGATTATTATAATGAATGATCATTTTAATGTGCTGCTGGATTCAGTTTGCTGGTATTTTATTTGGAATTTTTGCATCTATATTCATCAAGGATATTGACCTGTAGCTTTCTTTTCTACTAGCATCCTTTTTTGGTATTGGTATCAGGATACCAGTGCTGGCCTCATAATGAGTTTACAAGTGTTCCTTCCTCTTTCATTTTTTTGGAAGAGTTTAAGGATTGGTGTTAATTCTTCTTTAAATGTTTTTTAAAATTCACCAGTGAAGCTATCTGGTCCTGGGCTTTTCACTGTTGGGAGATTTTTGACTACTGATTCAGTTATCTAACTAGTAATTGGTCTATTCATGTTTTCTATTTCTTCCTGATTCAGTCTTGATAAGTTGTATGTTACTAAGAATATTTCTTCTAGGTTGTCCATTTTGTTGTTGTATAGTTGTTTATAGTAGCCTCTTATGATTCTTTGAATTTCTATGGTGTCTGTTATAATGTCTCCTTTTTCCTTTATAATTTTGTTGATTTTTTTTTCTTTTTCCCTTTGTTAGTTTTGGTAAAGTTTTATCAATTTCATTTATCTTTTCAAAAAACCAACTCTTAGTTTGGTTAATCTTGTCTGTTGTTCTTCTGTTCTCCATTTCATTTATTTTGCTCTAATATATATTGTTTCCATTCTTCTAATAACTGTGGGCTCAGTTCTCTTTCTGGTTCCTTAAGGTGTAGAAGTTAGGTTGTTTATTTGGGTTCTTTCTTGCTTCTCAACTTAGGTATTTATTGCTATGAACTTCCCTCTTATTAATAGATATGCTTTTGCTGCGTCCTACAGGTTCCTGGTATGTGGTTTCCATTGTCATTTGTCTCAAGAAATTTTATTTCCCCTTTAATTTCTTCTTTGTTTTTTGGGTTGTTCAGGAGGGTGTGGTTTAATTTCCACGTGTTTGTGAATTTTTCAGTTTTCCTGTTGTTACTGATTTCTAGTTTCATGCCATTTGGTGAAAGAAGATATGTAGTATGATTTCAGTCTTCTTGAATTTGTTATGACTTGTTTTGTGACATAACATATGGTCTATCCTAGAAAATGTCCCATATATTCTTGAGAACTTGTATTCTGCTGTTTTCAGGTAGAATGTTCTAAATATATCTGTTAAGTCCATTTGGTCTTTTCAAATCCACTCTTCTTTTTTATTTATTTTATTTTTTTATTTTTATTTTTTGCTGTACGCGGGCGTCTCACTGTTGTGGCCTCTCCCATTGCGGAGCACAGGCTCCGGACGCACAGGCTCAGTGGCCATGGCTCACGGGCCCAGCTGCTCCGCGGCATGTGGGATCTTCCCGGACCAGGGCACAAACCCGTGTCCCCTGCATCATCAGGCGGACTCTCAACCACTGCGCCACCAGGGAAGCCCTCCACTCTTTTCTTATTGATTATTTTCGTGAATGATCTACCCATTGTTCAGTGGGGTATTAAAGTCCCCAACTATTGTATTACTGTTTGTCAGTTTTTGTTTTATATGTTTAGGTGCTACAGTGTTGGGCATATAAATATTTATGGTTGTTATATCTTCTTGGTGCATTGCCCCCTTTATCATTATACAGTGACCTTTTTATCTCTTTTACCATTTTTAGTTTAAAGTCTATTCTGTGTGATATCAGTATAGCTATCTCTGCTTTATTTTGGTCACCATTTGCTTGAAATGTCTTCTTCCATCCCTTTACTTATTTCAGTCTATGTATTTTAGGCTAGTGTGAGTCTCTTGTAGGTATCATATTGTTGGATCCTGTTTTTTAATCCATTCAGCCATGCTCTGTCTTTTAATTGGAGAATTTAATCTCTTTATATCTAAAGTAATTATTGATAGGTAAGTGCTCTACATTTCTTGTAAGGCAGGTCTGATGATAATGAATCCACTCAGCTTTTGTTTGTGTAGGAAAGTCATTATCCTTCCTTTCTTTGTGAAGGACAGGTTTGTTGATTATAGAATTCTCAGTTACCAGCTATTATCCTTCAGTATTTTGAATATGTCATTTAATTCTTCACTGCCCTGACAAGTTTCTATTGAGAAATCTACCAGCAGTCTTATGGGGGTTCCCTTGTATGTAGCTTCTCTCTTCTCTTTCTGTTCTTAAAATTTTTTCTTCATCTTTGACTTCTGACAATATACTGTGTCCCTGTGTAGCTTTATTTGGGTTCATTCTGTTTTGGATGCTTTGGGCATCATGTTTCTGGATGTTCATTTCTCTCCCCAGATTCTGGAAGTTTTTAACCATTATTGCTTTAAATATACCTTCTGTCACTTTCTCTATCTCTTTTCCTTGTGGAATTCTTATAACTCCAGTAGTTTTTTTTTTTTTTTTTTTTTTTTTTTGTTCCATAACTTTTGTAGGCTTTCTCCACTCTTTTTTCATTCTTTTTTGTTTTTGCTTCTCTGGGTAATTTCCAATGTGGTATCCTCCATGTTGTTGATTCTTTACTTTGCATGGGTGAGACTAGTTTTGAAACTCTCTATTGAGTTCTTCAGTGCAGTTATTGTGGTTTTCAACTCTAGGATTTCCTTTTTTTTAAAAAAAAATTGTTATTTCCTTGTCAAGGTTATTGTTTTGTTTAGTTGTCCGTATTTTCTCGTAGTACACTAAACTTCCTTAAGAGGATTATTCTGAATTTTTGATAGTTCATAGATCTCCATTTATTTAGGGTCAGTTATTGGAGCCCTATTAGTTTTCTTTGGTGGTGTTATATTACCTGATTTTTTTTTTGTCATTCTTGATTCCTTATATGGGTAACTGCACATTTGAGTAATTGGGCTCCTCTTCCAGACTTCAAAGGTTTGCTTTTGCAGAGACAGATCTTCACCTGTCAGCTCAGTTTGGGTTTCTGGGCATATCTGCATGTAATATCCTTAGTCAAGTGGGGCCTGCTATTATTGTCCTTTTTTGGGTGAGGCAACTGTTTGACCTCTGTGGACATGGATGGAGGTGCATGCCACTGGCTGAGAACAGTTGGATAGGACTGCTTGCTTGATTCCTTACCCAAGTGAGGCTGAAGAATGGCCTCTGCAGTTACCTGGATTCTCTGGTCAGCCTTCTGGATGGTCAGGACTTGGTACAATATTCAGTAGTAGGTAGGCTTCCCTGACCTGGTAGGGAAGTAGGACAGGCTACACAGCTCCCAGGTGCTCTCACCAGGAGCACCAGCCCTTCTGATCAGATGTGCCTGGAAGACAGTCTCCCCAGGGTCAGGGCTGTGATTCACCACCTTGCCTGGGTGTGGGCACACCGGGCTTGAGGGCCGGCAAAACTCCTCATTTGAGGATTCAGATCAGGCGGATCTGCACCCTTCTGAGTCTCCTGGTCAGAGTTCATCCTTGACTTGATTCTGCAAATGAGCAAAGCTACTGTTTGGCGTTACTACTTGGGAACTGTGGGAATGAACTCTGTCTGCCATGGCCCTTGTGCTGGTAGTTGCAAGTCCCTCCTTAACTCTCTGTCACAGTCAGATTCCTAGTGGTTGAGACTCTCAGATTCCCCTGCAGTTTTCTTGGGGTGAGATCAGAGGAGGGGCTTCTATAAAGCGACCCACAGTGCTGAGTGGGGGCTGATTGTCCCCCACCCCTCCCCCGGGTTCTCTTTTCCCACTGGAGAGACTAGGAGATCTCTCCAAACGGTGCTCAGTGGCCTGGGGGAGGACTGTGAAGTCAACATGCAGCTGCTTCTCTTACCTTCCAGTGAAACCTGTCTCCTCTGTTGGGCGGGGGGTGCTTCAGCCTCAGCCCTGTGTTTTAGGGTTCACTCAGTGATGAAAAAAATATGAAAAATGAAAAAAATACATTTGTATTTTTGTATCAGGCTCCCAACCCAAGAGATACTGATTGGGCATGGATATTTTTATTTTATTTATTTATTTTTTAAACATCTTTGTTGGGGTATAATTGCTTTACAATGGTGTGTTAGTTTCTGCTTTATAACAAAGTGAATCAGTTATACATATACATATGTTCCCATATCTCTTCCCTCTTGTGTCTCCCTCCCTCCCACCCTCCCTATCCCACCCCTCCAGGCGGTCACAAAGCACCAAGCCGATATCCCTGTGCCATGCGGCTGCTGCCCACTGGCTATCTACCTTACGTTTGTTAGTGTATATATGTCCATGCCTCTCTCTCGCCCTGTCACAGCTCACCCTTCCCCCTCCCCATATCCTCAAGTCCGTTCTCTAGTAGGTCTGTGTCTTTATTCCTGTCTTACCCCTACGTTCTTCATGACATTTTTTTTTCTTAAATTCCATATATATGTGTTAGCATACGGTATTTGTCTTTCTCTTTCTGACTTAGTTCACTCTGTATGACAGACTCTAGGTCTATCAACCTCATTACAAATAGCTCAATTTCGTTTCTTTTTATGGCTGAGTAATATTCCATTGTATATACGTGCCACATCTTCTTTATCCATTCATCCGATGATGGGCACTTAGGTTGTTTCCATCTCTGGGCTATTGTAAATAGAGCTGCAATGAACATTTTGGCACATGACTCTTTTTGAATTTTGGTTTTCTCAGGGTATAAGGCATGGATATTTTAAAATATTTCCCAGATAAGGGGAGCTGTGGTTGAGAGTCCGCCTGCCGATGCAGGGGATGTGGGTTTGTGCACCGGTCCGGGAAGATCCCACATGCCGTGGAGCCGCTGGGCTCGTGAGCCATCGCCACTGAGCCTGTGCGTCCGGAGCCTGTGCTCCACAGCGGGAGAGGCTGCAACAGTGAGAGGCCCGCGTACCGCAAAAAAAAAAAAAAAAAAAATTTCCCAGATAAATCTAATGTTCAAGCAAGATTGGGAACCACTGAATAATTGTATCTCTTTCTGTGGAGCCCAAAATAGTTTGTGATCATTAAGGTGGGTTTTTAAGTTATATTAAGATTCTGAGCAGAGCTACATACAGTATTTTGCAAGTAATATTATATAAAAACTGCTGATTTTATGTTAGTATCTAAAAGTGGGTTTTTTTTTGTTGTTGGTATTTTATGTAAAATACAATTCTGGCCACCCCCTTAAAAAACTTTAAAGGTTTGGCTTTTTAAGTTTATTAGTCACTTGTCAAAAGCAATAGGTTACATCTAGTTACTGTCTCCACACTGATCAGTTGTGTGGCTTATATCTATTGGTAACTTTGCTCGTAGGAAATCTCAAAATGTAAGAGTGGGGAGAACAAGTAGCCCATACAGTTTGAAAAGCTCTTCTGAATATTTTCATCTTTTCCCTATTTGACATGACACTCTCTACCCACTGCTTCCCACTCCCCATAACTGTTCTAAAGCATTAAATTAATACATGTTTCAGTTTATAACTTCCAAAGCTCTATTTTCTGGTTATATTTCTTGATTGCAAGGAACTCTTACAAATAAGTAATAAAAAGTCAATCTAATAAAAAAGTAGTGTTTCTTATTGAAAATCAATTCAGGATCATTTTGTTTGAGATTTTTTATTCCTTCATTATCTAGAAGAATTTAATTTTAAACAATATGTTTGACGTGCTTTTAGTTCCTTACCTTTATCTAGTTTTGTTTAATTAACATGTTTTTATGTATGCATTAGTTGTATAAACATGACTCAAAGTCTACTACTAACAAACATTTAAACAGATTTGTTGGTCAAAATTATATGATAGGATTTTTTCCTTCTCTTTGTATGTAAGTGTGAGTAACTCTAGGTTTGATATGTTGTTCCTGTCCACTTGGCAGCAAGGGAGAGAATAAGATTCTTGTTGGGGAAAGCAAAGATTATTGAGCCCCTTTTAGGAGTACTAAGAAAAGGGTATAGTGTTTGCGGGTCTTAATTTGATAATAAGGAGAACTAGGAGAGTAGGAGTACAAGTCAATTGTATGGGGGGATTTTCATTGATTGGAGTTGTTTTTACTAATATCTATCTTTTCTTCCCTCCTCTTTATAAAGAGAAAAGAGAAGCAACAGTAATTTTAAATAGTATAAATTACCTAAAGGGAATAAATAATTTAATTGCAAGTTAGGAAATCTATAAAAGTGAACTAAGTGATTTAACCTATTTACATATATAAAGTATAGCATCTCTACTCTACCCTAAGATCTTGTAACTTCATTGTTATTGCTATATCATTTTATTGGAATAGTATTCTCAAGTTTCCAAAAATGTGTTGGAAGTTGAGTATTGAATGATTTTTTTGTATTCACAAATCCTGTAGGATTTAGATAAGAATTAGCAAAGAACTCTAACGAAAACAAAAACTTAATATACATGATATAGTTAATCATTCACCATCCTTTTGTTTGCATTAGTGATATTGTTCACTGAGGCATGGTAATATCCAAATATATATATAATGATAGCTAATATGTTTTACTTTGTGTCTGTTATCTGCCAAGTACTTAACTACACCATCTAATTTTTATTACAGTTCTGTGATGTAAGTGCAACTTTTGTTCCTCCTTTAACTTTGAGAAGCCAACAGTTAGAGAAGCTAAGTCTCTTTCTTAAGATTGTTTAACTAGTAAGTGGTTGGGCCTGAATAAGAAAGATGTTAGGATTCTGTGTTACTTACAAAAATTTACTGTAGAATTGCTTATGCAACAAACTTAGAGAACTTTACCAAAACTTGACAGTGTTTAGCAGAATTTTCCTATGAGAAAATCTATAAGTTTTTTTCTACTTATTTCAATCCTATTTAGAATGATCATAATGTTTGAATACATAGGTAATTTAAATAATGATTAGTGTTTGTAATAGAAATGTAAAAAGGATTCCCACTGATGATGAACTTACAAAATATCCTTGTCCATTGTTGATTTTAAAGCACCTTTTTGATAGCTTTCTTGAAAATGGGTGAAAGAGTCTGTCAAGTATGAGGTATGAATGAATGCCTACTAGTGTCAGTGATTTTTGTGAGTTAATGACAAAAATATTTTTTAGGATAGTTGTAAATTTTTGTTTCAGATTTTTCTTGCTTGGGAGACAGAATCAGCATTATGATACAGGAAAGGCATGTGAATGACTGCATTTTAATATTCTGAATTCAAACTGCTTGAGCAACCCTGAAGGTTTCCAAACATGTATGTTTCTTGGCTTTTTCATTCTGCAGTAAGAATGCAGAATGAGCACATAGCTGCCTTAAAATAAGTATTTGAATTAATGACATTTAAACTCAAAGAAGATTCAGATTTTTAAAACATTTTACTTCAATACATTCACGAAGTGAAAACAATAATGTTCTCTAATTCCTGTAGCTTTTTGGTATATGTGTGCTGTGGAGGGCAGTCCTGTTGTTTATAACATGCCAAATTTAATAGAGTGCTATGGACATTGTTTCAAAAACTATTGATATTTTTAAATTTAATAAAATCTTACATAGGTGGGGAAGATTTTTCTCAGATCAAGATTCAAATTGGCAAACTTTATTTTCTTTTAAAATTATATAGCATGTATTGAAGTACATTCTCATAAAATAGTCAATCATTCTGTGTAATTCCCCTTCACTACCTCAGCCTACCCATGAATCCTACTTTCCTCCCAGTGTTGAGGAGGTAAATAGTTTGATCTATATTCTTCTCACTTCTTCTACATTCATAAACACATGTAATTTTTAAAAATATAATTCTAAATGTGTTATTTAACTACTTACCCTTTTCACTTGTATTCCATGCTCTTTCACATATATCGTTCTTTTTAATAGGTAAATAATATTTCACAGTATGAACATTCTGTAATTTATTTCAGCTTTTTCTCCTGGTGAACATTTAGCTTGCTTCTAATATTTACTTATTATGGAAGTGCTACAATCCTGGAAGATTCATCTTTGTGAATATGTGTGAGTGTTTCCATAGGATACATATCTAGAAGTGAAATTTCTATGTCAAAAAGTATTATATGCAATAAAAATTCTGTTAAAATTGTCAGAATGCTAACCTCCTTGTGGTGCTGGGGAAAGGCTGCCAGGCAGGGTTCGTTGGTAATTGACCTGCCAGCAGGAGCTTTCTACTCTTTCTTGTCATCATTGGCTAGCTAGGGCTCTGCCTGTCTTCTAACTCAAGAGTCCGTACCTTTTTAACTGAGAGCAGGCAATTGTATTGCCTGCTGCCGCAAAGAAGTAGTGGGAGAAGAGAGGTGAAATCAGCCTAAAGATTGTCTTAGGTGACCATCTCTACCCACTGCTTGTATCTGTTGCATTAGACTGGAGCTCTCCCTGTTTCTCCTTCAGAGGACTCCTCTTCTGCGTTGTCTGGGTTTGATCCTATCAGCTTTCTCTGTTTTAGGAATTCCTAATTTCTCCTTTATTGGTTATATACTTATTTTCGTGTACTAAGTATACGTCTCAAGTGCCTGTCTAACTATTCAATCCAGTGGACATTGCATTATAAAACCAGGTAAACTTGTTACCTCATCCCTCAACTTCAGTGTCCTTCTAGCCAGTGGCATTCAACAGGGTGAAGAAAAATAAAATGCTACCACTTCCTTCCCAATATGCTTACCAAAGTTTAATTTACCGTTACTTCTTCATTTACTGTATGTCCTACAGTCTTGGGTGGCAAGGGGAAAGAAAAAGTTCATCCCAGTGTTCTTGGTTTCCACCTAGGAGTGTTCATCTATGCTAGACCTCCTTTTTATGGATGAAAAAGGTGCAGCATTTCCCTCAGTAAAAGCTAAGACTTATTACAACTGCACAAATAGACATATTTTATTGCTTTCTGCCCTCCCTACTCCCAAGAGAAATATGTGGTTATAAGGAAGTAAAATAATTAATTCCAGGAATTTCCTTGCCCTTCAACAATATTCTTTGAGATTTCTGAGGAACTGGAATAATAAGATTTTGAGCATTCACAGAGAGAGGTGTGTGGAGTACTCTAAGAGTAGAATATATTTTTTAAAGTATAATAACAAAATAACAGCATTTTGAGGATGGTAGAGACTTAACAGATTATTAAATTCAACCCTCTTATTTTATAGAAGAGGAGACTGAGGCCCAAATCGATTAAACAGGTTTGCTCAGGATCCAACAGGTAATTAATTATGAAGTTAGAACGAGAACCTAGATATTTTTTCTCTCCATCTGGTACTGTTCTTCACACAACATCTTGCTTTTACAGTAGTATTACAGAGTGACATAATTAAACTGTTTTTTAACATATGTATGGAAACAACCTAGAATATGTAAAATTTGCTAAGGAATGAAGAAAAAGGTAATTAGAAAGCGCACAGTTTTTCACAAGTGAACTTGGAAAAATTTAAAGAAAAAACAGTTTTAATAATCGAAGAGGTGAAGTGTAAGAAGAGCATTTGAATCACCATAAAGTAGCGTCTTTCAAAGCATATATTTGGAGACCACTTAGGGCAGTAATTTCCATTTTCATGCAGTGTTTACTCAGTCGCTTTTCCTGAGAGTTGTTGTTCTTTAAAATCCTTTGCCTTTTTCTTCCTTTGTTAGATTGTATTTTTATCCAAAGTAGAGAAAGAAGTTGGAGGGGAAGGGCCAATACATAAGAGGTTGCTTTTGGGTAGCTTTAAAGAACAGAGTAAAGTTAAATTCCTTCAAAGAAAAAGCAAAACAAATATGTGTCTTTTTAAGAAATATACTGTCTCAGTTTCTTTCTTTAAGTCTGATAAAATTTTTTTTACATTAATGAAAACCTGACTTTTTTTTTTAAAGCACATTCTCTGCATTCAAAGACCTTATTTTTTTTTTTTAATTAATTAATTTATTTTTGCTGTGTTGGGCCTTCGTTTCTGTGCGAGGACTTTCTCTAGTTGTGGCAAGTGGGGGCCACTCTTCATCGCGGTGCGCGGGCCTCTTACTAACGTGGCCTCTCTTGTTGTGGAGCACAGGCTCCAGACGCGCAGGCTCAGTACTTGTGGCTCACGGGCCTAGTTGCTCCGTGGCATGTGGGATCCTCCCAGACCAGGGTTCGAACCTGTGTCCCCTGCATTAGCAGGCAGATTCTCAACCACTGCGCCACCAGGGAAGCCCCTGACTGTTTTTAATGTAGATATTCAAACATATGTCAGTATGTCTTAGCAAATCTCCTTTCACTAATAGATATACAGTAATTTTTTTAAAGTTAAATTACGTTAAATTAGGAATTGTATGCATTAGTAGTGGAGCACAAGTTATCCAATTTGTGCCATATTGTATAAAATGGAGGCTTCTTTAAAAATTGTAGCTCATTTTTGCCTTGATTTTGAGAGTAGAATCATTTAACTTTGAATATATAAACTTCATTTTACGTTTAGGAAAGAATGATTAGGATAAAGAAATTACATATTTATCTTCTTGGTGGACTTTTTAAAGAGTGTACTAGATGCATTGTGGTAGAAGCTGAGTATTCATACATAGTGAAAAAAAGAAAATAGACCCTGCCCCCTTATAGCCCAGTGGTATTGCAGATGTACATGTAGTTGATTACAACCTACTGTTACAATCCTAACAAAAACGATACAATTATGTTTTAATACGTATATCAATAAGAAATACTCATTGAAAAAGAGTTAAAAAGTATAGAAATTGCAATATAAACACACTCAAATATATAGGTATGACTTACTGTGCTAAGCTTGTAAAAATATCTTACACTTAGGAATAAGTGTTTATTGTAAGCCCTCATTATGAGATGCTGAAGACTCACTGAATTTTTTCTAAGTAATTTGGAGTTAAACAGGTGTTAAGCTTTGCTGTACTTGATAAAGATCTATTTCATTCCCCTTGAGAATGATTCAAATCTTCCTGGAGAGAAAAAAAAGTCACATCAGCTTCCAATTGTCAAAATTCAGTTTTAAAAAACTCAAGTCTTTTTCCCAATGGGTTTCCAGGTTGAAAAACATATGGACTCTATCTTCTGAGTAAAATACTTTCATTTTCCTTTTGAATTACTTTTAAGGCTTCACCCTGATATGAGAAGTGTAAAATGAAACCATGAGGTGTTTAGACATCTACCTCTCTGTGATTTTTTTTTCTTTTTCAACTTAGATTGTTAATAATTTTATAAAATTTAGAAATAATGCTTTCTCTTTTAAAATGAAATGCATGTTTTTTACAGGTACCATTGCATTTTTCCAGGAGATGAAAACATGTAGGTTATTCTTGGTGTTGGTCTCTAATATGATTATTTTATTGATTTTAGTGGATTTTAGGTAGATACTTAATTGGCTTTTGATTTAGACTGCTGGCTTGGGATATATGTCGTGTTTGTTGTGAATTTACTACATGATTGAAATAAACAGTATTTTTAATACTTCTGTGACCAAAGAAAATGCTATAGCTGACTAGGAGGCTTTTCTCCATATTTGCAGTAAAACTAATAAGCTGAATAGGACATAACAAAAGAAGTTTAATCAGCATAGCTTATTGCTGTTTGAGGAGAGTAGGACTGAAAAAATTGGTTTGTTATTGAGAAGATGCAGCTAATTTCTTTTATATAAATTTATTTTAAACTTAGGGGCTTATAGCTTTTAACTCTTATCTTTTTTTTTTTTTAATTAGTCACTTTCCCAAATATTGGAAGTTGAAAAGGGAAGAGCCACAACTCAATTTAATTTTCCTATTTTCTAGTGAAAACAAGGTTAATGGAATCTCTTGAACCATTTGGAACATTTCTACCTTTCATTATATTTTTATTAGCATGCATCCTCATTTACTAAAAAATGTGGCAAGATCTTTTTTGGGATACAGTCATTCAGATTGACAAGTGCATAAATGATATGAGAATAGGGTCTTTGTTTGCTTTTTCTTCTTTTTTTCCCATGCTGTATCTCTAGTCCAGCACGAATAACCAAATGAATGTAGAATAATAAAAAGTAGGGCTTTCCTGGTGGCGCAGTAGTTGAGAGTCTGCCTGCCGATGCAGGGGACACGGTCCAGGAAGATCCCACGTGCCGCGGAGTAGCTGGACCCGTGAGCCATGGCCGCTGAGCCTGCGCGTCTGGAGCCTGTGCTCCGCAACGGGAGAGGCCGCAATGGTGAGAGGCCTGCGTACCGCAGAAAAAAAAAAAGTTTTAACTACAGTAATTTGCAAAAGCTGATTATATGGGTTTAAAGGCAAGAATATAAACTCTCAGTGGAGAACCTTCTAACAGTGCCAGTGCATTTTGCTTTATTTTATTTTATTTATTTATTTAATATTTTGGTGTCTAAGCAGTATTTATTCAAAAGGTATTAATATGATAACTCATAACATTAATAGTCAAAATCATTTATTTAACAATCCTTTCTTTTCTCACTGATCTGAAATATTTTACCCTAATGATATGCTCTACTAAATTATTTTATATCCTTGAGTTTCAGAAATGTCTTTTGTTTCACTGATTTTTCTATTCCTGTGCCAGTGCATTTTAATGTGGTAGTGTTCTAATATGATTAAGAGGTTTAGTTGCTATACTAAAGAACTTTTAGAACAAAATGGATGTGCAGCATCTCTCTATATATATTATATACCGCCAATTAGAATGTGGAAAAGCTCTGACACAGACATTAAGTTGTACAGGTTGGTAGTGCTGTTTGTTATTCATTTTAAATGTACAAAATTCTACTTTTCTTCAGTTTATAGCCTTTATTCTCAATCTGTATTAATAATGTAATTATGTAGGATTCGATGTCTTATTATTAAAACTTATTTGATTCTTTGTGGGGTTTTTTGAGACAGTCCATATTTTACTTATTGAAATTAATAGAGATAGTAATGTTGCCTATTGGAGCTATTTCAGCTCTAATTAATGAATTTTTAAGAACCATTTTCTCTTAATCTTTCTCTTCCTATTCAAAGTTGAATATTGTTACTTTCGTATCAAGCCCTAGTTAACAAACTTGCCAACACAGTGGGCTAAAATCCTTGCCTCTGAAGATTAATGAACTGAGCATGAATGAACCCTTAGATGTCTATTCAGCCTTTGTGATTTTGACCTTTTGTCTTTTCAGATTATACTTATCCACACCTAGGGTATTCTACTGATATGTCCAGGTCTAGTAGAATCTCCTCATGTTGCAAAATTCCATGAGATCTATATAGTGTTATTTGGTAGGACTGTTTGTATTCATGGTGTTTTTCCCACAAATCTACTGTGCACAGTATAATGTACTGTGTACAGTACAGAATGTAAATGGCTTCTTTGCTACATTTAAAGAACTCTGAAAGATTTGTTTCTGCTTGCTGAGTTTCTCTTCTCTCATTTCTCTCTGGAACTCACTTCACTCAGGCTTTTGTCTCCCCATTCTATGGAAGCTGCACTTTTCAAGGTCACCAGTGCGATCCATATTGCTAAATTAAATAGTAAATTCTCAACCTTCATCTTCCTTGACTTATGGATACCCTTTGATATGGCTGATAACTGCCTCCTCCTTGAAATACTTTTCTATTTGGTGTCTGCAACACCATATTCTTCTGATTTTCCTCCTGCAAATTGCCTCTACTCAGAATTCCTTGCTTGTTTCTCATCTTTTCAACTTCTTTATTATTGGGGTTACTCAGACCTTAGTCTTCGGCATACAACTTTTTCCTTCTTTGGCTCTACTCACTTTAAGGTTCCAGTCAGTCCACACCTGTATTATATAAACATGATAAATTAGTGACTCCCACAGTATATATCCTAACAGGTGTTTTCCTTTGAATTCCACACTCATATATTGTCTACTCAACATCTCTGTTTAGATATCTGTATTGCTTATAAAATACAAGCTGCTTTAAAAAAATAAATCCCAGAATCTCATTCAGTGGCTAACCATAATAGAACTTTATTTCTTTTTCATATAAAGTACATACAAATTAGATGTTTCTGATAGGTGATTTATTCCATCTTATAGCTCTGTTATCTTTAGTTCTTGGTTTCTAAGATTGCCGAATTTATCTAACTTAAACCATTGGAAGAAGCTTGGACGATTGTGTATAGAAACATTTTATAGGCCAGGTTTGGAAGTGGCTCATATCACTTCTGCTCACACTTCACTGTCTAGAGCTCAGTCACATGGCCACACTTCATTGCAAACGAGACTGGGAAAAGTGGTCTAGTTGTGTTCCCAGACAGAAGAGGAGAATGGGTTTGGTGAAGAGTTAATCCTTTTCTGCCACAGATTTCTTATAGGTACCTCACACATAACATGTTAAATCCAAATTCCTGACCTTCCTTATCAAAACCTATTCTCGGAATTCCCTGACAGTCCAGTGGTTAGGACTCCATGTTTCCACTGCAGGGGGCATGGGTTTGATCCCTGGTCAGGGAACTAAGATCCCACAAGCTGTGCAGCCAAAAAGAAAAAAGAATCACCAAAACCTATTCTCACATTCTCTTCCATTTTTGTTAATTCTATTCCTCCAGTTTCTCAGATAAAAAACTATGGCCTCCTATACTCTCATACCCCATATATGATTTGTTAGCATGTTCTTTTGATCACTAAACCTTCAAAATATGTTCAGAATTCAATGACTTTTTACCATTTCCATTGCTTCCTCTTGTTCCCAGACATAACCAGCTTCTGGATTGTTACAGAAGTCTACAAATTGGACTTCCTGTTTCTACGATCACCCTCCCATGTATACCAATGCTCTTGCAGCAGCCAGAGTGATCACCTTAAAACGTGATAGATCATGTTTCTTCTCTGCCTAAAATATTCTGATGTTCTCATCCTCAAAGTAACTGTTTGATCTCTACTTATACTGAGACTCTTCATCCATTCAAAATGGCCTCCTTGCAATTCATTGTCTTAATTGTGTTTACCTCAGGGCCTTTGGATTTAGTGTTGTCCTTGCCTGAAATTTTCTTCCATATGCATAACTGGTGCTTTCACCTCCTTCAGGTCTTTGTTCAAGCGTTACTTTCTCTTGAAATCCTTCCCTAATCATCCTATTTAAGATATAAACATGTCCCCTGCTCCCTTCTTGGTATTTTCTATTCCTCTTTCATGTTTCATTTTTCCTATGGCACTTACTGTCCTCTGTGGCAGATATGGCTAGCTGATCATCATGGTTTCATGCTGTCTTCCATGTGTAGGTTTTTGCTGGGAAATGGCTACCCGGCCAGTGACCCCATTTCCCATGTGGAATCATATGATTTGGTAAGACCCGTGGAATGTGAGTAGAGGATGTGTATGTCATTTCTGGGCTGAGTTGATGTAGCATCTACTGGACCATTCCTATGCTCTTTACCCATTTCTTCTCTTAGCTTCAGGACTTTGATGTGTACTTTAGTTCTAGGCCTCTTTTACTCCATGTAACATTAATTAGCTTTCTACATCATATATTTTGGAACCTATTTTATTTTGAACAAACTGCCTTATATCCTTGAAATTTTCTTTTATGTGTTATTCATTTATCACCTACACTGTATTTCAGAGAACTTTACGCAAATTTCAATAACATATTAATAGGCTAAATCAGAAAAATAGGAAATTTAAAAATTAATGCTGAAGACCCTCATCTTGTTTAAATTATTTCAATAATATACTTGTGTCCTTATTTCAGATATTTTTTCCCTCTAATCTAATTTTTATATATTTCCAGAGTTATTGTTCTGCAGTCACAATAGCGACTTAAAACTCATTCAGTATTTCCCCATTGCTGCAGGATAAAACCCACACTCCTTAGTGTGACATGGCTGGTGTCAGAAGCTAACCTAGCTGGGAGAGATTGTTGAGCTAAAAGGTGTCAGGGTAGCTGATTAAAGTGACAAACCGAAATGAAAGAGTTAAGCCTTTAATTACTTAACTGCAGTGGAATAAGCAAGAGTTTAAAACTGCAGGACTCCCCTTGTTCCATTTTCCTCCTGGAATATTGAACCAGGGGATGGTCAGATGAATCAGCGTGGATTGGTTTAGATTAGTGTAGAAATGGGGGTGATCTCACGGTTGAGGGAGCCCTGAACAAAAGACTCCAGCAGTTTTATGGACTCTTTGAGTTTGGAAGGAGGCAAAGGGGAAGGGCTCAAGTGGACTGAGTGAGAGTAGGGAAAAGTGTCTTCAGGATTTCCCCTTTCTCCTCTAGTAAGAAGGCCTCACCAAAGGCACCTGAAGAGGACCAGCGCCAAAGCTTCAGATAAGAAACCTAGGGATGCAGGTGCAGACTCTAGGAATGCAAGCATGTAAAGAGCGTGACTGGCCAGTGGAGTCTGAGTCCCTGTCTGTAACTTTGTTCAGAGACTGCAGTACACTGGCTATACACCAAGTCTTGTCTGAGGGGAAGGGCAGCTTTCCCCAGAGATGCCTGGCAGGTTAAAGTCTTTGTAATTGTCTGTGGTTAGGCCTGAAAAAAAAAAAAAAAATTCACACATAGTCCAGGAGTTGGAATCCTCAGATGATTCTCCATGATCTGGCTTCAGCCTATTTCTGTAGCCTCTTCTTTGGCCACTTCTTGCCTTATACCCTCCAAAAGTTCTGGAAACACTTAACTTTGGCATATATCCAATTATTTCTTACTTATTTGGCTTTGCTAATGCTATTCCTTCAGGAAGAATGCTTTTCCTTTTCTTATTCTCCTGCTTAGCATCTGTTAACTCTTAGACTCAATTTGCATGTTATGGCCTTCCAAGTAGCCTTCTATTACTTTGAGTACTGCCCCTCCATTGTGTTTTCAAGGAATGTTTCGAATATATTAAAATTTTCTCTTCATATATCTGTTTCTTCCTTTGGACAGTGAGGTCCTGAGGATAATGACTCTATCACCAAATGACTCTTTAAATCTCCACCTGACACAGATCCTTGTGCATCATTGGTGCTCAGTAACTGTTTGTTGATTAAGTAGGTGAGTTAATGAGTGAAATATAAACTCATTAGTTTTTCATCCCTACTCCTTTACAGTATGGCCAGGCCCCAACCTTTCTTTTATACCTCCTTTCCTACTGGGACCAACCAAATAAGATTGCTTAATTTTCTGACCTCTATCTATACTTTTGCTTATGCTCTCCTAAAAGCCTACAATGCCATCTTCTTCCTTGTATATCAGTTGAAACTTGACCCCTTCTTAAGCATCTTTCTCAAAAATCTCTTGCTCCTTAAAGCATTTCCTGATCCCTTTAAAACATATGTGATCACTTACTCCTTTTTCTGAATTTCCAAAGCTCTGGATTTTTACTTTTCTTATGGTGTGGATCTTATGCCATATAATTCTTTGTTTGCTTATTTTATCCCATTTATTAGATTGTAAGTACCTTGAGATTAGAGACTCTGTTTTCCTCATATGAGTATCCCTTATAGCACCTCAACCAGTGCTTTCCAAATAGTAGTAGACATTCAGAAAAATATTTGTAAATGAATATAATTAAGCCAAAGCAGAACCAGTTATTAAGAGCCAGAAATAAAATGAGTTGCAGTAAAGAAAGAGGGGAAAATAAATCACTTCCGAATGTGAATAATTGCTTCAAAATTGAAAGTACTAGAAACTTTCTAGGAGATGACAGCAACTATTCAAAGAACTGGCTTCCAACCGTCTTAAAAACCTGGAAGTGTAACATAATAAGCCCATTCTCCCCTGTGGATAAGGAGCACATACTTTTTGTTTTGCTAATTTATCTAGCTTGCAAAGCACAGTATATATATTTTTTCTTTTATGCTAGTTAAAGTCAGTTGTTTGCGTTTACCAGTATTTCCCTGAGAGTTTTGGATTAAAGGCAGGAAGTGCTGGATTATGCTGGGTTGCTGATGCATTTCAGCCTTTAAATTATTTATTTAAAGATATCAGTGTCGGGGGCTTCCCTGGTGGAGCAGTGGTTGAGAGTCCGCCTGCCGATGCAGGGGACGCGGGTTCATGCCCCTGTCCGGGAAGATCCCACATGCCGCGGAGCGGCTGGGCCCGTGAGCCATGGCCGCTGAGCCTGTGCGTCCGGAGCCTGTGCTCCACAGCGGAAGAGCCCACAACAGTGAGAAGCCTGTGTACCACAAAAAAAAAAAAAAAAAAAAAAAATTTAGGTCCCACTCTAACCTGTCATTTTATAAAAGGGATGTTAAAACTCATACCAGTACAATAAACTGTCATAATGAATATATTTATGGGACTAGTATGAATATCTTACCCAAAATAGCACCGAAGTAGCATTACCAAAATCCTTTGGTAATGGAGTCACAGATGTGAGGTCTAGCTATGTTTCTTGGTAGCTAAATTACTTGACTTCTGAGTCTCAATTCTGCACCTGTTAATTTGGGATTATATTTCTAATTTATAGGGTTGTTTTGAGAATTAAATGAGATCACATGTAAAATACTTAGTAGAGTGCCTGATACGTTATTGGCAATCACTAAATTTTAATTCCCATCCCCTTTCCAGGAGCATAATGTAATATGTTTCTCAAGAGAGTGAGGTCCTGTCTTCCTGAGGCTTCAGATTGTTCTCTGTGTGCACGTTGTCCAGCTCTGTGACTATTTACTACCATGATCCTGAAGCTTGAAGACTGAAGACAGTCTCCAAATACAGCTTAAGCCTCCATTCTTTCATTCTAGGCATGTTTTAATACAAATTGAAAATTCATAACAGCATCAAATAGAAGGACTAGATACATTGATTAAACATAATATTGATTAATTAATTGGGAAGCCAAATTATCAATATCAGTGACTTGGAAAGCAAGGTAAATTTGGTTTCCCAATGAATCAATGTATAATAAAGCTTACATTTAATTTTTTATTTTATTGAGGTCCAGAAAGATCATACATTTATCATCCTTACCCATCCCAGACATTGTCACCATTTTCTTAGTCATTTTCCTTTACCTTCCTTATTTTGGCCTGGCAGCCAAATTAGTTCTAAATCTTGAGTGAATTTAGCCAAGTGCTCTTTTTCCTCCTGCTGTTAGGTTGTCGAGTATAGGTGGGGGTGGGAAGGATCACGGCTGTACAGATTAGTGCCACTATAGACGAATGGTTTCCCATCTCTGCTAGACCTTCATAACTACTTAAGTCATCCTTAACCTCTCCTATAGTCAGCTTTCTTTCATATTCCCCAAGACAACTTTTCTGAATTTTACCGCTCTATTCTATTCTTTAATCGAAACCCTACTATTTAATAACAGAAATAGAAATACTCAGACCAAAATCAGGCCTTCAGTTTTTCTTCTCTTTAATCCTAAACTATTTATTAAAATGCAGAGCCTTACAGCTTTCCATCTTGCCACAGAGAAGCAAGTGAGTTTGTTTACTTCCAAAGTAATCATGCTCTTTTCACAGGATCGTACCTCTTCTCTCTTTCTAAAATTTGTTCCTCCCCTCCTCCCCCATGCTATCTTCATCCTTTAGACTTTGTTTTTTCCACCTGCGCATATGCTTAAGTCTGTTCTTTACCCTCTTTAAATTACCATCATATCTCCCACATTCCTTTCATTGCCCCAAATTTTTAAAACAAGGTATTAACTGTCTCCACCAAAGCATGAGTTCATTACTGTCTAGTTTTCTTTCACAATGGTAATCAAATGGCTAATGGCATCACCAGTAATCTTTATATCTGTTAAATGGTTTCAAAGGCAAGAAAACCTGACTCTAACCGAAGTGAATTTCCTCACTTAAACTGTGAAGAAGTGTATTATCATTCAGAATAAGCAGTGTGGGTATGTAAAGGTGTTGGGGCAGGTCCTCAGCTCCATTTTTCTATAGTTCTTTCAGTGTTGTGTCCCTGGATGTGTAAACTTTACCCCAGTCTGGCTTCTTTATGGTTGTATTATAGCTGCCAGCAGCTGAGTCTAATATTTCCTTGTTCCAGTCAATCAGGAGAAAGGCAAAATTACTGTCCCAACTACTGAATAGAAGTTTTGCATTTCAGATTGGTGAAAAAATGATTGCCAGGAAATTTAAGCAATATTTGGCTTAAAGCTAGATTCTGCAATCACTGGAAGAATGACGGAATTATCGTCATTAGAGTCATATCGTCATATTAGAGTCAGCTTTCTATAAGTCATTGAACCATGTAAGAAGTGATAGATATTACAATATTACAAAATTGTAATTCTTAGGAAAGAGTAATTAGGAAAATTGCAATTCTAAGGAAAAGGGAGAGGATTGACTATTAGATGAGTAACTGAGTACATAAATTTTATAATCATAAAGCCCAGAGATCCTCCTAAATGGAAACACTTCAAATGTCCATGAACTGATGAATGGATAAACAAAATGGGACCCTTGAGCTTGAGGGGGTTAGGAGCTCTGACATCACCCTCCCTCAAGTTGAAAACCCGTGTACAGTCATCCCTTGCTATTCATAGGGCTTGGTTCCAGGACCGGTGCTGGATACCAGAATCCAAAGATGCTCAAGTCCCATAGTCCACTTCCACATCACTGGGTCCGCATCCACGGATTCAACCAACCGCGAAATTGTTTAGTGATGTATTTATTGAAAAAAGTTAGCATACAAGTGACTCACTCAACCAGTGTTGTCAAGGGTCATTTGTATATCGATACAGTGAAATATTTTTCAGCAATTAAAAAGGAATGAAGTACTGTTACATGCTACAACATGGACAGACCTCAAAAACATTACGTGAAGTGAAAGAAGCCAGTCAGAAAACTCTACATACTGTATGATTCCATTTATGTAAAATATCCAGAATAGGTAAATCTGTAGAAGCTAATCATTGCCAGGGGCTGTAAAAGGGCTTTTAATCCTTTTTTTTTTTTTTTGAATCACGTTTGAAGTCACTGGTGATATCACTTTAAGCACATGTTTTATCAAAGTAAATGGCATCTAGAAGTATCCAAACACTTAATTTCATTATTAACTGAAAATAATGCCTTATATTTACATAGAATTTTTCTGTTATTAAAGCAATTCCATAGACTTCATTTCATTTGATTCCTCACAACAGCCCTGTTGTAACTGAACAAATTACAATTATTTTATTAAAGCAGTGGAGGCCCAAAGATGATAACTGATTTATGTAGGTCATAGATCTAGTACATGGTACAGCTAAGGTGATTATCTTTACTTTAAAAGAAATGAAGCCAAAATATTTTTATATCATACCCAGAAATTTTAAAGACTAGTGGTTTTTAATATAAATTACTTTAAAACTTTAGCTGCTGTATATTTTATACTATGAATTAGTTATAAATTTGATTTTAAAGAATTTCCCTTAAAAGATAAATTAGACTCAGTTCTTTGGTATTGGAGATAGAGATATTGGAAATGTTAAAGAAAAAATGCATTCTCATAGTCCTTATGCTCTCCAGAAAGTTCCAAGACTAATAAAAATGCCTTTAATCAGTCACTTACAATTTGACTGGTTTTAAGACTGGTCCAAACTTCAGAAGCTCCAGGCCAAAGCAAACACATTCACCTACCTTCTAACCTGTATACTGTGAAATCCTGTACATATCCATTCCCAAGGAAGGGGGAATATGGGCTGACTGGGAGTGGGTATTGGATTTCTTTGGGGGGAAATAAACATATTTTAAAATTAGATTATGGTGATGGTTGCAGAACTCCGTACATATGTTAAAAACCATTGAGCTGTACACTTAAACAGGTGAACTTTATGGTATATAAATTATATATCATAAAACTGTTTAAAACACAAAAACAATCAAAAGCTTCTCTCCATTCTTCATCCTTCTGGACATTTTTATGCAGAATTAAATATTGCTGGCCACTCACTGCTTTGAAGAGTCTTTGCTTCTTTGTCTTTTTTGGCAACATTCTATTTTGGTTCTTCTACTGTCTTATTGATTGTGAGAAGCAATTACTTCCTTCCCTATTTATTTCTTTCCTCTTTTGCAATTTTTTAAATATTGGAATTTCCCATATTTCATTTTTACTTTTTCCTGTCCTTTCAATATAGTTTTCTATGGATCTAGCACAATACCTAGCTGATAGTAAAAACTCAATAAATTTTTGTTCAACAAATACCTGAATCCATTGACTTCCAAGGCTAATCAATCTCCCCATTTTATATCTCTAGCCCAGGCTGCTTTTCTGAGTTCCCAAGTTATATTGCTTATTTATTAGACATACCTACCTAGACATTATTAGGTATCCATGACATTGTTATTCTCCCCAACCATGTCTACTTAACCTGCATCATTTTCGTTATATAGCATCTTTTCCCCTCATTGCCCTGTTTTGTCACAAACCTCAATTGTATTCTCATTATCTCCTCTTTTCCTCACCTCCCATGTTGAATGTCTCATCAAATCTTATCTATTCCACTTCAAATATGTCTCTGAAATCTTAGCCTCTACAGTCCATCCCCACTGCCTTATTTTATATTGCTGCCATGTAACATACAAGGCTGATCATAAATAATCCTGTATTAAGAAAGTTTGGTCGTCTCTCTGTTGACTGTAAGATCTAAAGGGAACTACTTTAGTTAACTATGCAGTGACTTTTGAAATCTTGGTTCTAAACCTGTGTTTCCTACCTTAGCTTTTGCCACTCTGAGGCTGCCTTGAAACGATCTTTCTTACCCAAACTCCCTTACATAGAAGTGCCTTTTTAGGTTTCCATACCTTTGCTATTTCTTCTGCTTGTAATGCCTTTTCCATTTTGCCCAGCAGACTCCTGTTTATCCTTTAAGTTTCTTTTAAAAAGTCATCTCGTTCATTCTTTAATTGATTATTTATGAAGTTCCTGCTTTGTTTCAGTTACTGTGCTTCTTGGTCAGTGAGTTACATAGACACAAACTCTTGTCCTCATGGAACTTACAAAATAGATCCTCATTGAAAGCTTAATGAAATCTTCAATCCTCCCAGGCAGGGTTAATTAGGACTTTCATCCTAGCTATAAGAGTATCCAAAGGAGTTTCTAGAGGAAGTGGCATGTGAAAAGCTCACTGGCTTTGAAGTCCATAGACTCTTATTATTTACTACTGATGGATAAGACTTAGTTTCTTCATCTTTAAAATGAAAATATCAGTATTAAATCATGGCAGGGTTGTTGTGAGGCGTGGTGATAATGTGTATAAAAGAGCATGATGTCTAGCACACAGTAGCCTAATGCAGTAAATGCTGTCTACTTTAAAGTTGTATTATTATGGATGTTTGATAATTTTCTTATCCTGATTATAATATAAAACAAATTTTAGGCTGAACCTAGCATAGTTTATTTGTATGTACCAAGATCTGGTACATAGTTGGCATTCAACTGATGTTCGGTGAATTATTTTTCAAATTAGATTTTTGGGGAAGGTAGAACAGTTTTGTGCAAATGGAGTGGCTACTGAGGTGAGTTTTAGGGCTTCTTAATCCAACAATATCATTTATTTTAATTTTCTTTTCAGTTTTCTATTGTTAGAGTTTTAACTGGTAGTACAATTAACACTAGATTTTTATTTTCTCATAACTTACTCCTGGTAAAAATGCTAAGTAAATAAATAAATGGTTAACAGGCTAACAACAGCTAGGAAAACCTTGGGATTATTTCTTGAATAATTGACTTTGTTGCAAAATTATATTTTTTTAAAATATCCAAAGTAATAACTAATTGAATGAAGATGGGTCGCTAGTTATCTCTAAAAGGAAATAGAGAAATACACTAAATAGTACCACTGCAGAAGTTCATAACTACATAAAATGTAATTTTATATAATTAAATAATATATATGATGCTCTTACTGACTCAGTGTAATATAAACTCTCTATGTCAGGCCTCAATAAAGAATGGATTCTGCTTTGGAAGATGTCCCATCTGCTGGATTCCATACAACTGAAGGATCTTTTTCCTTTTTTTTTCTTTTTTTTTCATTAAGACAGCACAGTGCATAGATCACCTGCATTTGATTTATATTTGGTACTTGGTAAACAGAGGTTTTAGTTAATATTCTTTCTGTCTATCTGCATGAAGGCACAATAGATTTCAGTTTGTGAGATAAAGCATTCTTTTATATTGTACGATATCCGATAGTACCTGCACATTATTTCACCAAGATTTATGCAGAAAGTGAAACCCTTCTAGAACTTAAGCACTTTTATCTTCTAGCTGACAGTGCACTGAAAATATTTACTGTACTTCTTTTAGAGGTTACCATTTATTTAAGTTGTAGCTAATGTCTAGCATTAATTTTTAATCCAAAACTATAGAAACAGAAGGTAGCCAGATATAGGAGTTAGAAAAACAGGTAGTATACAAATTTAAGAACAAAATATGAATACTAAAATTTTCTAGGATTTAGCACTTTTTTCTGGCCAGAAGAATTTATTACTGACTTCTCTTAAGGTCATCAAGATTTATCAGGTATTGTCACAAGAAAATAGGAAAGCTGGAAAATAGGAAATTTTTCTAATATACTTGAATTGTGACTAGCAGTTCTTTTATTGATGTAGATCCAAGTTACATTAAAATAACACTAAATCCAGGGGGATGACAAGCATGCATATATCTGACTAATTTGAATAATGTGTCAATACATTTAGATTATGTAATAATTAGAATATTTGTATAGCTACTCATTTCAGTAATTAACATTGTTCTACTTTAATAGAGTGATAGTAAAACATAATATACCTTGATAAAGTAATATGAATTTAACGACTTCAGTGAAATAAATGTCAGTATTTCTCTTTTGTTCTCAATTATTTTATTCTGCATATTAAATTTTGCCTGTTTTTTGACATCCATACCTATTTGTGGTCTGAACACCTTTTCCTACATCAGGGAAATACGAACTGTGTGACTGCTACTGATAACATCTGAAGAGCCTTGTTCTGTTCCCTATTCTGAAGATTAGATTTAGCTGGAGGAGAGAAAAAAGCCTGAGCAAAGAAAGGAGAGGGGAGAAGATAAGGTGTTCTCAGAGCACCGTATCATTCTCATAGGGTGCTTATGCAGCAGTGCAAAATGAGCATTGCACAACTCCAGGAGTGCCATTTACACAAATTTTGATGTGGATAGTGCTCCTTCTAGTTGTGCAGTTTAATGCTATATAATAGAGCTCCGCTGTGTTACACATTTTTTTGAATTCTTATTATTTATTTTCACATCTGTCTTCTCCCGAGGTCAGAGACAATATCTTAATAATCCTTGTATCCCTAGCTGCTGACTCAAGGTAGAGTCAATCATGATTAGAAAGTATTTTAGGAGTCTAGTTCAATATCCATCCATTCAACACCGTTAATAGGCTGATTAGATTGCCATACTTTCTCTGAGGAAAACTGAACTTTAAGAAGTCTTATAATTTACATGTGGAAAATAATATAATATTTGAACCATTCAACTGTTAGGGGAAAATGTGGATCATCCCTTACTTACTGATTCTCTGTTTTAATATTTCTTCCTTTTCCAACTGATTGTCTTTTGGCTCTTTCTTATTCATTTGTTTTACTAGATCAAATCACTGACCAGAGTGGGCCCAGGAGGAGAACAAATAGCCTATCTGTTGATGCTTGAGTTGTGTTTCCTTCTAAGATTTATTTCAACAATCTATCTGATTTTGTTCTTGTAGAACAGAAAGACATATTCTGTAAATAAAAATGGCATTGTTTCATATTATTTTATGTAGATTATAGCAATATGTTAAAGTTTTATGTGTACAAACACATAAATGTGAAGGTTTTTTTAAAAGTGGATAATTAGGTGATTTATGCTTAGACTTTGAAACAGACAATTAAACCTATATTGTCATTTTAATCTTAGACTTTGAAATTAGGCCAAAGAAAGGGAGAGGAATAATTAGAAAGAAAAGTTAGAGCATTTAATTTCAGTGACATCCTCAACTTTTCAAAGACAAATATATTCTTGTTAGTTAAAGGTTTTAGTACTTGGAGCTTGTATACTAAAAGGGGACCTAACTACTAGACCTTTTATAGAGAAGGCTTTATTTCCAGATCTAACAGAGTCTAGGCTTACATCCTGAATTTGAAAAGTGTGGGGGATCTTAGTTTTAATTATTAGTAGAAATGGATATAGATGAAGTTTGTGAATGTGGCATCATGTAGTACTAATGTAATTTTTTGATAGATACAGATATATAGAGGTATACGTATATAGTGGTCTAGATATATATTTCTAAGGTCTCAGAATAAGTGATTTCTCATCTTATCCATGCATGTGTTCAGTCAAGAGTCTGTTTCTGAATACATGGAGTCTTTTAAATTTTTCTAGCCATACCATGGTGATAACTCCAAAAATATATAATAACTTATTTAGTTAATTCATAAACTTAAGAGAAGAGTGTTGGATTGATTTAAAAAATTTTCCAATTTCGTATCCTTTTTCCCCTAGAAGGGGCTTTTGGAGAGGGGGTGGCAGTATTTCCTAAATAAGAGTGAAATCTTTATGTGAATAATCAAAACTTACAGTAAGTTGATGATTGAAACCTGCACATTCTCCTTTCCAATACTGTTCACAAATTGTGACTCATTTTCTTGGTGATAGAGCTTTATACTGAGACTGTATGTTGTTGGAAGGAGCAGAGTTGGGAGAAAACAGTGAATTTTTAGGTCCTGGTCTCTTTCTATGTAAATGACTTTAAACATGCTAGTAATTATCTTCATCTGAAAAAAATGAGTATGCCTTTTTTTTTCAAAGAACATATATTACTCTAACCATAAGAAATTGGATGATAAATGCTATTTTTTTCAAATGAGGTTAATAACTCTTGCATTTTGAGTAAATTCCTTGAAGGTTTGTATTCTACATCACCTGGAGAGACTTTTAAAAGTGTATTGAAATTGTTGTTTTCTCTAGTTGATTTTTGTAATCTGTTCTAGATCTATGATCTGAAATGAGTGATTTTGCTTTGTCTTGAGACTATTTTAAGTTGTTGTAACAGGTGGTAGACTACTTGTCATGAGAAGATAGTCTGAGATGTAGTTTCGGGGGGGTGTAAAGATTATCATGGTGATGTATAGATTATTTTATTTGGATGGTATCTTTTTAATATTTTGGTTAGAACATTTAAATTTGAAGACAGAAGTACATAATTAAGGTAAGTAAAACGTACCTCAAAATTTTTTCTACTTTGTGAATAATTTCTCAGTTTCTAATGTATCAGTACTTTTGTTTCAGCCAAATGTCACCACCGTGACCATTATTTGTTAGTGTCAAAGAGCACAAAAATAAATATTATAGTTCTGTTTCCTCCTAATTTTGATTATTATCCTCATAGATATTGTCTTTGAGTTTCTGGCAAATTTGTGACTGATTTTATAATTCCTCTGGTTTTTCTACTGTATGACAAAAATTATTATGTACATTCTTTAATAACCATCAGATTTGACTTCACTCTCGAGCATTATACTAGAATCTATTGTTACCTAATTTAGTAATAATTTTATAATGGCAGCTTAACATCTCTTATAATTTTAGTTGTTATCAAGAAGAATGACATCACTTAATTTGGCTCAGAATTCAGAAGGATGGATGAATGAAAAATTAATAATTTACCACCTTTGCATAATACTGAAGCATAGAATATTAGAAGGATTGATGGCAGAAAAGGTTAACAAATTTTAGCAGCTTTCATTAGCTTTACACCGTCATATGTTTGTGGTGCTGACTGAAATAGGCTTTGTAGGAGATCTCAGTCTAGGGAACTAATTACTTGTGCCGATTGCCGCACTGATGAATAGACCTTCATTGTATCATTCCCCTGAAGACGAGGAGCAGCCTGTGATTCACGACTGCATCCTGGCTGATATTTGATAATAATTTTAACAGATAAATGTAGGTAGGCAGAATGATGAAGTGCCTATCCAAGCTTCATGACTATCAAAGCCATACACATAGCCATCTGTGTACCGCCTTTTCCCCATTCACCTAAGGAGAATTTTATATTATTAATTGAGTTCAAACAACTGTTTTCTTTTGCTTATATGTATCTTCTGTATGTATTTCTTATTTAATTTAAATGAAATCATAATACTAGTTTTCATTTAAAATGTGGACAGCAAAATAACAAAGAAGAATAAAAGAGCTTTTTAATTTTTCTTTTCAAGAACTGCAATTCTTATACTTTTTTGTATGCCATTTAGATTACTTTATATTTCTTCCTCTTTATGCATGATCAAAATCAACAAAGGAGATCTTTGCTGTTCCCTTGTCTCCCAGCATTCTCAGAAAAGAGCATAAGATTCCTATTGTTTTTTAAAAAATATCTTCTTTAAATAATGCACTATTTGTTATCTATGCTTTTATTAATCTGAGATAATTTTTAATCACTGAAGTACTTATTTACAAATCTATTTTGAATTTTTAAAGGTAGCATCTTTAAAACATCAAAATATGGGTAACTTTTATGTAGGTATTTTGGGACTATCAATTGGCCAAGGCTACTAATTTGTCAAAGCTGACAGGTAAAATTTTATTAGCTCATGAAATACAAGTGAGATTTTATTTTGCATTAGTCATTTTTTGCAGAAGTTTTGATTATGAATTTTTAAATTTCATTATTGAAACTTAGAGGTTTTCATATTGTGTACCTTTAGTGAATAAATACATTCTGCGGAGATTTTTTTAAGGAAAATATTTTACAACATGCTAGATCACGATTAGTTAATAGGAGAGAAAGTTGACATTTATATATTGCCATGTAAAAGATCTACATAATTGGGGAAAATATAGTAGAACTTGAATTGTGTGAACCCTTTAAAAAATACATTTCTAAAAGTATGCTTTTGATATAGCAATTATTGCACATCATATAGCATGTAGTTTTTAATTAAATATAAAAACAGACTACATAAAACAGAAATCCAATCTGATTTGTGTGAATATAGATTGCTGTTTCACTCTATAGGAATGGTTTATTTAAAAACAGTAAATGGAAAAGAAATGCATTTTCTTGTGTTGTTCTAAGCCTCAGGGGCTAAATGTAATGAATATTTTAAGAGATTATTTTAATTAAATTCCTGCACATCTAAACAGAGTAATATTTTATTATCACATGCATAACCATGTAACTGAGATATTCATTAAAGTTAACACTTTCTGGACCAAGAATTCACGGTATGATTTACTGACCTTGTGCAAAAAGGCACAAATTAGGAAGAAAAATGAAGGGGGACAGACTTTGATTAATATAGGTAATGCTATACCATATTTATAATAGCCTTTTCCCTATTCTGGTTTATAAATGCAGCCACAGAGAAAGGTGCCCTGCTGAGGCTGAAATGAGGCTGAAATCAGAGCACATGCCACTAGAGTGTGGGGAAACTGATCACACTGTCAGCAATTCATTTCAAAATGATGTATTTAGTGCTCATTTCACCTTCCAAGAAAAAGGAAAAGGAGCTCCTTAGACTGGAAGGTGATATTGTTATTTTCAAGGACATACCTAAGTTAAAGATTGCAGAAAGGGGAGTGTGAGGTGGAGGGAGAATTAAGAGGAATGGGAGGAAAAAAAAGGCAGAGCAAACAAGGAGAGCTTTATGCAGAAATTCAGTGCTACCACGCTGTTTGATAATTGCTAACATATGTGGCTTCTCTGTTTCATTGTAGTCGTCCTCGTGAGTTCTGGCGCCTCGACTACTGGGAAGATGACTTGCGGCGCCGGCGACGATTTGTGCGTAACCCTCTAGGATCGACACATCCTGAAGCGACACTAAAAACAGCCGTGGAACATGGTCAGTGTATAAACCACTCCTTGCCAATAGCAGCAGGTACAGTACTTGGTAATGAAGAGCATAACTTCATTACTACAAGGTACTGTAAAATGGTCCAGTGCCACATTTCACAGTTATTCACCCCAGAAACAGAAGTTCAATTTTTTATAGTTAGTGTAGGGTCCTATTAAATTATGGTGTCAAGTGTATTTATTTATTATGTTACACATGCAAAACTTACTTAACATAGACCCTTTGTTTCAGAGTAGGAAGATAAAATATTTCTCCTTTTAAGTGACACATTCAGCTTTGAGTAAATTAATCCAGGATGCCTGTCTTAAATCCATGAATATCAGAAAGACAGCATTTACAAACCAAATACGTTTCTAGGTTCTGTTGTGTGTATATGGTTTTCCCTCAACCATGGTATTTTAGCATGAGATGATGAAGCGGGAGAGCTGGTAATAAATGTCCAAGTGCTTAGATACTTTCTGAGCCTTGATTTGTAGATGGTTGTGATAGACGCCTCCTGGAAAAAGAGAATAGACATTATTTTCATATGTTCCTGTTCTGCATCATTTTGTTATCAGAGCTTAACAAAACATTTTCCCTTTTTTGATATAATGCATAGCACTATGATTCAGTTTAGGTAGAAGCCTGATGAGCAAATTGGAAAAACTGAAAAAGTCCTTTGGATTTGGTAATATACTCTCTTTGATCATAGGGTTTCACATAATGTTTTATAATTTTTGAAAGCCAATTAAGATTTATTGATTATGGGGGAAAATGTACCTCTCCATATTAAATTGTTTTTGATTTTATAAAATAAATATTGGTTAGTTTTAGTAAGATGAGAAAGAGTTTTAATTTCCCTTTTTCAGGGTATTAGTTTAACATGCAGCAGCTTATGGTTAAATGATAGTATGTAGTATACAAAGTAGATGTTTCAGGAAGGATATTAAGAATTTAGATTACAAGTCTGTGATCTTAGGTTTGGCCTCAGTCAGGCAGCTTAACCTCTTGCACTCAGCCTTAAAGAGCCATTTCTGGAAGAAAATGTCCACAATATGTCATCAGATATAACACCAAATGTGACATCAGTCCTTTAAGATAAATGATCATACAGAGAATAGTCAATAACAAAGTGATCTAAAAGCAATAATAGTTGCAGGGCCCTGCATCTTCAACTACAGGAGGTGGAGAAGGAGAAATAAGATGTAGAATTAATTGGGCCACTTTTGCTTTTAAGGTTCAAGTACTTTTTACGTGGTGCTATACATTTCAGAGTTATATATCTATTTTTATTTTGCTTTCATTTTGTTTTTGTTTTTTTGGCTTTGGTTAATGACCCTTACATTGAAAAAACTTAGCCTTTTCATAGTTTTATTCTTTTCAGTCAAAAAGATGTTACCATATGCACTTAAAATTTAATAAGTATCTTTCTGTCTTATTAACTGTCATTTAACATTGAGTTGTGAGTTCTGAAGTCTATGAATGACAATACAAATATTTTTATGAAAAATTTTCCTTTTATAGCTGGAGAGGGGGCCCTGGTTTCTAAAACTGCATATAGGCAAATTGTTAGTCCTTTATCCTGAAAGAAATAGCAGTAACTGAATTTAAAATTTGTTGTATAGATTTAATACAGAGCTTATTAAAATCATTTAAATCAAAAATAGTACATTTAACTTTGGGAAATTATAGGATTTTTCATAATAAATTTTAATTTTGTTGTTGAACTTTACCTTTTAAAATAACATTATCATGTCAACTGTTTTAATGCTAAGAGTCTGATTTTTAAAAAAGATATTTATTAGCAATGCTTACTGTCATTGAATACTTAAAATCCTGTATAGGAGCAGATTTCACTGTAATTACTCTAAATAGTAATTGAAAGTTTAACGTAATATTAATGATATCTATGTTTTATTATGCACTTTTAAATTAAGAGAGAGAAGTAAAGTTTAGCATTTTATGTAATTCCATTCTATTTGGTAATATTTTATGCTAGTTTCATAATGATTAATATTCAAAGTACTCTGAAAGATTAAGAATATAAATTTAAATCTGAAATATATTTTTAAAAACGAACTAAATGTGTAGTAGATGCTTCCAATTAAGGGGATATGTTATATTTAATATAACATTTTTTGAAAAAAGGTAAAAGCTCTAACTAATCATATTTTATTTACTTTTAATTTTAAATAATAAAGAACTATTAGTTTTGGAACTCAGCACACAGATTGTAGTGTGGTATTGATTGATGTCGGCGTAATTTATGCTAATACATTAGGTAGGTGAAGAGCTTAATTTTTTAATGTTTTATTAATTAGAGTATCTTGTAGTTGACATTCAATTTTAATTTTGTGTTAATTGTGAAACTTTTTTTTTATCCTAACTTAACTACAATAAGGAAGCTAATAAAAATAAATATATTAAGAATCAAGAATGCAAAACAAAACAGTTAATGTGATCAAAAAGCATGTGAAATCATAGAATTTATCGTGGATGAATACTGTGCTTCAATGTTGAATTTGAATAATTAAAATAGATATTACTGAGGATAGTATGTCAGTTTCATACTATTTTATGACTTCTCACTTTTATTTGTAATTGATTTACAAACAGGACAGGAGACAGGACATTTTGAAAACGCAGAACCTTAAAACATCACAAACTATATTATTATTATCAAAGGAGGACATCTAAATAGAAATACTGTTGGAGATTAGTTATGTATTTTAGTAGTACAAGCCATCTATTTTATAGATTGATTTGATTTGAAGGAAAGCCTCTGGTGTAAGGGTGGCAGAGTAAATACCTGAAGAGTGATGTTCTCTGTTCAGGCGATCAATACCAGCCCCATGACTCTACTTCTGGCTACCTTCTAGTTAAAAACAAATTTTTTAATTCTGACAATTTAATTGCCCTTCCCAAGTTCACATTAACTTGCTTGGGGAAAAGAGCTTCAGGTAATTTTTCAAAGAGAGACCCTCCAAAGTGGTTATTTATAAAAGTCATTTTGTAATGGGAGAATTCTTTAACTTTGTAGAAACTGAGTCATATTTTTCAATTAAAATTAATACTTCCTCTTATGATTAAATATCCTTTATGGAAATTAGCAGCAGGAAGCAGAGGTGCGTATGTGATTCTTGAGGGCATTTTCTCCAATTTTATAGTTTTAAAATTTATTAGAAATCAGTTGTAATGATTTGTAACATTCTCCTAATGCACAGAGACCAGTTTGTCAGTTATTTATTATCAGAGCATCTTAGATCTGAAAAGAACCTAAGGCTAAAGTCTAGTCTAACTTTATTCTTTACAGATAAGGAAACTGAGGAAACAAAAGTCCAACATAATTCTTGGTAGATATAGAGGTAAATCCCAAGTTAACTGATAACTAGTCAGATTTTCTTATCATTGTGCTATGCTGTCTTCTAAAATTCATTGTTAAATATAATGGGAATTTTATATTCAAATTAAAGCCATGTAAAAAATGTTTTAAATGGTGAAAAGATTGATTTTAATTCAAATGCTAAAGCAGTTTAGCGCTAGAATCCTATTGAATTTAAGACATTTTTATTTTGTAGAGAATGTGCGTGCAAATAGAAGTATATGAGGAGTATTTAACATAGTTTTAAAAGTATCTTGCAATCACATGGAATGATACAAGTAACTCATTTGATTTTCTAGGAATGACAGACCATGTAAAGATCCTAAATCATGTCATTCTCTCATATCTTCAGTAATGCCAGATACTACTGCTTCCTTCTTAGGATCAAATACACTAGGTTCTTTATCTAAAACTTTTGAGAAATCCATGATCATTAGGAGATGAACTTGGCTTGTTCTCTTAATTATCCTTTGTAGTTTCACTAATTTTTCTAGAGTAAATTTTCTTGACCTTGGAAATTGCATAAACTGTAAAGGGGAATTAGTTGAGGACAATAGTTGTATATAAGGTATTCTTTATGTGTCGTGTTCAGAATAAACAGTTATGGTATATGTACTGCACATCACACTAAGTGGACACTCATTTTATGTACAGTTGAGGTCACTTTGTTATCCCAGTAGTTATCTTTTTTTTTTTAATTAACAAAGTGGCTAATTCTTAATGTATCAATTTTTTTTACTATAATACGGGCTATTGATAATTCCAGTTCACTTGCACAGTGGACTTCTAAAAAGGGATTTATATATCATAGGTAGAACAGTTTTCTGTTTTAATTTTACTTACCTAGTCTGTGTTGCATAGATAAATCAACTCCTGCCCAGAGCTAGCTCTAAAGAACTTGAACTTTACATTTTGAGGACTAGCTTTTCTCTGAGCCCTCTCATTGCTCTTAGCCTCAGTGAATCACAAGTTACGTTTCAAAGGAAACATTTTTTACAGATTTCTCCAATTTTATATAGCAATTGCAGTTTGGTTATTAAGTTAGGATAAATATTAAATCCGAATAATATATGAGATTAGTGATATGAAAAATTTAGTTCGTTGATAGTGATATGATAGTGATATGAAAAATTTAAAAGGTTATCATGTTTGGTAATAATTTCATTAACCAGGAAATAAAAATTTAAACAGTTATCATGTTTGGTAATGTTTGGTAATAATTTCATTAACCAGAAAAGATCTGAATCAGGCTTTAAAATTGAACCAAAAGTATATTTTGACTTCATCCAATTAACTTTTATACAAGTGTAGGATATATTCACAGAAAATATTAAAATAATTGATTCTTGTTTTAATGGTTGATTGAGTATAAGACAAACAAAATTTAAAAATACGCTTTTCCCAGCACATATAAATATGATAATTATCTTTTATTTTATGCTTGGGACAGTTTTGTTCTAATTTTGAAAAAAAAAGTTCTTTAGCAGAAAGCTATTAGACCACTGAGAATTGAACACCAGCGCATGTGGTGTGTATTAGAGTACTGTTGGTAATTTTACTGCTGCTAACTTAAAATCCTCAAGGGGGAGTTAATTACAGGAAAACCATTCTAAATATCAGTAAGCTGCATATTTTCCATGACAAGAGCTTTTTCAGTTGAGGTTGAACAATTCCAGAATCTGAGCTTGTAAAAATAAGTAAATAAATAAATAAAAGTGGTGTTTGTATGCATACAGTAGACCTATAGTACTTAAAATTTTTTTCATAAAATTTTAATTCAAAAGCTATTGTGTTTTAATTTGTTGTCAGCATGATGAGAACATATTTAAAATTTTAAAATTTCAGTTGGAAGGGATAAATTATTTTTAGTGGTCATTGAAATGAATGTAATTTATTTACTGAGCTATTTTAAACCATTGTGTATTGCCAATGGCTATTCTTACTGTAATTTTTTGTAAATGTTTTCAGATTAAAGAGTTTTTTCCTTCTTTTTCTCTTTCAAATAAGCTTGGTGTACTTCAGGACATGTACGGCAATAATCAGAGAAAGTAATGATCGAGCTGTTGAATTTAGTTTTTTCTGATGTGTTTGCCTATGCTCATCAAATTTAGGTTTGGAAATGAATATGTTTTTATTCTGTACTTATTTATTATAATCCTGACTTAAGCTTTTTAAAATGCATTATGAGAAACGTAAGAATTAGTAAACTAACCAGTAAATTACATATACATTCATATTTGTATATTGGTTATTTTCACTTTCTATGGCATAGTGGTTAGAAGCCCAGATACTGGTGCCACACTGACTGGATTTGAATCCTGACTCTGCTTATCACCAGCTGTGTTGCCTTGAGCAAGTTATATAACCTCTCTGAGCCTGTTTGCTCATGTGTAAAGGAGAATTTAGCAGAGGGTATATGAGAATTGAGTTAAATGTATAAAGTACTTTGAATACTTTGGCACATGATAAGTGTATTTAATATTAGCATTATTATTATTATTATTTCTGCTTTGATGAAGGAATTATAAACCCAGGAAATGAGGATGTAGCATACTGATTTTGTACTAAAATCTGACTGGCAACTGTTAATTTATTATAATTTACGTTATAACAAACTATAGAAGATGGTGATTTCTCTCGTGTTTCTCAGTGACCAATTTATTTTTATTAAAATTGCTAGTAAATTGAAAAAGATCTTGTTTGGGCTAAGAGCAATGTTTGTGATTTCAAGGTAAGGAAATATAAATGCTTGAAATAGAAACAATGATATAAAAACTCATACTCCTATTTTCCTAAAAATTAGTGTTTTTTGGGTATATTTCTTTATAGCATTTAAGAAAATGGAGCCATTTCAATTAGATACTTTTAGTTCTTTTCAAATATTTATTGAGACCTTCATATGTGTGCAGCATACTATGCTGTATGTGGGTATGAAGGAAAATAAGATTTTATTCATCCATAGAGAGTATTCAAAGCTAAATATAGAAAGCCTCTTCCTGTGACTTTCTTATTTAATAGAAAGCTTCTATGTTCTTTTAAGTAGTGCCATAAGTATTACATATAAATGATATACATGGTGAACTTACAATAAATATGGTAAAAATAAACTTTTACCTTTAACATTATCAAATAACCATACCTATTAAACTCAGAGAAGCTTTGATTTGTCTAGTTAACTAGGTAAGATATATGTAGTTTAACTATTTAGAATAAATTATATAGATAAATATTAGTCATGTTACTGCAAACTGAGTGCTTTATCCTTTCTGGGTTTGGGGCCTTATGCCTAGGCTGATACTGCAGTGGAGCAAAAAGCCTAGCCATCTTATTTCTATATCAGTAGCTGTTGCCTGGTGGATCAGGTGCTTTACCTCTGGAATTTCCCTAGCTGGAGACTGGGAATGTCAGTAGTGTAATGAGGATTCTAAATTTCCCTTATGTGACACTGTGCGCTTTTAAAACTCCCAGTCCAGAAGTTAATTTCTGCTTTTATGTATTTCTTAAGGAGAAAGCTGCTCAAAGCAATGGGAGTCACCTTGGAGGGATACGGGGTTTTGACTTCAGAATTTGGAGTCTCAGTGTTGACTCCTTTCAGCTGCTCCCCTGCTCCTCTTTCTGGTTCCGTTGGTGGCTGTAGGTGCTCCGCAGAGCTGCTTCTTTACTCTCTATATTTGCTGTACCCTTTCCCTCCTTCCTTCCCTTCGGCTGCCTTGTCACAGTGCCTTTGAGTCTGGCGCTGCTGCTCTCCACAGGCTGCTCCAGTTCAGGCGGTGTGAGGCTCTTTGCCCAGATGCCTCTCATCCCAGGCTTTCTGTTATGTTTGCCCCCGGGGTGTCTTAGCCCTTTAGTTTAAACACATGGAGGAGGTGGTGTTTGAGCCTCCACTTAGTTTCCACACTGCCTTGCTCTTGGAGATTTGTATAAGGGCTGGAGTAGGGCTGTGGGTGGGGTGAAATGTGGGCAAGGCTAGTGTGAAGGAAAGAGGGAGGATGGAGTAAGAGGAAGAGCATGCCGCTTCTAAGAGCTGCTGTAGCTTTATTAGTGTCAGATATGGCTGCAGAATCTCGCCTAAATCCTCACTGGCTGTGGATCTCTCTTAGCTCTGTATTTATGCATTCTCCTTCACAGCCACACCCCAACCATTTCAGAATGTTTGTCGTTATAATATTATTCACAGGAATAAATCAGTATTCCTTGTTTTTCAGTGTTAAGCAGGTATTGTTTCCAAGACTAAGTTCTGATTTTTTTTTCTACTAACAAATTTCAAAACAATGTGCTGCTTTTGAACCCTCTTCTGCCCTAAATATAAGTAAATAAAAGGCTTAGTGAGCAGTGCAAGGGTCAGATTTAATGGGATTAAGGTTCTTGTTCAAGGTAACATTAGACTAGGTTTGGGGAATCATGGTTGTCAGAAGGAGCGTGTGGGCCATCCTGATCACTTTCCCCACCCTGGATGACTCTGGGTAAAAACAATTGACCATCTTGGGCCACCTATCCTTACCTCGGTTCCCTGCCCCTCGGCCATGGTGCTCTTCCCAGACCTGATGGACAGCTTTGTTTCCTTTTCATTTCAGCTGCAGATGAAGATATTCTTGCTAAAGGAAAACAGTCCATCAAGAGTCAGGCTTTAGGAAATCAGAACTCAGAAAACGAGATCCTCCTGGAAGGCGACGACGATACTCTGTCATCCGTGGACGAGAAAGATTTAGAGAATCTCACCGGTAAATTCAGGGGTCGTGCACATACTTCAGCTAGCTCTGAGCCAACACGCATCTAATTACTTACTTTTTCAGCTCTGCCTGAAAAAGCAGGACTACCAGCTTTACACCCACAATTACATTAAATGAAGATTGTTTTTGTTCTTCTAAACATTTCCGCCCAATCTTCAATAGTTTCCCTGTCATTTTTCTATTCTGTTTACCCTACTCATCTTTTTCTTTTATGAATAATCTTTACTGATAAAGAAAAAAAGTACAAAAACAGCAACAACAAAACAAACTTGCTTTACTCATCTAATGGGAGTTACCTAATCTCTACAAAATGAGAGCTGTAAGTAAAATTATGCCAGTTGCTTTGTAAATAAAACTTGGAGGTAGATGAGCTATTTGCTTTGATATACAGGTCTTAGGGAACATGCTGCATATACATTTAACTCTCAAAAAATCCATTCCAAGAATGCTGTGGCTTTTCACAGGATTCACATATTTTATCTGATGTAGCAATTTTTGATTTGCGCTCTGCAGATTTTCAGTTTTACTTCCCTTATGGGAAAAATTCTCTTGTTTAGCTTGAAATTTTAGTCATTCATTAAATACCTTTTTTTCTTTAATGCCTGTGGCTCTGTCCCTCAAGGAGGAAAGTCTGAAAGATTCTACATCTTCAGTAGATGAAAGTTACATAATCTACTATTTTGATAATTTAAAAGGCATGAAAAATCTTTTATTTAGTGACATATCTGCAACCATGAAATGAATAATAATGAAAAGCAAAAACAGGTGATGGCATCTTCTCTGATGGCTGTAAATCTCTCTGTAAAGTAAAATAAAATTAATTGGAGCTTACTGTTAAGGGATTTGGGGCAGGAGTAGAGAGTAAGGTGGACACTGCTATTCTCTGGTCTTTTCCTTCACATCCATTTACTCATTTCCTCCTCCTTTATTTTGCTTCTATTCTTGCTACTAGTAATACATTCATACAGTAATAGAGGTGAAAGGGGAGTTTAATTATATAATCTTGACAATGGAAATAGGATTAAGAAGTAATCCACACTAATAAAGTGGTGTGGGTTAGAAATGAAGTGGAAATTGTCAGGGGTCTTCTGTAGGACCTAGGCTGCCCTAGCTCCTGCAGCTGTCTGCTTACCCTGTAATTGAATGTCTGAGAATGATTGAAAAAATGTTATTTCTTCTCAGGATTACATGCTAATGTACGGAGGGCAAAGGAGACAGCAAAAGAACACATAGCTGCTTATTTCATCCATTTATAGGGATGAGCTTTGGGAAATCATGGCTGTTCTGCAGTTATCTGCTGCCCATCTGCAAACACAATGTATTTGTACATTGGGAATAGAGGGCAAAACCTGCTCTGATCTCTGCAGAGCATCCCTCCTATTGTCCTGCTGGCACACATTAAGATTGATGTGAGATTAAGGACCAACACCCCTCTAACAATCGATGGAAATGTCAATTCATCTGAATTTTGAAACACTTATTCACCCATTGATTACCTGAATAGGTGTACTGTGTTTATAGGCACTATATTAATTCAGAACTATAAATGCCAATCTTGTCTTGCTGTTTTTGTCACCTATAGGATTTTTACAATGAGGAATTTACATGGGATTTCAAAAACTTATTACATCTCTCTGTACATAAATATATATATGTATAATTATTATTTTTAGTCCTTAGGTTTGGCTCTAATATACTTTATGCTCTTCTATCTATAGTGAATCTGTTGTTTTCAGTAGCAGGCTGATTTGTCTTTTTGATAAGCCCTGTGGAGATTTGATTATTCCAATAAAAATTCATTCACTTGGAAACCCACCCTCCAGCTGTTTACTCCCAGAGTCCCTGAACTACACTAATACTAGATTTGGACGCATTGAACAATACTGAACAATGGAAAGGCAGGCTTGGAAAAGAAGTATTTTTACCAATCTTTCATGGGGTAAAGTTGTTATGGAAGAGGTTTTGTGCCAACCTGGCACAAAATCTTTATCAGAGAATATGGTTTAACGTTTCTCACTTCATTAATAAGCTAGTAATCTTTCTGTAATCATGCCTCAGCCAAACTCTAAGCTAACCTCTGGCCTTAGAAGCCTATTGAGTCTTCCTTGCTCCTGGTTGTTTTTCTATGTTGTCTGATAGCCTGAGGCTTGTTTTCTAAATGGAATGTGGATGGACTTATTTAGGCAGAGCCACCTTCTAACCAGGAGATCAGACCAAAGCTAGGCCGACTCCCTATAAAATAATTGAATCCTAGTTTACTGTTATCATTAACCGCCTATTATAGATCTCTTAGTATGAGAACCCTAACTTTGCATTTTCAGAGGGAGATTTGGTGTGGACAGAATTTGTAAGTGTAAAAGGGGTAAGCAGGCAATTTGGTGCTAGAGGTGAGAATTTAAAATTAAATGAAATTTCTGCCTGAATCCACTTGATTTTTTGAAAAATATCATTCCAACTTGTTTGGCTTGTCTTTTCCTTTTGGCAGGTCCTGTTAGCCTGAGCACACCAGCTCAGCTTGTGGCCCCCTCTGTTGTAGTAAAGGGCACTCTTTCTGTCACCTCCTCCGAACTCTATTTTGAGGTGGATGAAGAAGACCCTAACTTCAAGAAAATTGACCCCAAGGTGAGGAATGGGTTTCATTTTATGGAATTTTTTTTTTTTTTAATGATGGGAAAGTGTGTGTGTGTGTGTGTGTGTGTGTGCGTGTGTGTGTGGCTGCTGCTGGGTAGGACTGACATTAATAAACTATGATAGAAATAGTTTGAATTTCTCGATGAATTGCTTCTGCCTATATGCAAGGCAACTATCTCCTTTAGCTTATGATTCCCTTACCAGCTAGTTAGATTATTGAAGTTCATTTAGATTCAAAAACAACTTCCATTTAATTGCATTTATCATTAGCTCATTCAGGGGTGGGGGGAGAACCTCAGGGAATATCGTCTATAAAATATATTTTGCCTCAAAGGGTCCGGGTGAATTAAGCTACAAAATTCAGTGAGATCGAGAGTGGAATTATTTTGTTTAGCCTTTATATTTTTCTGGATATAATACCAATATATCACTCTCCTTGCTTTGTCCTCCTGACTTACTACTCTGACATGCATGCAAGCATGGCTTGTATGTGCGAGATACCTCTTTTTCCCATTACCTGTAGTCAGTTTTACAAGGTATTGCATAAATTCCTATTCTTAAATGAAAATGTAATTTCCCCTTTAAAATGTATTTCTGATTACTTTTCAGACCTTGGCAGCTTTATTTTACTAAGAGACATTTGTGGCATAGCCATAAAGCCAAAATTAGGTTTATTTCATGAAAGTGAATGGTAGAATTTGTTCTGTCTCTTTTAAAATTAGCAAAATAAGCAACCTGTAGAAAGAGAAGAGGTTTTAAAAAATGGAGTAATTTCTTTTACAGGCTGTTAGCTAGAGTGTGTGTGTGTGTGTGTGTGTGTGTGTGTGTGTGTGTGTCTACGTAATTGTTTTCTGAGTTTATTGGTAGGAAATTCTTTGATTTGGGAATCATGTGAATTATTAAATTTTAGTGACCTAGAAGTATTTCAAAGTCATCCATAATGAAAATGTTATAATTTTATGAAAAACTTTACAAACAAATCATATCTTGTCTTATGCATGTTTTTAGCACTTGGGTTCAGCATTGCTGCTTTTATTAAGACTGGACTTGGTAGACTATGTGAAAGGAAGTCTGTGCTGAAACTGATTGTTTTGAGTTTAAGAATGTAGCTAATCCAATGTAGAGAAAACTTTAATTCTGAAATTATATCAGCTAGAAAAATTTTCTACTTTGTTGTATGGCTGAAATGTCTGAAAATGTATTTTAGTTTCTTTAGGAAAGGAAGGTAACCCAAATTACTCAAACTCTCTAATTTATGGTAATTTGTGAGTTAGACTGAAATTTAATTCAGAATACTATTTATTCTATTATGCTTTTAGACATACATGGCTTAAAATCTAAAATGTGATTTGTTTTAAACATATCTCATGAATTGTCCTCGTGATTAAAACCCCTGCCAATCTTTGTGATTAGGATCTTTGAAGTTATTGACTCCTTTTGGGGAAAGTTATAACTTCTATTTCTGTCTGATCTTATTCTGTACAGCATCATTAAATTAATTTTTTTCCCTGCTGCTTGTGCTATACAGGATCTTTGAGCCTAGACACAGAAATGGTCTGTACTGCTGCAACCTGCCTAATGTTACAGAAATCAAAACTTTTGCTAATTTATATTCTCAAAAAATTTTCAGCCCATTATTGGAAGAATTTTTGATTTTGTATAGACGTTGATGTTTAAGGTATTTTGTAAATGAGGACACTGGAGTGTTTTTCTTTTTTTGTTGGTGATACCTGCATTAAATTAAATAAGGATGGAAAAAAAGATATTGAATTGGGGAATTTTTATTTCTCCTTGTCAAGACTTAAAACTTTTTCTCTGGGATAGTTGGAGGGAGATACGTGTCTAATGCTTTAAATACTTTTGTGAGTGAGAAAACGGCCATTTAAAAATGTCATTTATATCTTTTAAACTAAACACTGTGCCCTTAAGTAATTTCTTTGTAAATGTAAGCACCTACTACTTGCTTTGAAATTGTTCTTAAAAAATCAGAACCTTTTCCCTAGAGAATAAGTTCATTTGTATTATTCAAAAAATTAGTATATTTGTCTGAACCAGTTAGTATTACAGTGAGTTTATTCTACATCTGCAGGAAGAGAGACCTGAAAAAGATATAGTATAGGTTGAAAGAGTAGAGATGATTTCAGAACTGATAAGATCACAGTTTATATTTCTAACTCAGAACTATTTTTACTACGGAACTTTTACCTAGCAATCTTAAAACTTAAGCCTGTTTTATCAAGTGAACTAGGCACCAGAGCTCTGAGTAGCTCCCTTGTTTTTCATCCACCTCTGCTATCCTGCCGCTCATCCCTCCATACACTGCCTCCCCCACTCAGACTTCTTCCTCTGATCTTGAAAATTGCTGTTTAGAACATTTTTCTTTGTATCTCTCATTCCTGGATTTTCTCAGTAGGTTAAAAAAGTGGGCTAATTCAAAGAATAAATTTTAAATATTAAAGGGTAACATCTGACATGGATTCGGTACCTGTGCCTCTCATTAACATATGTAATGGAGTATAGTTACCTCCAGCATAAAGAAGAGGAACCAGTTCCTTTGGGATGCTTTCAGTTTTACTAATTATTTTATTTTTGTAATCAGGTATTTCCTTATATTAAAAAGAAACGTTTGTTAAAGTTGAAACGTTGAAGTGAATACACTGGATTGTTACCTTAGAAAAGCAGAAAAAGGAGGAACATACTTTTCTTATATTTAATTCTTCTTTGGTCATAAAATAGTATTAAAACCTTTTTTATTTAAATTGAGTATAAGCTACTTCTGAATAATTCTGGGACTTTGATTAAAAATGATCATAGTTACAGCATTTATAACTAGCCATTTAAAAACTTGAAGTAATTTATACATCTGGATTGTTCGTATCACCATTTGCTGGGGAAAAGGAATATGGCTGTATCCATTTTATCCTCTTTTAATGTGACTGATTTAATTGTTAAGTTTTATTATTTAAAACTTGAAGAGGACAAATGATTGAAGGATGAGTATAACTCATTGTGTTAACTATTCAGAAAAGATCCATAAATGTTTCTTTTATAATTCAGACTCAGAGTGCATTTTCTTTTTAGATTATGGCATGAGAGAGCAAATATCTTAATTTTTAATGTGAAAAAACTTTTCTTGTAAAAATTAGGATCAAAATCAGTTCTTTCATACAAAATCTGTTCTTTCAAGTGTGAAATAAGATATTACTTTTAGTCTTAAAATCTACAGAACAAACATATATTATAGTTGTGTAAAATTAATATTTTCTCTTTCCTAAAGATTTTGGTGGGAACTTGAATCGTTAAATCTACAAAATGTGCTGCATTTGTAAATTTTGCAAACTAGAGTTAAAATGGAAGCTTCTTGCATTCCTCAAGTTCACTTCTTTATATTGTAAACAATAAATTGTGATCTCACCTTCCTTCATTTAAGAACAATCCACAAACAGTCATTTACAATGTAAAGTAGTATTTTTATTACTGTTTTCAACAAGACTGCTTAGGGTGAGGGAAGAGGTGTGGGGGAGGGAGGGGCACATCTGACATTGGCACTGAGATACATTTAACATCAGCAAAACTTTGTTTAAAAGAGAAATTTTACATATAATTAAATACTTTTTTTTCACTTGGTGACAACATTCAGGCAACCCAAAACAAATTGGAGAGAGAGACAGAGAGACAGAGACAGAGAATGAAGAGGGGGAGAGAAGGAAAAGGGAGAAACTACTATATTTTGATTGAAAATGTACCTTGGGTTTCATTTTGTTGTGGCAAAGCCCGATTGCTTCTGTTGTGTGACCTTTTAAATTCACATTGTTTGGAAGAGAAGGATCACTTTTGTGCAAGAATGTGATTTTGTGTGTTTGGTTGGTTTGCTCTCCTTTTGTTTGCTTGTTAATTAAGGAAGTCTTCTGCCAGGTTCCCGTTTCTCTTAGGTGGCTTACATAAAAGTCTGTGTCTGGAGTTTCTGCTGTTTGTCGCCGAGTTGTGTGTTGTGTGTTTGAGAGCATTCCTGTTTATGTCGCTTTTCAAGCAGTCCCCAGCACCCTATAGTTTGTCCAGGCTTTTGGGATTGGTGAGAATTTCCCTGGCCAACCTCCAGGTCTGCTTGGCAGCGCTTTCCAGGGCCGAGTGGGGCTTGCCCTGGAAAAGGTCGAGGTTGGGCAGAAAGTAGTGAGGGCAGCGGCGGCACTGCAGGCAGGAGATGAGCTGCAGCAGGATGCCGTTGAGCCGATCTCCGAGGCACGCCTCGTCCCAGTCCGTTTCCCGCGGGTGCTTCTCGCACTCGTACAGCAGCAGCGTCTTCATGTGGTAGTTATTGAGCGGCTGGCCAGGCAGCTCCAGGTGGCGGTCCCGCAGCGTCTTCAGCACCGAGAGACACTTGTTTCGGCAGCCGCCCATCAGCAGGCGGTTCTCAGCCTCTCCGAACTGCAGCACCCAGGCGTCGCTCTCCGCAGAGCTCTGCTTGCCGGTCAGCGAGTAGCACTCCTTAGAGAGCAAGTTGAACCCTTCGGCCTTGACCTCCGCCACCCGATTGGGGCCGGGCCAGGGGATGTGGGGCATAGGCCACTGTGCAGCACTGCGAGGCCAGATACCGGTGCACTTGAACGCCGGAGTGATTTGCACCACGTAGCGCTCCCTGATGCGCAACTTGACCTCGCTGGTATCCGCGATCATCTTGACCACATCCCGGTAGCTGCACTTGTCCACCGCCTGAGCCACCAGCGTCTGGAAACGTGAGCGGATCTTGCGCGCCGAGAGGTAGCCGGACGCTGTGATGAACTCGACCCAGAGAGACATGCTCCGCTTCCGCCCATCGCTCAGTTTGAGCACTGCGCAGCCGGGCAGTGAGCCGTCGTCCACGAAGTTGAAGACGCCCATCTGGTTTAGGTAGAGCACCACCTCGAATTCTGTGGGCGAGATGACCTCCAGCCCCTCGTAGCGGGCATCGATCTCGCTCAGGGAGCTGATGAAGCGAGGCTCCTGCACCTCCACTTCCTTTAGCACGTCCGAGACCACCTTACAGACCTCTCGGATGGTCTTGGCGATGGCCGCCTTGCGCGCTTGGCAGCGCTCAGTGTAGTATTTATTGAGCTGGTAAACCAGCTTGGCCTGAGCGGCGATCATGTTGGGGCACAGGTCCGGGCTGTACACCGGCGTCTCGCAGTACGTTGAGGGATCCAAGGCTCACGTGCTGGTGGTGGCCCTGCGGCTTGCGAAAGAGGCGCTGCGCTCCCCTAAGCCCCACTTTCACTCTTGTTTCCACCTGGGCTGCCCGGCTGATGCTTCAGCCGTCTAGCTCTTTCCTTCCCCTCTTTTAAAAGCTTTTTTCTTCTCCAGAAAATAAGGAAAAAAGAAAAAAAAAAAAAGGATGATCTTTGAAAAAGAAAAGTACCTGCTGGGACTTTTTTGCTTTCTCTTGATATGTGAAATAAAGATGTGCCTGCGGGCGAGATGAAGGGGAGGGGGGTGGGGAGACAGGGTGAGAGAGAAAAATTCTGGTTACCAAGAGGTTAGGCTTAGACGTCTGCAGCGGAGATGGCCCAGGAATCTGGAAATGAGGTCTTTTAAATGCCAAAGTAAATTTAAAAATAAAAGCGAAACATTCAGTGTTTCATTCTTAAACTTCTCTCCCACCCTGGTAGCACTTCTTTATTCAGATTAGGTGAGCGCTTTTCTCCTCACCCTCCCCCAGATGGAAGGTGAAGGGTGTAATTAATGTCCAGAGAGCGGCGAAGTGCAACTCAGTCCGCAGCACACTCAGAGGTTCGCAGATGCCCCGCACTCTCAGCGTGTAGGTCTGGTCTCTTCTCAGGGGGTCCTCTTGTAGCGGTTTTCCTCTTTTCCTACTGGAGGCGTTGTTTGGACTGGGTTGGTTTGTTTGCAGTGCGTTCTTCTTGTCTTTCTCTAGGTGCAGACCGCTGGAAGTTGTTTGATACTCATTTCTGCTTCGTAATTTATAATTTTGGCCGTCACAAAATCTATTTTACTGTGACGAAGTCTTTGCTTGCGTTGCATCTGGGGTTTAGTTATAACGATTCGAGGGTTTTTCTTCTCCTCCCCCTTTAGGTTGCTTGTGCAGATTCCACTTTCTGAGTCGCCTCTCCCTCCGATGTCTCTCTTTCCCTCTCCCTCCTAATCTCTCTTCCTCTCTCTCCCCCTCCCTTCCTTTCTCTCCCTCCCTTTCTCTTTCCCTCTTTCTCTCACCCCACCCCCCAGCACCTCTCTCTCTCTCTCTCTCTCTCTCTCTCTCTCTCTCTCGTTGCTGTTTCCTGGAGTTATTTAGTTTATGAATGGTCCTGGGCCATCATGAGGGGGGTGGAGCTTCAGTTCCTACAATCGCTGTTGGAGCTGTCAGTGCTTTAGCCAATCCGAGAGAGAAGACAGGCATGCTTGGCAAACGGTAGCAGCCACCGCTGCACTTGATAAAGAAAGGGGGTAAAGAGAGAAGTAAGAAAATAGGAAGAGATAGTAGAAGTCAAATGCTCACACACATTTTGCAGCCCCCTCTTCTTTATCCTCCTCTCTTATCAATTGCAAGGAAGAAAAAGAGAGTGTATAGAGAAGGGACTTCTTGGAGATGGCTGGAATGACTCAAGGGAGAGTAGCAGTGGTTCAGAAAGGTTCCCTTTTTTTTTTTTCTATCAACATTGTGAAGAAGGTGCAAAAGCTAACAAAATTACTTTCGCTTGAAGGCAAATGGGAGGAGGAAGGGAAATCTGGGAAAGGACCTAAATTTTTCTAGATTTTTTCCTTAGGCAAAGTCTTCCTCCCTTTTCTTCCCCTCCCCTCCCATTGTTGCTAAGAGCCAGAGCAATTGCTGTATATGTGCGCCAGTTGGGGGGTGGGGGGAGTGGACATGGGGTGAGAGTTTATAATCGTAAATCTCTTTTCAGTAATTTCCATATGCTGTTGAAAAATGAGGCAGGACAAAAATGGTACAAGCACCTTGTTTGATAATTACTTCATAATTAAGATTCAGATATATTTAATGTTATTACTTTATTGTTACAAGGAGTAACTTGTTATCAGAGAGAAAATATGTTTAAGTTGTGAGAAATGGTGCAGATTTATATATGGTAAAATTTTGTTGGATATACTTTTTAAATAAGCCACTAAAATTATTTTAAACTTAATAAAAATGAAGGGAAGTAAATATGAACCTGATTTAAAGTTTTCTTAAAATGTTAATGTTGTAAATCTAATTTTGAGTATATTTTCAGGCAGTAGAGAATTTCATTTGTAAACTCATTTTATTTTCATAATTGACTCTTGCTTTTAAAAGACTTCACTGCTGCAAAAATCTGTAACTATCCTGTTATTGATTACACAGATGGCTTCACTCCTCCCTTGACATTTCAGTGAAACTCATGCATGTGCTTTTAGTATATGTATTATACCTTCGAGCTGTACCATGGTAGCCTTTAGGTACTTTTGGTTGAAAGAGCTGTAACAGTGTTTCTGATTTGCTTAGAATTTATGTTTGAACCTCAGGTGTGTGGATTCTGAGTCTTTTTAAGACAAATCAAGTAGATGGGAATGTTTTTAGTTAGAGTTTGGACGTTATGTACTCCGATAATGCTGTAACAAAGAAAATCTATAAGCCGGTTGTGCGAAGACTTCATTTTGCAAAACCTGGTATGCGGCTTTTGCAAAACCCCGTGGGAAGGCTTGACTTGCTGTCTTAAGGCTGAACCAGATGAACCTGAATTGAGTTGCATAGGGAAAGTTTGTTTCATCAGGTACTTGATGGCAGACGCTTGGACCTCCTTGGTTCATTCTTACACATCTGGTGCGGACTACTGGTATCTTGTCACCCCTTCACTCTCGTAGCGACATGTCTCTTCCTAAAGAACTTTGTCCTTTTTTCCTTCTTTTAATCAAGTCGGCATTGTTACCAGGGATGTCTTCAGTGGCCAGGAGTTGAGACGAACAGTCGCGTCCGCGGCACTCCGGGACGCAGAGCTTTAGTGACTTCTCGGGAGTCTCAGCGGCGCCGGCGGCCGCGGGCTCCGGCGGGCTCCGGCGTGCGTGCGGCTGGCGTCGGACCCCGGGCGGCAGGAGGATATACGCGAGCCGGCGCCTTCAGGGTCCGCGCGTGTGGGACGCCCAGGCTCTGCCGGCACCCCGGCGATTGGCCACGAGGCCACAGCGGCGCTCTGGGAACTGTTACTGGCAGGAGGGGCACTTTGCGGCGGGCAGTGGTGTGGACGCCAGAAGAGGATCCCGCGCGGCTTCTCCCGAGGGCAGTTACTGGGCGGAGACTGGTGGCGGGGTGAGAGGGTGAGGAGCTTCCTTCCCCCCGCCCCGACCCTCGCCCCTCGCCCCCGGTTGGAGCCGCTGAGGCCTCGCGCGTGGACCGGCCGGGCCCGCGACGCCCCAGGGAGTGTTTGCAGAAGGCCCCGGGGTGACGGCGTCATCCCTCCTCCGCGCTCCCGCGCCCGCGGGTAGGCGCCCAGCGCCCTCTGTCCGCACGCCCTTCTCGCGTGGGGCGGCCCCGGCCGCGCGGGTCTTGGCGCCACCACTCGCCCGGCACCCCACTCCTCCTCTCCTCCCTGCTCTGTCGGCACGACCAAGCTTCGCCCCACTCTTGTCCCCTCGCTTCTCCACTTCTACGTACTGAGGCCGAGGGAATGATAAAATGTTACAAATGTTTTGATTTAAAAACAATTCATTACCAATTTACCCTGTCCAAGGTAGATGCTTTAGTAAATAATAAATCAGTTAAACAAAGGCGACTTTAATTTATTGCCGTGGTACTAATTAGAAACATCATTTGAGCAATAAACTTAAACACTTCCAGCAAATAATGCTCCCTCTTGCTGGTTCCCTTCCTTCCCCTCCCCCACCCCAACTCACTCTGGCTGCCTCTGCTCTAAGAGCTGCTTCAGCTGTGTGTTTGCGGATCCGCTCTTCCTCTGGTTGAATAATTGAAGGGGAAAACGGTATCCGAGGAGGCTGTAATTGAAGAGCCCCTGTCACCTCTGCTTTTATGTATGTTAGTATAGAAGTCCATCAGCAGCTCCTTGATGGTGTATTAAAACGGAGTGGCAGCCCCTTCTGCAGGAGATACCGTATTCTATTAAAGGAGACCAAGTGAGAGAAAGAAACTCTAGAGGCTAAAAGCCACTTCAAGTCTTCAGACCGATTGATCTGTATTCTCTTGTTATAATCCGTCTCATCATACTTGAGTTAATGAGGCAAAAGAGGGGGAGCGAAATCTGATGGTCCTTGACAAATTCATTAGGGAGGCTGCAGGACATTTTATTTGACTGTTAAACATCTTGTTTGTTTGGTTTAGGCAGTGCCAACATCAGCATGCTTCTGCCCAGACTTATCATGTTGGTCTGACTACAGACATTACTAAAAAGAGAAAGAGGACATTCAGGGTGTGATTTGAATATTTTGTTTTGGATTTCATGAAGCCCATAACCTTCAGACTTCTCTAGGATTTACCTTCACCATCCTTACACTTAGGAACATTTATGAAAATTTAGATGATGATAGTGAGGTGGGCATGTTTTTAGTTACTATAAACTATGTATGTTTAAACTTTAGTCGGAAAAGTTCCCATTTCCTTAAAAAATTGAGTCAAGTTACAGAAATTACTGTGCTAGTTTTTGAAAAATATGAATGTTTAAGCTCCAGAAGAGTAGCCAGATCATTTACTTGATCGTGGTTAAATAAACTTTTAATTATTAATTGAATTTCCTTTTTCAGTGAAACACTTATGGGTACAGAAACTTGGAAATCAAAATGTTAACTATTTATACAAATATGATGTTTTTGAAAGAAAATGTGTGTATTTTAATTTGAATGCCTTTTTATATTTAAAATTAGAAGCAGAACCAGGTACTTTATGAATGGCGCTAAAATAATGTGATGAGTTGACAGGATACTTAAAAAACTGAAAATATTTCTAATTGAAGAATAATGGGCAACTAAGTTAGAATGCTAATCTTGTAATATTTTATTCTAGGATAATAACACAGTACTTGATTTTTTTCAGTTTCTCCATTTATGATACTTTCTTGCATAGAGAATTCAGTCATATTTTCTTTCAGCAATTGACTTAAACATCCTCAGCTTAAGTGCTTTGAGAAAGAACCCTGTCTTCCATTTACAGGCAAACAGTATGAAAGAAAAAAGAAAACTAATGCTCTTTGCCTGTCATTTTTATACATTCTTGCACTGCTGATGAAGCTTGAACTGCTGCAGGGAATGTATGGATTTGAAAAGAAATGATTCAGTAGTTCATGTTGTGTTTCTCAGAAGCAAAACCAAACTAATGGCTGCAGTCAGTGCTTCTGTACATCTGACAGTTATAATCCTGTTTACATTTCCAGAGAATACAAAATGCTTAAACTGTTTTATTTTTTGCTGATCTTTACTTAGAAATGTGCTTACTGAGTTAAACTTCAGTGCAGTTTTTACTTTATCATATCACTGGGACTTAAAAGATCCATTAATTATCTCTAGAAATGGCATACAGTATTTCAATAATCTTTCCTAAAGAGTATACAGATTTTAGATTATATGATTTTGTTTTCCAGGGAAACATTTTAGAATTATTAAGAAAATAATCAGGTTATTGACTTAAAAAAATCAACTCTCTGAAGGATTTATACTTTTTGGAAAACAAAAGACCACGTGTTTACCTGTATATATTCTTATCCTCTAAAATCTAACTTTAAAATATCTGTACAGTTGCTAAATGTTTGGTTCTTATATGCTTAATCATTCAATATATTTATAAAAATATTTTTTAAGAAAAAAATTCTTTTTTAGGGGGTCAAGATGTAAAAGGGGCAATAAATAACGATTAAATTCTCTGAATTTAAAAACGATTCCAGTAAAAACAAGAAGAAAAATAAATAACCCAAACACAATTTGTTAGTGTATTAGTTGATGAAATTTTATTGAAGTAATTATATTAAACTATCTGTAAGAAGCTTTAACAGCACCAACTGTCAGGATTATACTATGCACATTGTATTAAAAGTCAGAGTAAAGCTGCATTCTCTTCCATTCTCTGTCAAATGATCTAATTTTCCAAATCTCCTAAGTATCATAGAAATTGTTTATAAGCTATTGATAATTATTATTCTGGAATCAATCAGGAGAACAATCAGTAATAGAATGTTTTCTTTGAGCAGTTCACCATAGTGCCTGTTAATCTTAAATGGTCAATCATGCTGCTAAAACAAGTTGTTTTTTTAATTTCTTTCACAAAATAGCTTTAAAAAAAACCTGAAAAAACCCCAAACCTTGTAATCACTTTGATTGGTAACCCAAGGGTATTGTCATTTGAACAGTTTGAACTTAATGTTCTGTAAGGTCAAAGCAATGGCATTAACTTTGCATTACTAAGCCTCAAACTGTACTGAAAAGTAAATGCTTTTATGTACTTTTGAATATTGTTTTGTGGGATTAAGTTTGTTTGGGTTACCTTGGATAATGTATTTGATTAGTGATATTTACACCTATTAAACTTTTACAAGTCTAATTCTTGTATAATTTAGTGGGATGAGAATATTGAAAGTACAATAGATGTTTGTTTTTTCCCCAAGTTTAGTACTCAGCTGTGTATATGAGTACATTATTAAGCTATACATAATATCATCAAAATGGACAGTGATAGAGCAAAGAACTTGTACTCAGGAGAATGGAAGTGAGCAGCTTTTAGCCTGACTGAAATGTAAATACTCTTGTATTACTGAGCTAGGATATACAGTGTTAAGACAATCTGAGTTAATTTGGCAAGCATTTTTCATTGAATTTACTATATTTTCATTTATGTCTTTTGACTTTACCAAGAAACATTTAGCTTTTTCTCATTTTAGAGAAACACAGTTTTGAGTTGTAGCAGTCACATTCCTTTATTTCTGTAAGACAGTTGAATAGTTCTGAAAAGTTAAATAAGATTCTACCTTTCTGTCTTCTTTCCTTCCTTTTTAACAATTTTAACTTATTAATATACTGTGAGGTATATATTATATTTTTTCTGTTTAATAACTTTGGCTTTCATGACTCACTATAATTTTCAACAAATGAAAGGGTGCTTTTAGTAGAAGCCAGTTCTTAACTATTTACGGTATGATTGTGTAATTAGTGGATTATTATTTGTGTCTCCTCCACCTTTGAGAAACAAATTTTACTGGTCTTTAATATCACTTGCACAAAATAGACAGAAAATCAGGATTATTGATGTTAAACTTGATGCTAAATAAATCAAGGCTCTTGATTTCAATTTCATTCATTTCCATTCGGAACATTGAATTTTGTGCTTTAAAGAAGATGTGATATCCTTAGTTTAATAAGATAATACTACTGATTCACATTAGGATATGTTTCTTGGGATTTCAGAGTCATTCCCACTCCCATTTCCACTTTCCTTTGCCATCAGTGCCAGACATTTACAAAAGAGATGATTGAGATTAGGGGTGTAGATTATGCCTGTACTGAGCTGTACTTAGTTCAAAATATAAGACTTGGTGTTACGTTCTATATTTCTTTCAGGCCATACGAGACATTTTGTGGGCCTATGTTTAAAATTATCAGTTAAGCATATCGTAGGTAAGTTTTTGTTACACTTCAGGAAAACTAGCCCTTTTAAACATCTTAGTTTCTCTTGAAATATACAGGTTCTGCAGCACTCCATCTATAATATTATTATTAGTAGTAATTTTGCATCAATCTTCTGCTAAGATTACAGGAAATTTTTAATAAGCTTGTGGTATTTTTAATGAAAATATTAAAAAAAATCTAGCCTGTTCCTTCCTTTAAACATTGTGAATTAGCGTAAAAGTGATGTGCTGAGAGGTTTCTCTGATTCCTGGTAGTGGTTGAATAACAACAACAAAAATTCTTCATTGGCTCTAATCTACGTATAGAAGACATCTGTGTAGTATAAATGAAATAATATTTGATGATCTAAGGAATGGAAACTTTTCCTTTAACCATGTGAAATAAAGCTAGGATATAAAACAGCTGTCTTGGCCTATGTATATCAAGGTTCTGCCAGTCTGTTTCTTTTCTGAGTTTTCCCTTTCTCTCTTCCCTTGTTATCTTTGAATCCTAAAGAGTCACTCTCTTATTTTCTGACTAGTTTTGTCTGTAGACGAAACCTGGGTTAGTAGGTTTAAATCAGCCAAGATAGAGTGAAAAATCTTTGATCTATGGCTATGACTGTTTCCAAATGATTTGCTTGCTGGGACCAGACACTATCCATGCCCTTTCACTTTGCTATCAGATAGGTGCACACAAAGGACCTGAAAGGCTACCAGATGCACAGTTAATCATCATATTAGATAAGTAAAGGGTTCCAACCATACTTAATTAGATCTTCTATTTCTAATAGTTATTTGTTCTATAGTACCTTGTTGGTTAAATGCTCTACAAATCTAATCTTTTCTTCAAATTAGTTAAAACTTTCTATAAATTGTAGCATCAATTTAAAACAAATGATACAAAGCTATGTATTTTTTTTAATATAAGTTCCTTGCTGTCACATAGCTTACCTGCATAGATAAGATAAAGAAAGGGAGACAGTATGATAGTATTAAAGAGCATTAGTCTAGGGGATAAAAAGCCCTGAATTTTTATCCTAGCTTGGCTACAAACCCTGTGAGTGACCTTGATCAAGTCACTATCTCCACTCACTATTTTCTCAATTGTTAAATGGGGGGATAGATGAAGAGTGTTTTCTACCTCTTCTAGATAGACAAAAATCTGTAATTTCCTACACTAACATGATTAAAGTTCTTTTTTATATCTTTATTCATTGATTTTAAATCAGAAATCTTTCTGCACACATTTAGAATTTCAGTGCTGTTCTAATATATGCATATGAAAGTTTTCAACGTGAAAAAAATCGCAGAAAGAATAAGCTTACAGATCGTTATATTCCATATTTTAGACTTAAGGGAAAAAATGCAAATTATAGATTGGAGACAGTTGTGAGGGACAACCCATTAGCAAGTTGGAATAGATTCTAAGAGTATACTAATTATTCTTTGATAGGAGTTGGATCATAAAAATATGAAAATGAAACAGGCTGTGTATTCTTGTATATTCAGCAGAACCGTATGTGTTTAAAGGTATACGCAAGGTTGGCAGGTGTGTTTTGTTTTTTTTTTTCTCAAACTGTTGAATTGTCTTTCAATGTTTCTGATATTTTCACTAAGATTAGCTATTCTGTAAATATTAGTTCGTGGAGCCAAATAAAGTTCAAGTTCATAATTAACTTAAAAAATTTTTTTTAAAAATGGAAAGGTCAGTCTTCTCTTTAGAGAAATGACACTGCTTTAAGCAACTATAACATTACCGTATTCATGTTGTGTTAAAAGATAGACCCAAGCAGGGAAATGGTTTTCAAAACATGAGTCACTAAAGTAAGTTTTATACTACTTTCTCATGCTTTTCACTTGTTTTCATCAGAAGACCTGACAAGCATAAAAGTGTTAACATCTTTTATTTTACAGATGTTCTTAGTTTTCCCTCAAACTGTAAAAGATGCTGTATCAGAGTAGCATGGTAGGAAGTAATTTCAACACCTCCTTTCACTTATGCGATAACTTATTATTTGTCTGAGCTTGTGGATATTTTCGGAGGGAGGGAAGTGAGACAGCAGAAGACAACATATTGAGATCTAATTGTTCTCATTTTGAGATATAGATCAATCAGTCTGTCTGCTGTATTATAAATTCTCTCTAAAATACCTTTTCAGTGGGCATAGTTGAGTTATTTTACTTCTATATTGTGTTTGGAAGTCTGTCGTCAATGCAGTAGGCGTGCCAGGTGACCACCGAGAGAGTTGTTGATGGACACTCGGTGGGTTTGCAGAGTGCAAACCTAAAAGACTAAGAGATGTGAAAGGCATTGCTATTTGTGAATTTATGTTTTATCTCACTTCCCTTGAAAATTTATGAGTAGCGTGGCTTAAGGGTGCTGGAGTTGTGTGTTCCAGGGCTTGCCCCTACTGATAACACCCTTGTTGGCGTGAAAGTGCAATGCAAATTATGACAGTTACAACCTTCTGTTTTGTTTAACTTGTCAGTAGATTTCCTGGCTCAGTGCTGAGGGCAATGGTGTGTTCAGCTAGTCCATATTCACCTAAACTTAAAAGGTCAGGTTTCTACAGGCAAGCCTAGTCAAAGCCTAATTGATGAGGAGGGCAAAGAGACAGAATTTACTGTTCTGTTGGCTAGTTTCATATCGTTAGGTTGTCCTGAAAGCATCAGGCAGTCACAGCCCCTTTCATGTAAGTGCTGACCCTAGACAGGAGCTGACAATCAAAGGAGGCAGCCACAGGAACCAGTGCAAGTAGGCTATTGATTTTTCAGTTAGGTCTAAGTAGTTTGTAGTATGGGTAATGGGTGACAGAGGCAGGTATGTCATTATCAATGAGCTCCAGAACAGTAGCGACAACCCTCTCTCATATTTCCTTCAGCACTGACAGTATGCATCCAGGGCTGGTCAATAAATCGCCCAACCCTTAACTGACAAGTGACTTGGAGGTTTAGGTTGAGGGGTGGAAGTTATAGAGCTAAACTTCTCTACTTGAACACATACTGGATCTAGCAATAGAGTCAGTAACTATATTGTAAGTTTTTGAAGTTTTCATTTGGAAAAGTCAGTGCAACTATGAAAATCAGAGTTTACTTTTAAGCTTTTGAGAATTTAAGAAGCGTGTTTACTTAGTTAAGAAATAAAGAAATGGGCTAATCATTTGTAAAGATACTCTGCAAGCATAATTAAGCTAGGTTATTACTGTATGGTTTCGCTTTTAATTTAGACTAGATCTTTATTTAATCACAATATCTCTGAACTTATAAAAGTTTAGCAGTTAGAAATTCTCTTAAAATCCTTTATAATTCCTAATCTCTTCTTAAATGTTTTAACTGCAGACTAATTTTAAGTAGAAAAAAACTTGAACCATTTGTAAATGTTAGGTATTAGCCATTAACCAGTTACTATTTGACCTTCAAATTCGTTTTATATTACTTTTCAAAATAAAATAGTCAGGAATTGAACATTTAATGATTAAAGTTTGGTGAATTATGGTTGCTTCTGAATTTTGAAAAGCAATGAGGCTGACTTGTTTTAAAAGCCTTTCATATGGTTATTTACATTTAAAGGTAGATGTAGTTCGTATTCACATAAACACAAAAGTGTAACAGGTTTTGATTAAAAGTAACATGTTCTAAAAGGGATCTAAAATAATTGAGAAATATTTTAAATTTAAACGAATCTCTATTTTGTTACAAAATATAAGTAATATAAGGAGAAGATAGTATTTATAACTAGAAGTGGGAGTTTGGGTTGTACCAGGATCCTTGCAAACTATCACATGCTTACATTTTTTGAAAACTTTAAACAAATTGAAATAAAACAGAAAAGTAAATGTTTTTTAAAACTTCCTTAAATAACTTATCGCTATGATATCTTGTTTAACACTGTGATATTGTACAGAACCAGAGTTTAAGTCTGTAGTATCATCTAGCCGTGGGGTAGCCTGCCTGACCACATGAATCATTTTCATTTGTCCAATACAACTGAAAATACCACACACACACCCTTTTTTCTTTAACAACAGCAGGTTAATGCATACAGAGGGTATGGATGCTTAAATATTTTCTTAAGTTTGCAGTGACATGTCTGTGTGAATACCCATCTTCCTTCTTAAGAAATGAGAGAATGCACATTTGAAATGTAGTGAAAGATGGCTACTATGGAAATGTGATAGTCTTAGTTTTAAAGATGCTTTGGGATTATGTAATTAATATTTAGAGAAATTTTATTCAAATCTTTTGCTTTAGTCACCTTTTGAGGCCTATAGATTCTTAAAGCAAGATTCCTTTTAGAGTCAGTGTTTTCCCCCTGTTTATTAATCATTCACTTAATCTGTGTTTTTCTGTTGGATTAGATAAAATATTTAGCTGGGAATCTTGTAATCTTTATATTGTTAGCTATATTATAGGTGCAGCTTCTTCTGCTGTATTTGAAGTCTTTCCTGAATACAGTGTTTTTTTCAGGAATAAAAAAAGAAAAGCTGAAGAAAGGGGGACAAATTAAATTTTCATGAAAGAAAATCCTAATCAGTAGTGACAGTGTAAGAGAAAGATGATTGCCACTTGGTCATTGTGGAGAGGCACTTAGATTTGGTGTCAGTGCTTCTGTTAATGATGACTAATGTCTTTCTCGGAGCAAGTGCATGCTCCAACATACTGCTACAGCCAGAGAGAGGGCTCCGCAATAGACACCACTCAGCAAAAGCATTAGGTGTCCTAAAACAAAGGCTTTTTAATGCAATCAGTTTGACAGTCTCTATTATTAGAAAAATGCAAGCATAATTCTAAGGCATTTATCAACACACTTTAAGCTGTTTTATGTCCAGTACTAAGAGATATTATTTTAAAATTGAACAATATTAATAAGATGTGCTCCCTACTTTGTTACTTACAGGAATGGGGGCATATATTGCCGTTGCATAAAATCACTTGTGTTTAAGAAAAGTTTTAAGAAGAGACAAACATGCAGCAGATTTTTTTTCATACTGCATTGCTGTATCCTGAATAAATGCTTTATAGTTACAAAAAGAGAATGAATGACTCAAAAGATCTTTTTAGATCTTTTAATCTTAAATATACTGCTTACAAAAAGATGACATGTGTTATTTCTTCAGTTTTCCCCCAAAGTGTAAGACCTTTCAGAAGGGCATTTGCAATGCTTGTCATATTTTTTCATATACATCTTATTGGCCTGATGTGTCTTGAGAACCATGAGAACACAGATGTCATTGCATTCAGACAACACTAATTACTCTGGGATTTTTGCAGCCTCAGTGCCTGCATGTAACTGTCGACTATGATTGTTCATGCAGCCTACAGTGGGGACGTTTTGCACATGAAAATAGTGAGACACAAAAATTGTAAGACAGGTCTTTTAGTCCCCTATTGTTCTCCAGTAGAACTTGGAAGAAAAAAATTCCTGACACATCAATTTCATTCAGTATTTTGCATTTGAACCATGTTTTACCAACATCTTCCTTTCTAAAGTAAGAGTGTTATGCTTTAGTGTTCAGTGAAATCTGTTATCCATCTGTTCTTTAACCTTCTTGTACAGTCTTCTACATTATTTTGTCTTCAAGCTTCATGGGAAATTTCTTTATGCAGCTTATAGTTTGAGAGGAGCACTAATTGTGATATGAGTCTTTCCAAAGTGACAGTGCAAAACAATAAATATGTATGATGTGTTCTTCTGGTGTGCAATTTAATGTTTAATGAGAAGCTGCAGCAAATATGGTTAGTCTCAATGTCGGTAAGTCCAATCATCTTATGCTTTTAACACAGGTCAGTTCTTTTCTTTGTTTAATTTTCTCTGTAACGTTCTGGATTTCAGTTGATGATTCATGGTGTTTAGGTGGTTTCAAAGTATCAGAGGTCAAATGGTGGTCACATCTGGGCCCTCACTACTAAATGTGAAGACCAAATATATGTTTTGATAAAAAAGCATAATCTGTGATTGAAAATAAAAAACTCCAGTAATGTAACTTCATATGCTGATGAAGCAGAAATTGAAGCAGCTTGATCAAAGATGTATGATGAGATAAAACTGCAGTCTCTGCTGTACAGTTATAGTAATTATGACTAATGAACCATCCAGTCTGGATGAAATGGCATGCCCACAGGGACTGTGTCCAATCAGTTGTGACTTATGCAAACTGAACAAACCATTGTGATGGGGTTCCATATTCTATATCATAAGAAGTATACTCTTCATTATTAGTATAACTTTTGTTAGGGTAATGTAGAGTGATTGGAAGTTATCTAAATTTTGTTAAATATAGATTATAATTCTTTTTCTCTTTCATATACTTATTTAAAATTAAACACATTTATTTTGTGTTTGTGACCTCTGGTTTACCTCTCCTTTCCTAAACACACTTAAGTCACTAACACAGTTCTGTGACTTCCTACTTGTTCTTCTGTTGTGCTACTCTTGAACACCCCCTCTGTTTTAGAGCTCTTGTTTACTTTTGTCAGGAATTATTGTTCACTAACTGGATATTGGAGAGATACTTTAATGATAATAGTAAGACGCATGAGGCAGTTACTGTGTGTAAGCACTTTTCTAAGTGCTTATGTTATGTTAACATAACATAGGTTATATTAACCTATGTTAACTCAAAAATCCTTTCTTACAACCCTTTGAGGTAGTTGCTATATATATATTATCAGCATTTTACAGATGAAGAAACTGAGATGCGGGAAGGTTGAAATTTGCCCAAGGTTACATGCTCTTATTAATGTTGGATTACCTTGAGGAAGTTAGTTATATTCTTCTGACCCTAATGTATTTCTAAATTATTCTCACTTTCCCTTTTCCCACCCTGGATCAACTTTTTGTTGTTACTGGTTTTCTGGCAACTGACAAAACTGCTAGGGTATTTTAAATGTGAGGGCTCATGTGCAGTTCTAGCATAAGTTTTTCAGGTCCCTAAACTCAAGTTATATTCAGGTCCCTAAACTTCCTCGCTTGGTATGTTTTAAGTGACTAGCGCTTTCAGGATGGAGTTTAGGAGTGGGTGCTTTTGATATGAATGTATATCTAAAACGTAATAAATGTATCAGTTGGTACACTCTTGAAATTGTAAAATCTTTAAGTTGTAGTGAGAATACAGCATACTCACTTAAAAGAAAATAAGTAATGCTGGGAAAATAAGTTTGGTTGGTTTTCTTCTGAGATTATCTACCCAAAAGTTTTTCTCATCAAACCAGACATAGTCGTCATCTTAATGATTTCTTATTCCTGGCACCTTACACACTACGGGCTAGCTAGTAGGTATTCAATAACTATTGGCAGAAAGGAGGGAAAAAAGGAAAGAAGGGGAACTTTACAGTGATTCAGTAATTCAGTGATTCTGTCGAATACCTGCTTTAATTCTAGTTTCCTTGACAGGTTTTTACTTATAGGAATAGAATAAAACAGACTGTCATTATGTCATTATTCTTTAAAATCTTTAAAATGCTACCTAATCAACTTTGTTTCCCACTGACCCTCAGTCTGAAATCTTTGTCTTTTCAGGCTGACTTCCTTGCATTTATCATGTAATGCTCTACAGAGAGCTTTCTTTGAACTGATATTCTAGTTACCATCAATCTCAGTTTAGTATGTTTTCATTTTTCTTGTCTCCTGTATGTCATTATCTATGTGTTCCTCTTCCTTTATGACCTTACCAATGTGAAAAGTTATTGAAAGGCAGGTATCATCTTATTTATTTCTTAGCATTACATGACTAGATACATAGTACATGCTCAATAAATACCTGTAGATTGATTGATAATTTTGGTGCCCTCCTCTTTCTAATACGTTTCTTCCCATCACCAAAGTCAAATTTTCAATGTGAGATTTCTAGAGGTGACATTTTGAAAGTCTTTAAAAAACTCAATTGAAATGAGATTTAAACAAGAACTATATTGAGCCCTTATTCTGTGCCACGCACTATACTAAGCACTTTAATTATCTTAATCCTATCAGTAAATGTATAATGAGTTATATCCTTTTATTATCCCTAACTGTACAGAAAGCAAGGCACAGAGAGATTAAGTAACTGGATTAATTCTAAAGCTCGGAAGTAGCAAAACATGACTTACAAACATGGTGAGAGTTTATTTTAAAGCAATCAACATATTTTTGTTATCCTGTCAATGCCGTGCTCTTTTTGATTTTTAATGTCCTTTCTGCAATTGTCTACAATGGTTTCTCAACTTCTGCTTCTCAACAACTTAAATGATATCCATTGCACACCTACTTATCCTGGCCTTCTCAAGATACTCCAAAGCCCTTTTCTTTCCCAATCAGAAGATGAGAATAACTTGCTGTACAGTACTTTAAAATGTTGTGATATAATCAGATAATGCAGAGAGAGGTAAAGAGATCACAGTCTCATGTTTTTTTGTTAGTTTGTTTTGCTTTGCTTTTTTTTTTTACATCTGTATTGGAGTATAATTGCTTTACAATGGTGTGTTAGTTTCTGCCTTATAACAAAGTGAATCAGTTATACATATACATATGTTCCCATATCTCCTCCCTCTTGCATCTTCCTCCCTCCGACCCTCCCTATCCCACCCATCCAGGTGGTCACAAAGCACAGAGCTGATCTCCCTGTGCTATGCGGCTGCTTCCCACTAGCTATCTGTTTTACGGTTGGTAGTGTATATATGTCCATGCCACTCTCTCACTTTGTCACAGCTTACCCTTCCTCTTCCCCATATCCTCAAGTCCATTCTCTAGTAGGTCTGTGTCTTTATTCCCATCTTACCCCTAGGGTCTTCATGACATTTTTTTTTTCTTAGATTCCATGTATATGTGTTAGCATATGGTGTTTGTCTTTCTCTTTCTGACTGACTTCACTCTGTATGACAGACTGTAGGTCCATCCACCTCACTACAGATAACTCAATTTCATTTCCTTTTATGGCTGAGTAATACTCCATTGTATATATGTGCCACATCTTCTTTATCCATTCATCCGATGATGGACACTTAGGTTGTTTCCATCTCCTGGCTATTGTAAATAGAGCTGCAATGAACATTTTGGTACATGACTCTTTTTGAATTATGGTTTTCTCAGGGTATATGCCCAGTAGTGGGATTGCTGGGTCATATGGTAGTTCTATTTGTAGTTTTTCAAGAAACCTCCAAGCTGTTCTCCATAGTGGCTGTATCAATTTACATTTCCATCAGCAGTGCAAGAGTGTTCCCTTTTCTCCACACCCTCTCCAGCATTTATTGTTTCTAGATTTTTTGATGATGGCCATTCTGACCGGTGTGAGATGATGTCTCATTGTAGTTTTGATTTGCATTTCTCTAATGATTAATGATGTTGAGCATTCTTTCATGTGTTTGTTCGCAATCTGTATATTTTCTTTGGAGAATTGTCTATTTAGGTCTTCTGGCCACTTTGGGATTGGGTTGCTTGTTTTTTTGTTATTAAGCTGCAAGAGCTGCTTGTAAATTTTGGAGATTGATCCTTTGTCAGTTGCTTCATTTACAAATATTTTCTCCCATTCTGAGGGTTGTCTTTTGGTCTTGTTTATGGTTTCCTTTGCTGTGCAAAAGCTTTGAAGTTTCATTAGGTCCCATTTGTTTATTTTTGTTTTTATTTCCATTTCTCTAGGAGGTGGGTCAAAAAGGCTCTTGCTGTGATTTATGTCATAGAGTGTTCTGCCTATGTTTTCCTCTCAGAGTTTGATAGTTTCTGGCCTTACGTTTAAGTCTTTAATCCATTTTGAGCTTATTTTTGTGTATCGTGTTAGGGAGTGTTCTAATCTCATACTTTTACATGTACCTGTCCAGAATTCCCAGCACCACTTATTGTAGAGGCTGTCCTTTCTCCATTGTACATTCCTGGCTCCTTTATCAAGGATAAGGTGACCATATGTGCATGGTTTATCTCTGGGCTTTCTATCCTGTTCCATTGATCTATATTTCTGTTTTTGTGCCAGTACCATACTGTCTTGATTACTGTAGCTTTGTAGTATAGTCTGAAGTCAGGGAGCCTGATTCCTCCAGCTCCGTTTTTCGTTCTCAAGATTGGTTTGGCTATTCGGGGTCTTCTGTATTTCCATACAAATTGTGAAAATTTTTGTTCTAGTTCCGTGAAAAAATGCCAGTGGTAGTTTGATAGGGATTGCATTGAATTTGTAGATTGCTTTGGGTAGTAGAGTCATTTTCACAATGTTGATTCTTCCAATCCAAGAACATGGTATATCTCTCCATCTATTTGTATCATCTTTAATTTCTTTCATCAGTGTCTTATAATCTTCTGCATACAGGTCTTTTGTCTCCTTAGGTAGATTTATTCCTAGATATTTTATTCTTTTTGTTGCAATGGTAAATGGGAATGTTTCTTGATTTCACTTTCAGATTTTTCATCATTAGTGTATAGGAATGCCAGAGATTTCTGTGCATTAATTTTGTATCCTGCTACTTTACCAAATTCATTGATTAGCTCTAGTAGTTTTCTGGTAGCATCTTTAGGATTCTCTATGTATAGTATCATGTCATCTGCAAACAGTGACAGCCTTACTTCTTCTTTTCCGATTTGGATTCCTTTTATTTCCTTTTCTTCTCTGACTGCTGTGGCTAAAACTTCCAGAACTATGTTGAATAAGAGTGGTGAGAGTGGGCAACCTTGTCTTGTTCCTGATCTTAGTGGAAATGCTTTCAGTTTTTCACCATTGAGGACGATGTTGGCTGTGGGTTTGTCGTATATGGCCTTCATTATGTTGAGGAAAGTTCCCTCTATGCCTACTTTCTGCAGGGTTTTTATCATAAATGGGTGTTGAATTTTTTTGAAAGCTTTCTCTGCATCTATTGAGATGATCATATGGTTTTTCTCCTTCAGTTTGTTAATATGGTGTATCACGTTGATTGATTTGCGTATATTGAGGAATCCTTGCATTCTTGGAATAAACCCCACTTGATCATGGTGTATGATCCTTTTAATGTGCTGTTGGATTCTGTTTGCTAGTATTTTGGTGAGGATTTTTGCATCTATGTTTATCAGTGATATTGGCCTGTAGTTTTCTTTCTTTGTGACATCCTTGTCTGGTTTTAGTATCAGGGTGATGGTGGCCTCGTAGCATGAGTTTGGGAGTGTTCCTCCCTGTGCTATATTTTGGAAGACTTTGAGAAGGATAGATGTTAGCTCTTCTCTAAATGTTTGATAGAATTCGCCTGTGAAGCCATCTGGTCCTGGGCTTTTGTTTGTTGGAAGATATTTAATCACAGTTTTAATTTCAGTGCTTGTGATTGGTCTGTTCATATTTTCTCTTTCTTCCTGATTCAGTCTTGGCAGGTTGTGCATTTCTAAGAATTTGTCCATTTCTTCCAGGTTGTCCATTTTACTGGCATAGAGTTGCTTGTAGTAATCTCTCATGATCTTTTTTATTTCTGCAGTGTCAGTTGTTACTTCTCCTTTTTCATTTCTAATTCTATTGATTTGAGTCTTCTCCCTTTTTTTCTTGATGAGTCTGGCTAATGGTTTATCAATTTTGTTTATCTTCTCACAGAACCGGCTTTGAATTTTATTGATCTTTGCTGTCGTTCCCTTCATTTCTTTTTCATTTATTTCTGATCTGATCATTATGATTTCTTTCCTTCTGCTAAGTTTGTGGGTTTTTTGTTCTTCTTTCTCTGATTGCTTTAGGTGTGAGGTTAGGTTGTCTATTCGAGATGTTTCCTGTTTCTTAAGGTAGGATTGTATTGCTATAAACTTCCCTCTTAGAACTGCTTTTGCTGCATCCCATAGGTTTTGGGTCATCGTGTGTCCATTGTCACTTGTTTCTAGGTATTTTTTGATTTCCTCTTTGATTTCTTCAGTGATCACTTCGTTATTAAGTAGTGTATTGTTTAGCCTCCATGTGTTTGTATTTTTTACAGATCTTTTCCTGTAATTGATATCTAGTGTCATAGCGTTGTGGTCGGAAAAGTTACTTGATACAATTTCAATTTTCTTAAATTTACCAAGGATTGATTTGTGACCCAAGATATGATCTATCCTGGAGAATGTTCCATGAGCACTTGAGAAAAATGTGTATTCTGTTGTATTTGGATGGAATGTCCTATAAATATCAGTTTAGTCCATCTTGTTTAATGTATCATTTAAAGCTTGTGTTTCCTTATTTATTTTCATTTTGGATGATCTGTCCACTGGTGAAAGTGGGGTGTTAAAGTCCCCTACTGTGAATGTGTTACTGTCGATTTCTCCTTTTGTGGCTGTTAGTGTTTGCCTTATGTATTGAGGTGCTTCTATGTTGGGTGCATAAATGGTTACAATTGTTATATCTTCTTCTTGGATCAATCCCTTGATCATTACGTAGTGTCCTTCTTTGTCTCTTCTAATAGTCTTTATTTTAAAGTCTATTTTTTCTGATATGGGAATTGCTACTCCAGCTTTCTTTTGGTTTCCATTTGCATGGAATATCTTTTTCCATCCCCTTACTTTCAGTCTGTATGTGTCTCTAGGCCTGAAGTGGGTCTCTTGTAGACAGCATATATGGGTCTTGTTTTTGTATCCATTCAGTCAGTCAGTGTCTTTTGGTGGGAGCATTTAATCCATTTACATTTAAGGTAATTATCGACATGTATGTTCCTATTCCCATTTTCTTAATTGTTTTGGTTTTGTTATTGTAGGTCTTTTCCTTCTCTTGTGTTTCTTGCCTAGAGAAGTTCCTTTAGCATTTGTTGTAAAGCTGGTTTGGTGGTGCTGAACTCTCTCAGCTTTTGCTTGTCTGTAAAGGTTTTAATTTCTCCATCAAATCTGAATGAAATCCTTGCTGGGTAGAGTAATCTTGGTTGTAGGTTTCTCTCCTTCATCACTTTAAATATGTCCTGCCACTCCCTTCTGGCTTGAAGAGTTTCTGCTGTAAGATCAGCTGTTAACCTTATGGGGGTTCCCTTGTGTGTTATTTGTTGTTTTTCCCTTGTTGCTTTTAATATGTTTTCTTTGTATTTAATTTTTGACATTTTGATTAATATGTGTCTTGACATGTTTCTCCTTGGATTTATCCTATATGGGACTCCCTGTGCTTCCTGGACTTGATTAACTATTTCCTTTCCCATTTAAGGGAAGTTTTCAACTATAATCTCTTCAAATATTTTCTCAGTCCCTTTCTTTTTCGCTTCTTCTGGGACCCCTATAATTCGAATGTTGGTGCATTTAACGTTGTCCCAGAGGTCTCTGAGACTGTCCTCAGTTCTTTTCATTCTTTCTTCTTTATCCTGCTCTGCAGTTGTTATTTCCACTATTTTATCTTCCAGGTCAGTTATCTGTTCTTCTGCTATTGATCCCATGTAGAGTATTTTTAATTTCATTTATTGTGTTGTTCATCGTTGCTAGTTTCATCTTTAGTTCTTCTAGGTCCTTGTTAAATGTTTCTTGAATTTTGTCTATTCTGTTTGCAAGATTTTGGATCATCTTTACTGTCATTATTCTGAATACTTTTTCAGGTAGACTGCCTGTTTCCTCTTCATTTGTTAGGTCTGGTGGGTTTTTATCTTGCTCCTTCATCTGCTTTGTTTTTTTCTGTCTTCTCATTTTGCTTATCTTACTGTGTTTGGGGTCTCCTTTTTGCAGGCTGCAGGTTCATAGTTCCCGTTGTTTTTGGTGTCTGTCCCCAGTGGCTAAAGCTGGTTTAGTGGGCTGTGTAAGCTTCCCAGTGGAGGGGACTAGTGCCTGTGTTCTGGTGGATGAGACTGGATCTTGTCTTTCAGGTGGGCAGGTCCACGTCTGGTGGTGTGTTTTGGGCTGTCTGTGGACTTATTATGCTTTTAGGCAGCCTCTCTGCTAATGGGTGGGTTGTGTTCCTGTCATGCTAGTTGTTTGGCATAGGGTGTCCAGCACTGGAGTTTGTTGGTCGTTGATTGAAGCTGGGTGCTGGTGTTGAGATGGAGATCTCTGGGGGATTTTTGCCATTTGATATTATGTGGAGCTGGGAGGTCTCTTGTGGACCAGTGTCCTGAAGTTGGCTCTCCTACCTCAGAGGCACAGCACTGACTCCTGGCTGCAGCACCAAGAGCCTTTCATCCACACGGCATGAGCGAGAAACTGTTAGTGGTGGTTTCAAATTATGTCCATAAATTCCTCAATATTCCTTCCTTTAAGAGTTGGAAACTCATTCTTCTTCCCTTGAGTGTGGCTTCACTTCATGTAGCACAGGGAACTATACTCAGTATTTTGTAATAACACTGCATGGCTAAAGCATATTTGTGGGAGGCTCTTCTCCATGTTGTCACTCAGGGATCCAAGCTGACAGAAGCAGCATCCTCTTACAATTCCAACATCTCAAATCAAGTCTGCTAGTGTTGGAGGTTCTCCTGCATAGGTGTTCACTGTGGGGACAAGGACACTGGAAGCAGAAGTTCTGGGAAGTAATCCTTGGTGTGAGCCCTCCCAGAGTCTCTGCTTTGATTTTTAAATTCATGGAGGACCAAATAGCAGTTGTCATTATCATCATCTTATGCATGTTTTAAGAGATGGTTACAGTGTGAACTGTTAGGAAGTCTGGTTAGGAAATCTCCAAAGTAATATGTACTAAATCATAGGAAAAATACTTGAAATTTACATTTGGTTTCAAAGTGATTGGTAGTTACATCCATGGCTGTTTATAAAAGGGAAATGGAGTTAATAAAATGCATATTTTATACTTAGGAAACATTGTGGCTTATAACGAGTCTTTATATAAAATTGAAACCACTGTGTTATCAAAGAGGAAGCAGTCTACCAAATATAGTAAGCTCTCAGAAGTAAACTGACATCAATTTCAATTTCTTTTTGGATTTCAGCTTTTATGTGGAAGTTGATGGCATTCTATTTCATAAGCGTTGCAGTACTCTCTGTGTATTTTTAAAAGTCATGTCCATATATTTTGCTTGCAGGCATTTAGTTATTCAAGTTCTTGCTCAGTCAATAAAGGTCAATTTATATTTAGCTAAAAATTTTGTCATGGTAGTTACTATTTGTATTACTAAAAACATTTTAGTCTGAAGTCAATATCAGTTATTGATCTTCCTTTAACTTTTAAGGTTAAAATTACTTTAAAGCTTTTCCTAAATAGTTTAATTGGAAATCTTTAATTAGAAGGAAGTCCAGTAAGATCCTAAGATGATAACATTTTTTGAAATGAGTCTGTTTCATATTATGCTTTATTAAATCACATTTTATTTATTCATGAATTTTCCTGTAACTTTGACTCTTTCAGATATAATTCAGATATAGTAAATTATATTCAGATCTCATAAAATGCCATATGATTCTTTACAAGCTTTTTACAGGGGAATTGAAATGATAGATTTATATAATTAAGACATTTGTCATATTTAAAGTATTTCAAAAAGTAAATTTTAAATAAAAAAGCAAAATCATTTCTGCTGTGATTTTACATATGTTAAGTTTATGTTATATTCATGAAGACTTGAAGAGAATGAGCAAAAAAATGAAAACAGTTGAAGTATAGTAATTTTACTTTTATAATTACTTTTGGGGTATTTAATTTCCTTCATTGTATTAATATTTTTCAATAAATTTAAATATTTGTACACATAAATAATTTTCAAAGTCTAATTTGTTTTTAAATAACTCTTAGGTTGTATAGGTTTACCATATTTTATTGTCTTTTATATTTTAAATAAATAAGCCAGGATTCCATTATGTGCAGCTTATACTTTGCCATGGAATTTGGCAGCTGGAATTACCTTGAGAGTTGTCATATAAAAAGTATATATAAAACCATAATTCATATGCTACTACTCTACACTGGTGTATGTGATCAATATAAAACATAGCCCTGGTGGTCCAGTGGTTAAGACTCTCTGTGCTTCTACTGCTGTGTGCACTGGGTTCCATACCTGGTCAGGGAACTAAGATCCCTCATGCTGCACAGTGCAGCCAAAAAAATAAAAAAATAATTAAAGAAGAAAACATAGCTTTTAAGAAGAGTATAAGGCTAGTATTTCAGCCTTGTGATTATGTGATGCTAATTGGTAAGTTTTATTATTGTTAGATTGCCAAGATCTAGGCTTATATACAAACTCTAGGCTTATATACAGATTTGTCATAAGGCTGAAAAAGATTACTTCCAAACACACCTAATTCTGGGAAGCAGGGAAACAGAAATGAATAAGACATAATTTTGAATATCTAGTAGCTCTCAGTTAATAATAGTTGCACTATTTAAATATTTGAAGGCCTTTCATGTATTGAATGCAGATAAGTTTTAAGAAAATATATTGTAGATTAAATGTGTATTAATTTCTGTTCCGATACTTTCTGCAAATTGACTTTGTTTTGTTCTCTCTGCTTCCTATAACTTTCACACTGTGAAGTTAAGAGCGTATTTTCTTCCCTGTCTGTTAAACATTTACTGAGAACATACAGGGCAGGGGTGCCTACCTGTAGAGAAAATGAATATGCACTTCAATTGCCATTTATCACAGCTGCCTATAGCAGTGAGAGTATGTGTATAACTATAGTATCATTAACTTTGCTTCTCTCCTATTCAAGTTTGCAAATAGAGTAAATATACGCAGTCTTCTGTGGAAAACTTCAAGGTTCAGATTGCAGATAGGGAGAGAAATACTCTTGGAAAACAGCCAGTGAATACTCAGCAACAGTGAAAAGAGCTGAGGTGAGCAGACTATTATATGCTGATTGGTAGATTTACAGACAAGGCATTGACTAGCTTTGTGCATTTAAGGCCAGTCTTTATGCAGGAGCCAAGATCATTTGGAGAAATATGACCAAAACTAACAGGAAAGAATTAAGAGGGGGACTAAGTGGGAAAGAGAATAATAGAGACCGAGGCATAGTTAGTGATGTGGAGAGTAATGAGAGCAGAGTCATTCACACTAGATGAAGTACAATCAACGATAGATAATAATAGAACATCTCTGTTGTCAAAAGATCACATGGAAACTGTTGACAGAAAAAAAAAAAAGGACAACCTGAGGGAATTATGTTTTATTCAGCGGACTTGCTGAGGACTTAAGCCCAGGAGGCAGCCTCTCAGAGAGCTCTGAGGGACAGCTCCAAAGAGGTAAGTGAGGAGCCAGGATGTACAGGAGTTTTTGCAACAAAAACCAGGTAGTTGGAACATCAAAAGATTACTGTTAATTAAGGAGAAAACAAATATCTCAAGTTAGTGAATTTAGTGCTTTTCTATACATGGGAAGATGCAGGAGTCTGGGCTTATTCAAATCATTCCTCTGAGATACACCTTAACTATCCAGGGCCAGTAGCTTCTCTTTCTGCACCCTGAATCTCCTCGGGTTGTGCAGTCAGGGGTGGCTGCAGTGGCCGATGGCTTGATGGCCACAGCCTCCTTTGTTTACTGATATGGCAGTAATGAGTTTTTCCGACCACAAAACTATATCATATTCTAAGCATGGATGTTGGCATTTTCTCTGTGTATCGCTGGAGGTTGGGTATGGACAGTTTGTTGGTCAGAACAGTAACTGATTCCCATAATGATTCTCTTTGATTTTAGAGTTTAAATTATATATGTTACACATTCTATAAAAGAAAAAAGTGTGTGTTGGTTTTGTATTGCTGCTTTAAAAATTACCAAAGCTTAGTGGCTTGAACAATGCATGTCTCCCTGGGCTGAAATCAAGGCGTCGGCAGGACTGCATTCCCTTCCAGAGGCTCTGGGGGAAGAGTTGTTTCCTTGCCTTTTCAGCTTCTAGAGGCCTCCCATATCCCTTGGATCATGGCCCCCTTCCTCCATCTTCAAAGTCAGAAACCACAGCTTGAGTGCTTCTTATATCACATTACTCTGACCTACTACCCTTCTGCCACCCTCTTCCACTTTAAAGGACCCTTGGAATTGCATTGGGTGCCCTGGATAATCCAGGTTAATCTTATTTTAGGGTTAGTTCATTAGTAACCTAATTCCATCTGCAACCTTAATTCCTCTTTGCCGTGTAAGGTATCATATTCATAGGTTTCAGGGATTAGAAAGTGGACATCTTTAGGAGGGAGAATAATTCTGCCTACCAGAGTACCATTATGATTTAGAAATATTTCCACCTAAATGGATACAGTGTTATGAAATCTTCCATTATTTAGAAAAAGTTCTCATCTAGCATAGTTCTTCACTGGTTTCAGAATAACATAGTTTTATCACATTAAGAGTAGATTAAAAATATGAAACTCGAGACAAGGTTTTCAGGAAGAATTTTATTACTGTAATTTGAAGTAGAGGACCACTCTTTATAAATTGTTATTGTAGTTTCAGGTAGCACTTACTAATGGTAATTCTTTTAATTACTAATGATTTGAATTATGAATATAGGCCGATATGCTACTCTACTGAGCATCAATTTAGAGTTCTTAATGGTTGAACTAGGGTAACTCCTTAAAGAAGAGGCCAAAGTTGTGTTTGTGTATACTCTATAAATATATATCAGCCAGTGGTACTAATGAAATCTTAGTTGGAGGTCAGTTTCCATATTGGCCAGTTAGCTTTACCCTATTTACCAGATAGCCTTTATTTCGCAGGAGAAAGTAACTATTTCTGAAAAACATTTCAAAGCCCATGCTTCACTAATGTTGGTTCAAGCTTATCAGATATAATCATATATTTATAATATGTGAAATGTAGGACATGTTCTTTTAAAAACTTATTTGAATATACCTACCTTTAACATTTTGCCCCTTTTGTTTTAGCATTTGCTCATTCATATTCTCTCTCTCTATATATATATGTATGTATGTGCATGTATGTGTACAAATATGTATATGTATGTAAATACACACTTTTTTTCTTGAACCAATTGTATACAACATGCTCCTTTATCCCTAGATATTCAGTGTTTATTTCCTAGGAATAGAAATATTATCTTATTTATATAACCTTAATAATTACCAAATGTATGAAATTTGGCATTTTTACAATACTTTAATATACCATCCATATTTCACTTTCATCAATTTTCCAAATAATGTTCTTTATAACATATTTTTTCCTCCAGTGTAGGATCTAGGTCTAGGTAGGATTAAGCATTACATTTAATATATTTAGTCCCCTTTAATCTGGCACATTTCCTCAGCCTTTCTTTGTCTTTTCTGACATTGACAGTTTTTTTTAAAATAAATTTTTTATTTTATTTTTTTATTTTTGGCTGCCCTGGGTCGTTGTTGCTACACGCGGGCTTTCTCTAGTTGCGGCGAGTGGGGACTATTGTTCGTTGCAGTGCGCCAGCTTCTCATCGTGGTGGCTTCTCTTGTTGCGGAGCATGGGCTCTAGGTGCGCGGGTTTCAGTAGTTGTGGTGCGCAGGCTTCAGTAGTAGTGGCTTGCGGGCTCTAGAGTGCAGGCTCAGTAGTTGTGGCACACGGGTTTAGTTGCTCCATTGACAAGTCCCACGTTGACAGTTTTGAAGTACATTTCCACCCTCCCTTTTTAAAAAAAGTAATCCTCATTTGAATTTATGTACTTTTTTATGATTAGGTTCAGGTTATGCACCTAGTTGGAATATTACGTAAGTGATGTGTCTTTCTCAGAGTTTCACGTGTAGAGGCATACGGTGCCCATCTGCTCTTCAATGCTTATATTAATTTTAATCAGCCTGTCAGAGTGTTGTCCAATATCTCCAGTATATTTATTATTTTTTCCTTTGCAATTCAAATCTGTAGTGAGACCATGAAAATATCCTACTTCTTGGGACTTCCCTGGTGGCACAGTGGTTAAGAATCCGCCTGCCAACGCAGGGGACACGGGTTCGAGCCCTGGTCTGTGAAGATCCCACATGCCGTGGAGCAACTAAGCCTGTGCACCACAACTACTGAGCCTGTGCTCTAGACCCTGCGAGCCACAACTGCTGAGCCCACATGCCACAGCTACTGAAGCCTGCGTGCCTAGAGCCCGTGCTCCACAAGAGAAGCCACCGCAATGAGAATCCCACACACTGTAATGAAGAGTAGCCCGTACTCGCTGCAACTAGAGAAAGCCTGCGTGCAACAAGGAAGACCCAACGCAGCCATAAAGAAGGGAGGGAGGGAGGGAGGGATCTTACTTCTCATAAAAATTTCCCCTCTGCAGGCTAGAAGAATCATTTAGTACCAGATGAGAGAGTCTGAGACTACAGTGTGGAGTCCATGTTTATCTGCTTATAGATACTAATGGATATATACAGAAATAATTTATAGATATGTATCTATACATATGAGTTAGTATATATACACATATGTTTTGGCTTTGTCTGCTGAGAGGGTCTAGAAGCAGTGACATCCCAGTAGCAATGAGCATACCCTATGCCCAGATCTTAGTTTCTAATACCAATCTCCAATGAAAGGAACCAGGGCTCCTTAGAGAAATGGCTCATTCTAGGTCTGGGGCAAAGACTATATATGAGCCTTGAGCATATTGTAGTGCCAGAAAGTAAGGGAGTGCTCACAAAATAGAATGGCGTTATGTCAGAGGGACGCAGAGCCAAATGAAAGAACTCTCCATGGCCAAAGCTGGAACAATTTGAGCAACAAAATAAATAAATTAGTATTGGATTATAATCCAATACATGGATAACAAAAATATCCATGAGTCCATGCTGATATAAATAAATACTTGAATAAATATAGGAAAGAAGAGACAAATCTGCCTTTCAGAAGAATTCCAACTAATTTAGTAGGTACTTGCTTCTAAAGAAGGTGGAGTATAACTCTGCACCCATGAAGTATGGGCTGTATTTAGTGACTTGCTCCAAAGAGTGCAGTATGGAATGGAGAAGAGGAAGTTACTATACAGTGGAGAACTGTCAAACACATACCTTAGCCAGGTAATCAAGGTTAATATCATCAGTGATAAGCCATGTTGATAGCATGTATCTCATACATGATGAGAATGGCACTCTACCTTTGTGGCTTTCCTCTTCAAAACTCATAACCCGTGAAAATATCAGACAAACCCAGATTGAAGGACATTCTACAAATGGCCTTATCAGTACTCCTCAAAGCTTTTAAGCTCATCAAAAACGTGAGGGTCTTAGAAATTGTTACAGCCCAGAGCAGCTTAAGGAGACATGAAGACTAAATGTAATGTGGTGTCTTGGATGAGATCTTGGAACAGAAAAATGACATTAGGGGGAAAACTAGTGAAATCTGAAGAAACTACAGAGTCTGCTTAACAATTCTTGCCTGTATCAGTCTTTATAGCAATTGTTATAAAATGATCATTTTCCAACATCAGCTCTTCTTACATATTGATCAGTTGACATGATAGTTAACATAATATCCTTCTTTCTCACCCAATTTTATTGATCTATATTACTGTGGACTCATGAATTTCTTCTCTTTTTAATGGTTAGTAATTCATTAATGTTCATAATCATTTTAGTGGTCAAGTTATTCCATATTTGGCTCCTACTGGCCAAATATGGAATAACTTGACCACTAAAATGATTCAAGCTTCTTCTTAACGTACTTTTGACATGCCCCTTCATTTTCTTGAGCACTTTCTGACTTTATGGGATAGCAAGAATTTCTAGGTTCCTCTTGTACCTTCCTTCTTGCAGCCATGGAATCAGCTATTACTCTGAAGAACCTTGATTCCTTTCAGTGAGGATTAGTTACTATTAGAAACCAAGATATGAGCACTGGGTGAAACATAACACGTGACACATGTTCTTTCAGTTGTCTTTCTTTGATAATGGTGGGACCCCTATTTTTGTGACATCTTCTTAATCAGCTTCATGTTTTTTTAAAAGGTTACGTATTACTTTTAGGTCTCATTCTGTTTGTGGTTTTTGAATGCCACATTGGTAAAATGTTGACAAAACATTGCAAGACCACTTTGGAAGTAGCATCCAATTTATACACCACAACATTAATAAATGTGATGACAACTTACATTTGTATGGTGACAAAGATGTCTTTTAAAATGTCCAAACTGCATCATGTGTCTTTCTGCATCTTCACAGTGTTTCCATAATTTATCAGTAATCAAAATTTATTTTATAGGGAAAATTGTGGTGTTAGAAAGTTCAAATTTAATACGGAAGTCAGCAATGAACTTTTAAGTAAATATAGAAGTTAATAAGCTATTCAGATCCTTTATAAGTATATATATATAATCATTCATTCCATAAAAGTTTTTGAATATCTACTAATGTACAAGCTATATCAGATGCTGAGACTATAAAAGTAAGTAAAAATAGTTATGATTTGCTTCCTTGTGGAGCTTTAGATATTAATCATATTATAACATTTTTGAATATATTTAAGCATCATAGTATAGTCGTTTAAAATACCTTATGATTTATTCTCAAATTTTTTTTTGTTTACCATCATTTAGAGATAATGAGTTTTAAAATTTTGTTTATTGGCTATTTAGAACAAATTTATAAAAATAACTCTTAACTATGTTGAACCTATTAGAGTGCATACTTATTTTTGAGGTCCTATAAAAATTTTATTTATTTTTTATTTATTTTATTTTTCTATAATATTTGTAGATCCCATATTATGATACAATTGTTTGTAATTCATATTTGATGAGTTAGCTAGGTATTAGTTTAGTTTAGATATATGGATTAGCTAAAAGTTTATTTTCTTTACAAAACCTGCATATAGATTTGAATTATTATGTGTTGGTTAGAATATTAGTCTTAAGATCTAAAGTGTTTTAAGTAAATAGCAGAATCTACAATTTGTGGGTGGATGGTGGCAACATGGTAATGTGTGTGTGTGTGTGATGGTATTTCCTTCTAAAATATAATAAAACAACTGAATAGTTCATCACAAAACCTGGAGTTGATGGAAGGAGTTGGTGTAAGATTTTATAATAGTCAACTGATTTTCAGATTTTTTTTTCTGCCTTGTTTATTTAAACAGTAACCCCAGACATTTTAAGGTTCTTAGGTTCTTTTTTTCCATAAATAATAAATATTTACTTCTTAAAATATAGGTTGAATAGGCTATTTAGAGTGACTTTTCTCTAAGTAAAATATTTCTTCACCCAACCCTCTACCTCTTTGTTGTTGTTGATTTCTGGATCTCCAGTATCGAGAATGGTGTCTGGCACATAGTGGGCATTCAAAAAAAATTTTTTTAATGAATGAATGTGTAAATATTTCCCTTAAACATTGACTATAATGTAAAGAAAGCTCATTTTGCTTGCTGCCCTAATAGATTTTGTTTTTAAAGTAGCAACGAACATTATTTAGAAGAGTTGATATTTCCTTATACAAAGGGTTACATTCTTTAAAAACCTCATTGATAGCAGAATTTTTTGAAGAATTTAACATAGTATGGGAAAATTAAGGTTAGAAGGACTGAGGTCAGAAGTGAACCTATAAAAGCCCTTTTGATTATTATTATATTTATAAAATATGTTGATGAGGTTTGTTAAATAAAGGAACTATCACTATCATTTCATACTTCTTTGGTTATGATTGATTCTGTATTGTTAATTTCCATATATCATTCTTCATTTGCTGAAAGCATTTTAGGATTTCTCATCTCTGTGGTTTCAATTAGATGCTTCTAATGCTTCTAATTTTATTTTATTTTTTTGTAGAAAATAAGCAAAATTAGAAGCATTCTCTCTGGTCTAATCCTTTAGCAGACTACTAAATTCTGATTTCTGTCCTGGTTTTAGTAACTCTTATTTAGTTATTTCCTGGATTTTGCTTCCTTGCTCCAACTCAGTACAGAAACACCAAATAATTTGATTCTTCAAGATTTTTTTTTTTTTAAAGACGTCCCTTTAATGAAACTACCTGCCCCTATTTTCCTTCCTCCTTTTTGTTCCCTTTCCTTTGCCCTATCAAACCCACAGTTTTAGAGCCTTGGTTCTACCCATAACATCTTACCAAAACGCATGCCTTCCTCATCCTGTCTCCTACACATCTCTCTCCTTAGGCACCAGTTGGGTGTCAATCAGAAAGTCCTGGCTTTTTATTGTATATAACCTGTTATTCATTCCACAAATATGCTAAACATATAGCCCCCAACAAGTCCGCTAATGGTGAACTTTTGATAACTTTCTGTAAAATTATATAAATACGAAGTTAATTGTCAAAGAAATAGAAATTTCTTCTTTTAAAATTAAGGAACCTTTCTAGGGGTTTTGGCAAGTGTGTCTGTGCATATATAATTGTAGGGTACACAGTTATTAGTGTGGAGACTGGAATGATGTTCCTACCTTTCTGACTTCATTTCTTTGGATCTTAGCACAAACTACTTTTGAATTCTGTTTTCTAAGGGGTAAACATGATGTTAAAAAAAAAAGTTTAATATAAGCTTTTCTCTGGTACTTAAAAAATTTTTTTGTTAGTGATTTAAAATGCCACTTTGATGTATAACATATGAGATTCTTAGTGTTTGAATCCAGCTTTGCCCTCAAAGTTTTATCAGTTGTTCTGGTTGAATATGTTTATACATATACGTACATACATACATATATATATGTATATATATATTATATATTTAGATATTTATTTGCATATTTATTTTGTTTTAAATATTTTATAATACAACAGAATAGCCAATCTTATACAGAGTCTGGGTAATCTCATTGTGGGAAGCCAAGATAATGATAGAGTCTTTTAGTGAAAGAACTATTTTCCACATAAGGTTAATTGCCTCTTACTGAGCAGCAAATAAAGACTTGAAGTTCTTATTTGATGCCCTAGAAACAGTAATTTATTGTGAATGAACACCCAAATGGAAGATAACTTTTAACTCATCGTGGTTTTTGGCCAGCCATTTAAAACTAAACCACTAATGTGTAGAAACTTAGCTGAAGTTGTAAAGAAGCATAAATGCACATGGAATATGATTAAATAATTATACTTTACTATGATATTTACATATTAACCACTGAGAGTTACATACTAACTTACCTGTTAGTTGAATGGCACAGAGGAAAATCATAGTTGATTTCTTAATTTTAATGGGCTTCCAAAATAGTGAATATTTATTACTTTTAGATTCTACATATGTTTCAACAAGTAAGTCACTTTATTGGAGACACTTACTGTAACTTAATATTTCTGAATCCTTGTCTTGTTCTTTCCCAATAGTTGCTTTTTTTTTTTTTTTGCGGTACGCGGGCCTCTCACCGCTGTGGCGTCTCCCGTTGCGGAGCACAGGCTCCAGACGCGCAGGCCCAGTGGCCATGGCTCACGGGCCCAGCCGCTCTGCAGCATGTGGGATCTTCCCGGACTGGGGCACGAACCCATGTCCCCTGCATTGGCAGGTGGACTCTCAACCACTGCGCCACCAGGGAAGCCCCCCCATAGTTGCTTTTTTAAAAAAGTAAGTCAACAATCATTCAGAAGAACATATTTTGGGGTGTCATAAATGGAACAATTCAGCTACCCCTACAATGGAACTTGTGTACTCATGTTATTTTTCTTAAATATAATTTATGTAAAATGCTTTTAGCTCTCCAATTAAAGATTGGTTTTGAAATGCATCATATGATAAAGTTTTGCCTTATATGAAATTTTAACATAGTCATTCAACATATATTTACTAAGCCTCTACTAATATGCATGACATTTTGGTAGGAACTTAACTCAACTTGGTGAAAACTAAGTCTCTACTGTACTAAATTACCCCAAACTAATTTGTTTATTCTTTGTTCACACACTATGTGTTACATGGGTCGACAGGGCCTGCAAGGGCTGTGATGGCCAGGATTCATCTTTATCCTCTGACCTTGCCTTTTATTACCTACCCCTGAACCCTCATTCTTAATGCTCTCAAGAATCAGAACCTCTCCCTGAAATGTGTGCTTTCTTTTTTATTATTCCTCCAAAAAAGGCTTTCTTTGGCTTCAACAGTAGAGATCCGGCACAGACAAATGGATGTTCCTTAAAAAGTGGTTATGAAAACTGGTCAATTAAATTTTCACAAAAATTTTAAAGCTATAAAACCAGTTTTCAACTAATTACAATACTTTTTAAATATGTAAAGGTGACAGACATATACTAAATACGATAAAATGTTGGAAAAATAGACAAGACTGTGAAAAGAAGTAGAAATCAGTATAAATTGGAAAATTCACTTATGAAACACAGAAATTTAAGTTGTACATGTAATAGGACAAGACAGCCCTATGATCTTAGTTTTGAAAAACTGAACAGTTCTTGAAATGTTGCTAAGAAGAATATAATTATTAATTATGTCTTAGAATAATATATTCACTAGAAGAATATAGTCATATGTTTAATATATTTAAGAACAATATTCTTTAAATATTTATAATTGGTAAATAGGTAATTTTGATACTTTAAGCAAGTTCAGCAGATTGACTTCTGCAAGACCACATTTTTTTTTTTTTTTTTTTTGGCCAAGTGGCTCACAGGATCTCAGTTCCCCAACCAGGGATTGAACCCGGGCCGTAGCAGTGAAAGCCTGGAGTCCTAACTGCTAGGCCAGCGGGGAACTCAGATTGACTTTTGGAAAATTGGTCTCCTTTCCTGTGTAAAACATTTGCAATACAGTAACACAAAAGTTTTCATAGAGCTTATTACTTTCTTTGGAGCTGTGTAACCCTGGACAATTTAACTGAACTTTGTAAGACTTAGTTTCCTCATATGTGTAAAATAGATAATAACATTTACCTTGTAGAGTTATTGAGCGAATAAAATGAGATAATTCATGTAATAGTGTTAGCACAATGCCAGACACTTAGAAAGGTTCAATAAATGAGCAGTTGTTATTAAGTTGTGATAAGGGTTCCAAAACAGAGGTGATACTTCATGAGGGTTTTCTTGAAATTAACTGAATTTCTTAAAGAAACTGTTTTCAAAAGTACTATTAATTTAATCACCAACACTGATTTACTTTTATTTTTATTTCCTTTTAATGAAGACTAAGTACCCTACACAAAATAAGTGTCAAATTTAATTGGAATCTTGATCTCTCCTAACATTTCTCTTTCACAATTCCCTATTGTTTTGATAAAGAGTATGTGTATTTTTGAGAGATTAATTTAAAGTTGGTAGGTACATTCTGGATTTCATTTTACTTTAGATGTCAGGTGTGGCACATTCAGTATCTTTGGTTCAGTAGGAGAATAACTAAGTATGAACTGTAGCCCCATTTCTTGAAGACACCCCAGATGGTTGGAAGTGCACTGTAGAAGGGACAGAGGGCAGAAGTACTATAGCCTAAACAAAGGATATTTGAAGGTGGGGTGTGTATGAAAGAAACCAAAAGGATGGTTGGCTAATGGAAGAAGAGTGACTACTGATTATTTGTATCTGATCCCCTGTTAAGAACAAAATGTATTTTTGCTTAGAAACAAACTTGTTTTATAGCAGTGTTTCCAGACCATGTGCAGGAATGAATTAAGTTAAAAAAATATATATATATATATTTTTGCTTTTCTCCTTAGACATTTAATGGGGAAATATATACATGTAGAGTAGGGAGAATATAAATAAGTATGTTTGAGGCATTCCAGTTGTTCCCTGGCATAGTAGTTGTGAGCTGAAGAAAAAGGAAGTGTAAGTCATTTATAAAGCCAAAAACTATTAGTGTAAATGTATTATTCTCCTTAGAGTAAAATTTTAATTTCAGTTTTGCTATGCCATTTATTTGGAAAGTTACCTGTTTAAGGAAGCAATTCATTTGTGTTCTGGAGTTGATGAATTTAAGAGAGCCACATTTTAATCCTTGATTGCCTGAGGATTTTCTTTCACAATACCTTTCTCCTTTAAGTCCCTAAAACTACAGTCCTTTTGAGTGAATAGGGGCTATTTTATACACCACCCTGCTCCCAATCCAATTAAAGGTCCCATAATAGATGGATTAGGGAAAGTTTACTTCTTAGCAGAAATAAAGCTTTAGAAAAATGGTGCCCAGATAGCAAGAGGGAATGTGAGGGAAAGCGGAGAAAATTAAGGAGATAATGGTCAGTAATCTTAACTTGTCTGATGTTTGCGCTGTTCACAATATAGCGGACTTTTAAAATAAGGGGAACAATGCTTCAGATTCTTTAACCATTTTGTTGCTGAAGTTTGGCTGTCTCTTCAATTTTCTTCACTTTTGCTTTTGTTATCTGCATCTTGGGCAAATATGTCTAATCCTTTACTTCAAGTGTCTGTGTGTTTTGTCGCATTTTCTTTTTTTTTTTTTCTTTCTAAGTGTGAGTGATAGTGTTGGAAGGAGGCAAGGGGATGGAAAAGTTAATCTGGATAACAATCCACTTGCATAATTATAAAAAATAATGTTAATAGCAATGAGTATACTTCAGATTTAATTTTTAAGTGTTGTATATATTTGTGTTTCAAAAATTAAAGAAATAATTTGTTTTAAAAATTATTTTACAAGTATTTTTTGGTACATTTTGTTTCCATTGGCTCTAATAGACAAATATATTTGAATATGGTGATTTACTTGGACAAAACAAAATATAAAGTCCAGAATTAATTGTTTGTTGTTGTTTAGAAATAAATATTACCTTTCATTGCAGATTAGTTGAGTTTTTACTTCAAATCTCTCAACATAAACTTAGAAGATTTTGTCTTTTAGTTGCTTTGGAAAATCTGGTCTTTTTTATCTATGATCAACACATATTAGCCAAAATAAAGAGTTGACCAGGGAAATATCACCTTTAGAACAGTTAAATCAGGTATTTCCAAGTCTATAAAACAACCAATAGTCATTAAAAAAAAAAACCCAAAAATAAAAAAAAGAATTATTTCTGAATTGGCTCTAGAACTTTTCTTTTCCAAGGATAGTGGATTGTGGTAAGGCTAAATGTTTAATGAGTCTCTATGTTAAAGGCTGCACTTATCTTCCAATTAACCCCAAGACCACTCTGGCATTTTTGTAAATCCACTGAAGTATTTTGAGTGAGGCCTAAAGGGTAAGCTGCAGGCTGCCTGTGAAAAATGTAAAAAGACTAACCTGCTAACAAACCCTGTGCAATGGGACAAAGAAAGTTTAATCCGTATTATGGTAAATGCAGGCTTAGTGTCCCAAAAGGCCTTTGCAGAGTGGAGCAAAACAAAGAAGGGGCAGCACTAATAAAAATCCAGTGCTTTTATTTTTATACACAAAATTGTTGCAAAAGAAAAACTGATAATAGCATTAAGAAAAGGTTTGAATGGTGGTTTTAAATATGATACTAAACATTGTATTTGTTCACCAATTGAATGCAGTTTGTTGTACATAAAGAAGCTAAAAGTAACATGTGCAGCGTGGTCATGTTAATATTGCTAAAGAAACCTTTAGTTGAATAGTATGATTTTGGAGCTTTAGTTCAAAGTCATAATATCATCGCAACAGTATTCCTTCTGCAAAATATACAAATACTTCTTGTATATGAAAAATGGGGATTAAAAAGACTTGTTTTGTTCAAGTTTTAACTATAATAGTTTGTTATTCGCCTTCAGAGCTTTTGGGAAGCATATGCTGCTTATGATTATATCTGTATTTTATAATGGGTGAGAAGAAAGAAAAAAAATCTTTTTCCTTTTCAAATTAACCATTTCCTCAAAAGGATTATCTCTGAATATTGGAAAGCTTAAATTTTATACCACTCAAAAATTAAGGATCGGGGTTATTTTTACTCTAGGTAGGTAACAGAATCATGAGTAACTGTCCCAAAGTGAGTTTAAAGAATTTGGTTTCATTATTGAATCACATTTTAAATGACTACCTTAGTGAGGTTTTAAAATGAGTTCCAATCTAACTTATTATTTTCTTTAAACCCTTAACCTCAAATCTGAAATAAAATGTTTACTATCTTAGCCATTGTTCAGAACCTATATACATATTAAAAAGCTTAAAATAGTTTTAGAGATTATATAGCAGACAGTTCTTGTTCACCATCTAATACAGTGTTAGATTGCAAATTCTTTAAAAAAAAGGGTAAAACGTTGAAGTTTTTATTTTAAAAAAGAGATTGTGATTTTTGTCTCAGAATGATAACAGCATCCATGTGTAGAATTTTAAAGTGCAATAAGTGAAATAAAATAATTCAAGTGAACTTAATATTATCAGATATTGCAAAGGACAAAAAATTTCAGGAGGTATTCTGAGATTATAGCAGAGGGATCTTAGTATATTTGAACTTATTTTATGATTGGTTTGTAACATTCTTTTGACTATAAACTTTTGTGAATATTTTTAAATAGTACATTTCAGTTCATATAGAAGCCAAAAATTTTCTGAAATGATTAGTAAGCATTCTTTTTAGCTATTATCTTAATTGAGGTATTAATAAAGATATTAACAGTTACTTTTATTATAAAGTGCTTCACAGTTTTTAGGGCTTTCACAAGCTTAATTTCATTCATACCTCACAGCTCTCTGAGATCTGTGGGACAGGCATTAATATTCCTTATTTTACAGATAAGGAGATTGAGGCTTTGTGACCTTAAGCAACTTTCACGGCATCGCATAGATAACAGTTTGTGCAATTCGAACTCAAATCTAGGATAGTGAATTGAAATTCACTACACACACACACACACCCCCATTGCACCAAATTGAATGCCGTGTGCAAGCATGGCACAGCTGCTTCTTCCTCCTTGTCCCTCTCTTCCCTCCTCCTCCTTTCAATCCTTCTTCCCCTCCTCATTCTGCCTCTTCTCCTTCTCCTTTTCCTTCTCCTCCCTCTCCCCCCACAACTCCCTTTCCCTTCCAGTTATCAGAACATTTTATGCTCATAGAAAGGGATTGATAATGATGGGAAGATAGTATAATATTTAAAATGGATATTATAATCCACAGGAGCTCTGCTTTGACTTGATATATATACATGTGTGTATATATATATATATATATATGCCAGTTTTAGAAATCAAATAATTATTGAGGGTCAGGCCCTTATGTGTAGACCTTGGGAATCCAACAGTGAGCAAGACAAACATGGTTCTTCTTAGTGATACTCACAGAGCTTATATTCCAGCAGAGGGATCAATAAGCAATTCCAGTATATTATAGTAAATGTTATGATAGGGGTGGTATGGAAATGTATATCCTGACACCTGATATATTTTGGGGGAGATAGGAGGAGGGAGTTCATGGAAGGCTTTATTCAGGAAATGACCTTTAAACTGAACTGGAGGAAGACCAGGAATCTATTGATACTAGATAACTAGGGAAAGTGTATTCCAGACTCAGGGAAATAAACCAGTTTGAGAGAGAGCATGGTTGAGATGGAGAAACAGAAAGAATTGTAGTGTGGTTGGAGCTTAGGGTACAGGGAGCAGGTTGTAGGAGAGGAGGCTGGACAGGTAGACAGATGCCAGTTAAACGCATTATTCTAAGCGCCGTGAGCAACCACTGAAAAGTTTTAGGCTGGTAACTAACCCAATCAGATTTATTTATTTAAAAGCTTAATTGGGAATAATATTTGTTTGTTTGTTTGTTTGTTTTTGCGGTACGCGGGCCTCTCACTGTTGTGGCTTCTTCTGTTGCAGAGCACAGGCTCCGGATGCGCAGGCGCAGCGGCCATGGCCTCACGGGCCCAGCCGCTCCACAGCATGTGGGATCTTCCTGGACTGGGGCACGAACCCATGTCCCCTGCATTGGCAGGCGGACTCTCAACCACTGCGCCACCAGGGAAGCCCAATATTTGTATTTTAAGAAGTTTCTTTGCTTTACAGAGTTCTTTTTATATTACCTTTAAAACAATATGTGTACATATTAATATATGGGATATATTTTAGTTGCCCTTTTATAAATGACTAGTATTTATTGAGGTACTCTGGTAATAATAAATCTTTAAGAGAACATGGCAGGGCTTCCCTGGTGGCGCGGTGGTTGAGAGTCCGCCTGCCGATGCAGGGGACACGGGTTCGTGCTCCGGTCGGGGAAGATCCCACATGCCGCGAGGGGCTGGGCCCATGAGCCATGGCCGCTGAGCCTGCGCTCCAGAGCCTGTGCTCCGCAACAGGGAGAGGCCACAACAGTGAGAGGCCCGCGTACCGCAAAAAAAAAGAAAAGAACAGGGCATGTTTGAGCTTTTTGAAGTGATGACTGGTATACTTGCTAAATAAGAAATTGATTATTTCTAGTGTTTCTATTGTTGAAAACCTTTTTTAGATAAACAGAGATATAGTGACCATATATATCTAATTTGCTAGGATCGATCCAATTTGAAATATTTTTTCTTGTAGTCAGATGATTTGTCACCTGATATTTCCACAACTTCTAGTTCAGAAAATATGTTTGCCATACATAAAAGTTTCTGTATTCACCCTGAATTTTTTAAAAGAAAAATGAAGATTATTTTTATAGCTTGTGCTTCAAGAAAATATTTGTTAAAACAAATGAATGGGTAAGTGAAACTACCTATTTGTCTGAATGAAATAAAAAGGAGGGAGCATGGCCAATTTCGTTCACATAGCTGGCAGTGGATAGTATCTCCTTTCTAGGTGTGAAATGTTATTCCTAGACATTAAACAAATTCAGGATATATTCCCTAGTGCAAGCTGCCTGCTGGCAACAAGATATAGGAGTTCAATGTGTATACAGAGATAAGAATGACATGTAATTTGTGTTAGAATTTGACTGTTAATTGTGTATAAAGCTGTGGCCTTTTCGAGTCCAAGCATTTGGCAGCCTTGTTAATTGGGGAAAAGAGAGGAAGTTTGAATGAAATTACATGGAGAAAAGATAGACATTTACATAATTAGCAAAGTCCTTTGAGTTAATAAATGTATGCCCATTTTCTTTTCTCGGAGGGTTGGCAGATTAGTACTTCCGTTTATGTTTTTTGTAATACCAACGGCAATTTATTTTCATTTTTGTGTTTTAGTGGCAAGACTCAATATAAAATTATTTTGGTCTGACTTTTTAATACTGCAAGGTATCTTGAATATTCTTAAAGTTTGCTTTAAGAACTTAAAAAAATTTTTTATATTATTATGGCTATGTCATTATCAAATTTATAGTTAAACGGAAGAGAAAATCTGGAAAGATTGCACAGCTGTTTAAATTATTAATAATAATAATTTAATAATTATTAAATTATTTTTGTTTGATTCTAGATTTGTCTTTTAAGGACATTCTTACCTGGTTGTTATACGAAACGGGAACTTGTCTAGAATCTTCAATTCCTTACAGATTTTTTCATTGCTTTATAAGGGCAGGCTCATGTATGATTTGGTCATAACATGAATTTCTAGTGTTTATTACAATGTCTGGTATACAGATAAGTACTTAATGAGTATATCTCAAATGAAGGAAAATGTAATAACAATGACAGGAAAGAAAACTTATAACACATGATGTGCTAGGAGTTTTATATGTGTTAACACATTTAATTCTTATAGTTACAATTATTATTACTATTTTACAGTTGAAGAAAGTAAGGTCCAGAGAAATTAAGTAATTTGCCCAAAATTGCTAGAGCCGTTTTGAACCTAGGTAGTCTGATTCCAGAATTTATTCTCTTCCCCATTGGTTACAGGGCCTCTGGGGGATGGGGTAGGGCGGTGGGAGAGGAGAAATTGTCTAGAAGTACATTTGGGAGGGAGACAGTAGTACATTTGTTGAGATTTATTTCCAAAGTAAAAAGTTGGTTTAAAAGTACTACAAATTGTAGAGTACCGTTCTAAAATGCAATGCATGATTCAGACATAAAATAATGTATGCTTTATTGTCAGATATTTTAAAATGGTAGTAGAAACGACAAAAAATTTAAATGTCTTAAATTGATACCGTTGCAAAATAATTTTTCCTATCTCTTATGTATTTTTTTTTCTCCTCAGGTGTTTTTCAAAGAGGGGCAAGGTCTATATTATAAAATAAGAAGTGGTTTGGATGAAAATAGTTTCAGACATATTTTAAGAAAACATTTAAGGAAAAAGACAAGACTCTGAATTTGAAAGGCACCAATTTTCCCAGACACACACACACACACACACGCACGCACGCACGCACGCACACGCTTTCCTTGATGGTAGGACTGGCAATTAGATAAAGTTTTGGCCAATAAGATATAAGTGGAAGTTGCTGGGTTGGAGTTCTGGGAAAGCGTTGTGCAGGTGGAGCTGACTTAGCTCAGCTTTGCCTTTTGCTCCTTGTCCTTCTTCCTCTTATCTCTTCCGAAAACTTAAACATAAGAGTTGGAACAAGCCAAGAAAATCAGAGACCTCAAGCTTTGTGTTTTTGAATTACTGATCCAATAACTGGCTACCTTTCGATTACCTTTTTACTTGACAAGAAAGTAAAAGTCCCTAATTTGCTTAAAACATTTTTAGTTAGGTTTCACCTATAGCCAGATGTAACCATAGTTGACTGAGCCACCATTTTTTGAAACCATCGTTATGATTTCCTGTGTTCTCTATTAGCAATTGTAAGATTCATATTGAAAATCAGAAAAGTTACTTTATTTATTTATTTATTTTTTGCGGTACGCAGGCCTCTCATTGTTGTGGCCTCTCCCGTTGCGGAGCACAGGCTCCGGAAGCACAGGCTCAGTGACCATGGCTCACGGGCCTAGCCGCTCCGCGGATCTTCCCAGACCGGGGCACAAACCCGTGTCTCCTGCATCGGCAGGCAGACGCTCAACCACTGCACCAGCAGGGAAGCCCCAGTTACTTTATTTAATAGTACATCTGTATGGTTAAAACTTTTAGGGCAACAGAATAGCTTTAAATTTGGGTTAGTGCTGTCTCGTTTATTCTAAGCAGGATGCTCTGTAAAGTTGATTTTGCCTATATAGAGCCCCTCATCCTAGGTTGTGTGGCTATATCTTCTGTTAGATAATTACACTAATTTATACAGCCCTTATATATCACTGAGTTGGATAATAACAACACTGTAAAAAGAAAAACATTTTTAAGAAAGCATAAGTTGCTATTTTAATAAGGAATGTTATGAACATTCTTGGAATTGCTTATTGTTGCGCTACTTTGCAACTACAAGATTAACCTAGGCTATTTTGTAAACCATGGCAGCATGCCTTAGAATCTTCAGTTTCATTGCTTTTCAAAATGTTGTTCAGCATAATAACATTATATTATAATTTTGAGAATACAAAAATAATTCTGTTTATTAAAATATCTGTTAAACCTAGAATATTTGATATTCATTTTCAAGAGGCAGGAAATATGGAAAATACTTAGAAGTTAGCAACAATTTAATTTAAAATCTATTTAATGTGCTTCAAATGACATCAACATCATTTTTTTTTTTTTTTTTTTTGGCTGCGTTGGATCTTTGTTGCTGTGTGGGGGCTACTCTTTGCGGTGCACGGGCTTCTCATTGCGGTGGCTTCTCTTGTTGCGGAGCATGGGCTCGAGGCATGCGGGCTTCAGTAGTTGTGGCACGTGGGCTCAGTAGTTCTGGCTCACGGGCTCTAGAGCGCAGGTTCAGTAGTTGTGGCGCACGGATCTTAGTTGCTCCGCGGCCTGTGGGATCTTCTGGCACCAGGGCTTGAACCCGTGTTCCCTGCATTGGTAGGCGGATTCTTAACCACTGTGCCACCAGGGAAGTCCCAACATCTTAATAGTTAAAAAAAACAAAAACCAAACATTACAACAATCATTTAAAATATTAAAGCAATGTTCCTAAAGTACAGAAGTGTTTTTGTTCCCTTATTAATATTGTTTAACAAACTGTTATTCTAAAAGATATTTTAGATATTTCCATTTCTGATAAAATATGTATACTTCCAGTAGTGATAAAATAATCTTGAATAGTCTTCTCAGCAATACCATCTTCATTTCCCCTTTATGAACTCTTAAGATATATATGTATCTCAGTTTTTTATTTTCCAGATCACTTAGCATCTTGAATGGTATTCAGGTCAAATTAATGTGCAGTATTCTGGTATATGTTACTTTGGGCTAGAATTGTACCACAGAATCACTGCCACTTCCGAGTAATTATCTAGAGCAGACATATCTCTTAACATGCACTTAAAACTAAGTTGATGTTGCGAATTTTCTTTCAACTTTTGAAAACTACAGGCATTTAGTTCAATTCAAAACTCACATTGTAGATTTATTTCAGAATGTTTCCAGTTTTCAGAGGTAGGGATTTAGAACTCTGTTTTGGACTGAATAAGGAAGGTAGTCTAACACAAAAAAATGGCAAATAAAAACCAGAATTTACCTATAAATTGGGGTTGTTGATGTAAAAGAATAATTTTGGCTAACATTTTGCAGGTGAAGAGGCACAGAGATGGTTAGTAACTTACTCATGGTCAGAGCTAGTACATGGTAGAGCCAAAATTTAAACCTAGTCAGTTGGTCGCAGAGCCCATGCATTTGAAAATTAATTCACTTAATTATTTTTTAATGTTGATGAAGTTTAGATTTTTTTGTTGAAGTGTAATGTATATAGAAAAGTGCACATAATTATATAACTTGCTGACTTTTTGCACACAGATCCATGAAACCAACAACCAGAGCAGGAAACGAACATTACCACAAGCAGAGGCCCTTTTTGTGCCCCCTTTCTGTCACTACCAGAATTGAAATACTGAAAGATTTTTAAAGTAAATTGGATGCCCAACTGTGTATCCCAAATACTTCTTTATATTCATTAAAAGAATGTAGATTCCTACATAGACCAAAATAACATTATTACCTAACAAAATTTAATAACTTTGTAATTGTCATATGCCATTTTTGTGTATATTTTAAAGTGAAATAATTTAATGGATAAAAAGGAACTTTTTTTAAAGCAACAGAGTAAGAAGATAGATTTATAAGTATATTACAAGTTTTTCTTTCATAATAAAGATGAGTTTTATTCTTAACAAGTGGTACGGTTTGACGGCTCAAATATTGATATTAAGTCAGTTGGTAAAGTTTTTCAGGATGATTGGAAGATAATATTCAATTAGCCTTGATTTAAATTTTCCAGCATTTACTGTAAGTCTAGTTTTTAGTCAGTTGGTGAGCATGCACCATTTACAAATAGAAGATTCCCACCCAAATTAGTGGAAAATCTTTTCTCCACAAAAAGGTAGCTATTTTCCCCCTAACAGTTTCAGGACTATTAGAACTCATTTCAACAAGGATTTGTTGTATATAAAAATGTGTAATTTTTAACAGTCATTTTTCCTTTTCCTTCTTGAAAAGCACAGTATAATTATATATTGGTTCCATTCAAAAGGGCATAGTTTTAAAATCTTAAATCATTATGTCTTTCTATTTTGTGTATATATCTATTCTTCTCTTTCTGTTTTATATGACAGTTATAGACTTCTTCACTAATAGGGCTTGCATTTCAAGATAAGGCTTCATGTAAACAAATTAACTTTTAAAAATAGAGAGCAATTTCATCTGTAATAATGTACCAGTTCATAAATTATCACTGGTATTTTTTTCTTAAAGATAAATGACCCATCATCTAACACATACTATTAGGTAGTATAGATGTCTTTGTGTTCTGGAAGATAAGGCTCTTGTATTATTATACCCTAATAATATGAGTTAATGTTTTAATATTATCGATAAAAGAGCACTTGGATATATTTAATAACCGAACTGAGAAACACTTAATTTTAGTTGTCTGTAGCAGTACAACACAAATTCTCCTGTAAAACAAATTGCACTTTTGGAATATATTTTAATGTGTATTCGACAAAGGAGAAAATGAGGTGATTGAAGTTCAATTTGTAGCATGTTATTAACCATTTCCGCTTGACTAGATGAGTAAAAGGATAATGGATGAGGGTTTTATTATTACCTTTCTACTAAAATGAAGTGGTATGAAAGATAAGGTGATGAGATTAATGAGCATAAGGAAAAGGAGTAATCAATCAAGCTCCAAGAAGGAGGTGAGAATGACAGTAGCCTATAAGATCTGTAAGAGCACGCCATATAAAATAGTCTACTTTATCGTTTTTAGTTTTCACCAAACTGTTGAAAACTAACAGTTGCGGCTGGAAGACAGAACTAAAACTAACAAGATAAATGTTAAATCAAACATGCATGAAGTTTTGTATTTAGGTTTAAATGGTGTACATGGTAGAGATCTAGCATAGCAGCTGCATTCTGAGAACTAGAAAGTGTATCTTTTGAGTCCATGTGCTGTTATCTTCCTATTTTTGTTGTTGTTTTTTATCTGTATCTTCCTTTAATCAGTAGAATGTAAACATAAGGCCCTTCCATTGGACTGTGGGTTAAGCATGGAGTTCCACTTACCCAACTCTTCCTACAGTTTCATATTTTTTATTGATACTTCTTAGAAAAGATTTCAGCAAGCCAGAGTAATTTTGTGGAGGTTGTTGCTTTCATAACAGTATTTAGATTGTGCCCATCCATTCATTCAACAACATTTATTGAATGCCTACAAGGTGCCAGGGACACTAAGTGTTGAGAATACGACAGTAAGGAAATATGGACAATATACTTCTCTTATTGAGCTTAGAGTCTAGTAGGGATAGACATACAAATAAATATGTATGTCATTTGGTGATAATTATCAAAGAGAAAAATAAAGCACTAATGCCTCTCTAATAACATGCTGTTGCAGAAGAGACCTGAATAAAGTGAGGGAACAGGCCACTAGGGCTGTCTAAGGAAAGAACATTCCAGGTAGAGAGAACAGGAAATGCAGAGGCTTTAGGAGCAAAAGGACAATTGGAACAGCAAGGAAGCATGGTGTTTCTGGGAAGTTAACAAAGTGGGATTGAGTTGCAGAAAATCTAGAGAAGATAAAGGAGTTATAAAATACAAGCCAAAGTGTTTTGTTTGATTATAAGGGTAGATTGTTCATTCAACAGATATTGAGTACCTAAATTTACTCCCAGCTCTGAGGATATACTAATGAGGATAAAAGTTCTTGCGCTTATGTAGCTTCCATTCTAAAGGGGGTGAGAGAGAATTAATAAGTAAATAAATAGATGAACAAAAAAAATAGATGAACAAGATAATTTCTTGTAATACAGTGCTTTGAGGAAATAAAACTGCGTGAAGTTGGCTTGGGGAAAGATGATATGGGGATTCAGGTTTAACTCACTCACATTGCTGGTACTTTTCCTAATCTTATTCCTGCATTCAAATCGTAACAGTGAGACCATGGACACAACTTTTTGAGTTTCTCTATCTGTATAATGCTTACCTTACATTACTGTTATCAGGATTTAATGAGATATAATGCATGTAAAACATCTACCATGGGGTCTTCTTTTCTTGCTCATCTAAAATCTAAAAGAGCAAGAAAAGTATCTTGTTTAGTAATTTCTTAGTTTAGGTCTCCCCAGATTGAGATGCTGAGACAAGGGTTCGAGTTCAAGTAGTTTGTTTGGGAAATTCAGGTGACACCAGTAGGGGAGTTGCAAAATGATAGAGGGAAAAGGGAGACAGTGATGGGCACCTATTAATCCTGCTGCTGAAGGGGTTTCTGTGGAAATTTTTGGAAAGAGTGCAAAACATGTCACAAAATTATCCCTTCTGAGAGTTGAGGGAGCTTTGATATTTATACATCAACCTCTGGGAATTATTCTAATTAAAGTTTCCAGGTACAGGCAGTACTCCCGTCAGGTACAGAGCCCTCAGTCACAGAGATATAGATACTGGTAGTTGGAAGTCTGCAGGAGGACACTTTAAGTTCCAAGGTTTTATGAACAGGGCCCTGAAAATGTCTCTTATAGTCATTAAATATTTTTCAGGCAAGAGGTGTTCCTGGGTAATTTAGTATTTGTCTCTAAATTCATATTTTACCTATTCCCTTGATGATTCTTTTCCTAGATCACTTTATTTCTCCCCTTGTTTTCCCTAAACTTTTCTGATTTCTTAACACTTTTGTACCTTCATAGTAGATGTCCTGAAGGGCTAACAACCTTTATGTTTCATGCCTGAGGATGGGCAATTCTCTTAGATCATCTTCTGAATTTATATGAGCCATGAAGGGAATAAATCACATTGCCTAAGATGTATTTCCTTATGCCAGGACAGTCTACTCAAATATTAAGTATCGAAAGATTCAAATATCTACTCATATTAATTACTGCCAAAGTCAGCAAAGATAGTTTGTTCTGCATTTTGGAATGCAAGGTTTGTAAAATGACATGGTGTCTGGCATTAGTTTTTAAAATACTCTAGAAAGAAAAGTATACAGAAAACAAGAATGCCAAAAATAGATAATTATTGAATCTAGGTGATGGGTACGTACAAATTCACTATATTCTTTTCTCGCCTTTAGATGTATGTTTGAAATTGTTCATAATAAAAAGTAGAAAAAAATTTACTGATTGTTAGAGTCTACTTGTCTTAAGCTGAATTCTTGCTTTAAATATGAGCTAATAATTAGTGTTTGTTTTACATGGGGCTCAATGACATCACCACTCCCACCAAGTTAACTAACTAACTAACTAACTTCCTAGACAATGCAAACTTGGAAACAATGGAAATTTAACTTTTAGATCAGTACAAAATAGATTAGAAAAGAAACGTGTGTATCACTGTAAAGGTATAGTGGCTTCCGGAACAGTTAGTCTTAATCTAAACCCGTTTTTTACAGACACACAAACCTACCTGTGCAAATAAGCCAATCATCTGGGGGAACTGGAGAATTCTAGAAGCATAAACAGAATAATTACAGAAGGAATCATTGGAACTACCTATCATACATTGTAGGCATAATATATGGTATTTAGATACATGACAATACGTTCTTTCTATAGGAAAGGCAACCTCCACACTCTTAAGTCTAGGTGATATGTTTGGTCCCACCGTACACACGGATGCGTCAGGCTGTGATAAGCTAAGGAAATTAAAATTTTAATTATTTTGCTCAACTTCCTTCATTTGATGCATACCAGAAAAACAATCTGATTGTAGTTTGATCTCTCCTGTAAATAGATATAAAAGGAGTAATGTCTTATTGAAAGGACTGAAGATCCCAGTTATTTTACAACTGTATTTTGTGTTTATTTTATAACTTTGCTCTGTTTCTTATTTCCATTGTTTTTCTTTACTAACCTTTTAAAAAAAATTCCTTGTTATTTTTAAGAAAGTACGATAGGGCTTCCCTGGTGGCACAGTGGTTGAGAGTCTGCCTGCCGATGCAGGAGACACGGGTTCGTGCCCCGATCCGGGAAGATCCCACATGCTGCGGAGCAGCTGGGCCTGTGAGCCACGGCCGCTGAGCCTGCGCGTCTGGAGCCTGCGCTCCGCAACGGGAGAGGCCACAACAGTGAGAGGCCCGCGTACCGGAAAAAAAAAAAAAAAAAAAAGTACGATATTACCTACCTAAAAATCCTAATGTTGCTTACACGTTCTTTATTACCTAAAAGCAATCCTTTGCCCTGTGCCTTAACCCACTCCCCTAAGTTAACTTTACGGCCTTAAAAAACAAAAGAATGGACGAATGCTGCTATTTTTAAAAACTCATCAACTTTAAACATTTATATATAGACTTCCTTTTTGTGGAAATTGAGAATGTGTCCCTCTATCATCATATTCGTCTCGAACGATTTCCTCTATCTCATATCCTCCAACTATAGGTATATCACAGTCTTATTAAGTCAGAAGCTGAGTGTACAGTGTGGTGGCTATGTAAATAATGGTCATTGATGAAAACCGTGTAATAATGGTTATCAAATGGTAGATAACTTCTGTATTTTTGCCTAATGGATCCTGATTAGTCAGGCTTAGGTTAGGAAAGCAGAAAGTATTTTCCATAATTCAAAATGAGTGGAATTTAATAAATGGAATTGGAGGCTAACACAACCAGTGGAAAAACCACTGCTCATTTTTAAGAATGTGGCAGGGCAGTACAGGAATTACAGATAAACCACATCTACTAATATCAGTTGTCTTTGGCACCTAAAAGTCACTGCTTCTGCCTTCTGGGGACCCTGGAGAATAATGGTTTCTCATTTTCTTCTGCTGTCTAAATTTTGTGCAAATGCTTTCATTGTGGGCTCTAAACTAAAATCTGCCAGTAAGGGATGTGGGAAATAAAGTTTATAAGTTTTCAGTTCCTGTTGTTGTAGGAAGGGGGACCCCTTCCAGGGCCTGAGAGTGGACTCTTGTCTAACACTTGGAAATGAATTGTCTGAGGAGACACATTTACTGACAGGGCAAAAGACTTCGTTGGGAAGGGGCATCCGGGCAGAGAGCAGCGGGGTAAGGGAACCCAAGAGAACTGCTCTGCTATGTAGCTCGCAGTCTCAGGTTTTATGGTAATGGAGTTCGTTTCTGGGTTATCTTTGGCCAGTCATCTTGCTTGCCCCGTAAATGGTCTGACTCAGGTTCCACCATCGTGGTGCTTGCATCTCTCACCCAAGATGGATTCCAGCGTGAGTGTTTCTGGGAGGTTGGCAGGACATATCGTCTCCTCCCTCCTCCTTTTGGCCCTTCCTGAATTCTTCTGAGTTAGTTTTAAAAGACATACTATGGGCTGGCATGTCCCTCCTTTCAGTCCCTCCTGAATCTTGGTTAGTTTTCAGCTGCAATACTGTTTCCTTTATTGGTACCTCCTGTTGTGAGACAACTCAGGCAAGTGGTTATCATTGTGCCTGGCCAAGGCGGGAGGTTTTAGTCAGCAGTTCCCTAACACTACTATACAGGATAGAGCTTAGAAAAACAGGGATGGTGCTGAGAGTAAACAAGCAATTTCCAGCACATTTTAGTTGTCTTCCACTTTTCTGCTCCAGCCTCCTGTGTTGTTTGCCTTTTAGGCTTGGCTCATAGCTCTCATTGTAGGATTTATGCTGCATTGGATTTTGTTTCCTAGATCTCATTCTTCCTTTTCCTTGGCTTTTTACTCTCTTGTGTTGTGAATGCTCATCTTCTGGTAACTTCCCAAGATGTGCATAAGATGTGATTTTTTTTTGGAGATTTTCAATATCTGAGATAATCTTTGATCTTTGTTCATGCTTGCTTGATAGTTTGACTGGGTATAGAATTGCAGGTTGAATATCACTTTCCTTTAGAATTCGAAATCTGCCTAACTCTTCCACTGCTGCTGTTGAAAGTGTTAGATAATTCTTATTATTGTTCTTTTGAATAACATTTTGTTTGCTTTTTGGAAAATCTTGGGACCTTTATCTCAGTTTTTTTATTATTTGCCTTAATGTGGGTCTTATTGCATTCATTGATCTGGGCACTGGGTAGACCCTTTATATCTTGAGACTTGTGACCTTCAGTTCTGAAATGTTTTTCCTTTAATTATTTCCTTCTATTTCCTGAAATGTATATCTTGGATTCCCCCTCTAATTTTGTGTATATTCTTTCCTTTTTTTCTCTCTCTTTTAAACCCCTTCTGTGACATTTTTCTCAACTTTAAGTCTTTTCACTGAAGGGTTTTGTTTGTTTTTTCCTTAAAATTTTAATTGTAAAGAATTCATTTGTTTTCCTTCCTCTTTTAGAGGGAGGGATAGCTTCTTATCTTTGTTATATGGTTGTAAGGTCTTCTATTAGCTATTTTTTTTTAAAGTTTCATTCTGTTCACTGAATTCTCTTTCTTCCTTCTGAGTTTATTTTTTTTTCTATTTGTTTTGATCTTTGTCATGTTGGAATCTTTCCTCAAATTACAGGGCTGTTGACTGCAGCCCTTTGAAACCTAATTGGACACTCTGTACTTATATGCAGGTATGTTTCTTGGGCTTTTTCTATAGCATTAGCAGTTGTGAGCCATCCTGCCCATTGGCAAACCCAGTCAAATATCAGCATCTGAATGCTTTCTCTTTGGGACCGTTCAGTGTATCCAAATAAGAATCCTTTTTTTTTTTTTTAACCTGTCAGAGGGTTTATGTATTGGGGATGGAAGGAGTAGAGGATGCATAATGAGCCTGCTTTCAGTCTGAGAACAAATAGGTGGAAGTATGTTGACTTTCTCTTTTCTGCTTTGTGGCATTGTGCACCTTATTCCTATTTTCCACTGTGTAAATAATTTCCTAATTTCTCAGCAAATGAATCTCAGGTTTCCCATGGGAGAGAAGACAGGAGAGAAAAATCGGAGAAGAAAAATCTTCAGCTTGAGGGAGAGATTTGGGGTCCAGCTAGTCTCTATAGACTTATAACCTGTCTTCCTCTTTTTATGAACTCATTTTCTGTGTTCCCTAATATGTTTAAGGGCTGAGAATTTTGGGAGGTTTGCAGAGTGAATAGGTGACTTCTTACCACAGTCATCTTGGTGACTACTTAGGTTGTGACTCCATTCCTTTCGTTAAATTAATGACCACTGTATATATATTTCTGTCTTCTGAAATGTTACTGAAATCTGTGCTACAGTCTTCCTTTTTATACTACTTTTGTTCTTTGGGTTGATGCCTTTTTATTCCTTTCTACATAGTTTTATTGAGGTTTAGGTTGTTTAACAGATATGAAGGCATTTTGCTGCAGGCAACTAAAACCCCAACTAAAAGTATTTTACATAAATAGGAAGTGTATTTCTCACCTACCAGGCAGTTATTAATATGGTTCATCTGTTCAATCATGTATTTAGTTATCCAGGCTTTTTGTACCCCTCTAGTTACTACACACTGTCATATGTTTTCATGTGTGTCTCCCCATGATTGCAAGATGATATGTGATGTGCAGGAAACAGAGAATAAAAATCAAAACAATGAAAAATAAATGAATTAACTATCCGTCAACTTTGTGGCAAACTACACAAATAAGAATTATTTCAGTAACACTGAAAGTATTCTGATTATATATTTATAGTTGGATATGTAGTAAGAGTAAAATTTACAAAGAAATTCTTAGACTTACTGTTTCATGTAATATTGATTTGCCTTTTTGAAACTATTATATGTATTTTCCAAGATAAAGGGACTAAGTACTTACATTAATTATTATTAGGAACCAACCTTTTCAGCATAAGGAAAAAGATTCAGATCTAAAATCCAAGAATTAAAAGCACTGTAATCTTAACTTTGAATTAGAAAGATTGGTACTAACTCATGTTTTTTGTTTTTTCCTAAAAAATACATCAGTTTCCAAAACCTACTTGATTCATGGTACCCTTAATGTTTCAGTAATTTTTTTTTTTTCGCAGTGGCTCTAGGCCATTGGTTCTCAGTCAGCAGTGATTTTAACCATCTCACCCACTTTCTCACCCCCTCTGACAAAACATTTGGTAATGCCTAGACCCATTTTTGATTGTCATAGCTGAAGGAGTGCTGTTAGTATCTAGCCAGGGATACTGCTAAACATTGTGTAATGCACAAGATACAGTTCCTCACAACAAAGAATTATCTAGTCTAAAATGTCAATAGTGCTGAGGCTGGAAACCCTACTCTAGCCTAAAAGAAATGCTTAACAGCTCTGTTTATTAAACAGTTAGATCCAAACGACTTACAAAGTATTTATGCAGTGGTTGTTTGAAAAAATAATGCACATAAATTAAAAGAAAAAAAATATTTTTTTATTCTTAAATAACCATAATTACTTATTAATGGAATGTGCTTCTCTTTGGTATTGCACAGCTTCTTCTAATCTTGAAATCGTATCTCCATTCTTATTTCCTGATCCACATTGATTTTAACATGACGCTGCTGCTGAAAACTCAGTTTTGCCACAATGTGACATGACTGAAAGAAATGTCTTGTGATCTAATATTAAAACTTGATCTCAAGCTAGTAGCTCATATGACATTTGACAGATTTGATTATTGCTGTGTTCCTTAAAAAGTATCCTGCAGTGTCCTTGTGAGTTTGCTGCAGTGACCTGGGGTGCCTCAGAGCACATGTTTCTTAGTTGTTTCTACTTAAATTTGTCTGGAAGCATTGAATGCCCCCAATGCCTAGGTTATGGTCTCTAAATACCATTTTCTACTAAAAGGAAAATTCTCTATATTGAGAATGTGAAACTTTTCCTATAAATCACTGAGCAGATTCCATGAGATGCTTGCACCTCATTTGGGGGAAATGATTGATTCTAGGAGAAATTAAATGATGCCATGAAGAAACAATTAGCCAAATACAGCATATGGGAAATTTTATAGGATAAATAACCCAGTTTCTTTTTTAAAATGGTATAAGGAAGGGGAGATTCTCCTTGAATAAAAACATGAAAAGCATATCAAGTAATATGTGGACTTCATTTCATTACTGTTTGGAACCAGTTAAAAGGGAAAAAGGGTATTTTTGAGACGGGATTTTTACATGTGGATAATGTTAAGGAATTGTTTTACATGTAATAATGACATCATGTTTGTGTTAATTAGAAAGGGATCTCTTCATCTGTTAGAGATCCATATGACACATTCATGGATGAATGTTATGATTATTTACTTTAAAATCACCCTAAAAGAAAAATACTCCCCAAAGAACATATTCACATAGGAGAGAGAAGATACAAAATTGTCAAACTTCTTGAAATTGTAGTCTATTTTTATGTATGTCTGAACATTTTCATAATAAAAAGTTTTAAAGGAAGAGAAAAAAGTGAAAGGAATGAGGCTACAACAGCACATCTTTACTGAGAAAATTATACTTTTCCTACAGTTTGTCTCTGTTTGCAAGTTTCTTTATGAGTCTCATTGACTAAGACTAAAAGACAGTCTGTAAGAGAGGGCATTATGGAGGAAGAGAAACCTCTCTTATAGAGGAAGGCAAGGAAGAAGAGTGTTGGAAAAGGAGGTTAAGTGATCTAACCTTTAAAGTTAGTCATAGGGAAGAGAAGAGGTTAATTATAGTCACTTTGCTAGGATTAACCAGAGGAGAGCTAGTATATTCCTTATTTTAAATTAGTAAAGTGTCATTCTGAATTTAATCAGACTTCTTTCTATTTTTTTCCCCTATAGGTAAAGAATGTAGTCTATGTCTAGTTTTCTCATCAGCAATAAAAAATCATTTTTCTATATTTTGATCTTCGTGTACTTGGTTAATAGGAATCTATTCCTGACAGATGAATCTTGTTTTGTTTCTGTTTCTGAACGTGTAAGATTAGTGAGTAAACTCTGGACCAAGGTAATTCCACCCTGTGAGGAATGTCAGGTAGCCAGCCAGCCTCCCTCTGTAAATAATGTTTACTCTTTCTTCTAATAGCAAGACAGATGGGGAGAGAACAGAAATTTGAGAGGAATACAGAAAAGCGTATTTGAATATGGGAAGAGATATATGCCTATAATGGCTTTTCTTGTCTGCCACCTTAGCATAGTATAGTGTATATACTTTTTTTTTACACTTTTAAATTAGACTGAAATAGAAATTTAGAAGATGCTCTAATGTAAAAGAGAAGTCAGATGTAAGTATATATTGAATAATTGGTGGTTTGTAAAACTTATGAAATGTCTTTATCATTGTATTACTGAATCTTGGTTTTTTAAGCCTATGCCATCATTTTTTTATAATATTGTAACTATCTGAAAGGGAAGAATCTACACTAAAACTGAAACATCAGCTAAAGTGAACTTCTATTTTCTTGTATTTGTTGTAGAGATCTGTGGTTAGTTTGAATGATGACCTAATCTATGTCAGAGGCAGGTAGGCCATTTATCTAGGACACAGCCCATTTTCACACACATAGTCACTGAGGCTGAATTATTTGCTATCTCATTGGATAGTGTGGATTGAACTTGAGTCTCTGATAAATGGTCATCAAAGTAATGAATCTTTGGGACTATGAAAAAAAGAACATAACTGAAAAACTATTAAACCAAAATGTGTTTTCTTAGAAGGAAAAGGAAAACCCACCAGACTGTTTCATCTGCTGCCTAGAAACAGCATGCAGTAATATTTTGTTGTTTTCCAAGTATGTAGAATATGAACAATACCTTTTGATGCTCACTTTATAGCTGATATCTTACATAAAAATATTAATAGAAAAAAATGGTATATAAGTCTATTTTTGGTAGTGTATATTTTTAAAGAAATTTAGCCTTAGTAGAATTGGTCCTGTGTAGTTGGACAACGTATTAAGGAGATCCTGAACTTTCTGAACAAATATCAAGATATACATAGGCTATTCTTAGAAAATTTTAGTTGTTATTATTCTCTATAAAATTATTGCTTCTGTCAAGTTTTGGGGTTGAGATGGGAAGAAGCTAAGAGGACTTTTGCCCTTGGATGATTAGAATTCAGAGTTTTTATATGGTTCAGTCACTTTTTGGTCAAAATAGCACTTTGTGAGCTAACCTATGAATTGAACTAAAATTTATAACATTGTTTTGATGGGCTAATTGCTAGTTTATGGCCTGTGTTTTGAAACACACCACATTTATAGGTTGAAGGGACTATTGCCTTTAGCCTAAGTACAAAACTTAATATTTTTTTACTCAGATTGCTACCTACTGTATTTCTTTATCAGTGAAATGTATAAGTACAATTATAGAAGCCCTCTATAAATATAATATCAAGTTTCAGAAGCAAAGCCCATATTATTGATAAATGTACAAAATACCAATTGAATTGGTTTATTTTCCATTGAGTAAAGCATAGTGAAATCGGTGTTTATGTGCATTGATCTTGGGTTATCCCTAAGAAACTCCAGGGTTCAAATTAGCATGGGTGTACCACCCATGTCCACTCCAACCTTCATGTTTATCAAGGTAAAATTGTGTTGAAATAAACATTGGAAGATGCCCATGGATTAATTTCTGTGGAGGGAAATGTGGAGTATAATCTTTTGCCTTGGTGAAAAGTAATGTCAGCAAAGGAAGGTAGTGTGGATTGTTAGGTGAAATCAATTTCTGCTACTCCTGTCCTGCTCCAGTTATTCCATTTTATGACTAAGTATAAAAAGCTTATAGGGGACTGATCTGCCCTGTCCTTGAGTAATAAATATAATAAATACTAGTCTGTACTTGTCTTAACAAAGCCTAAAGCAAACATGAAAAGGAACTGTCTGATCCACAAGTAAATTAACTGTCTTCCAGAACAAAATTTCACCCCTCTCTAAAGAAAGACAACAAAATCTAAGCAAAATAATTGTAATGAGTCCACAATATCCAATATAAAAAGATTCCAAGACATACCAAGAAATGTGATTCGAAGAGAAAAATTCTTTAATAGCAAAGGTCCCAGAAATGATAGAGATTATGGAATTAAGAAATCTAATATATATGTGTGGAAAGATAAATAGATAAATACTCCCCATTAGTTTCACTCTACCCACCTCTTTCCAAGGGTGGGCCAGACCTAGTAACAACTTCCAAAGAATAGAGTAAGGGAAGGGAGTAATAGTGACTTTACAATGGAAAAATCTGCCAAATGATACTTTAACTAAGTGGTGATGGTTACTGTTATCAGTGATGCCAGGTGAATATCATGTAACTCCCTCATATAATGTGACTTAAAGCACCCTTCACCTCTATGATATTAGTAGCAAAAACCCATAACCCCATTATAATCATGAGGAAAACAACAGACAAACCCAGAGTGTGAACAGTTTACAGAATTTCTGGCCAATACTCTTCAAGATTGTTAAGACTATGAAAAACAAAGCAAGACTGAGAAACTGTCCCAGACCAGAGGAGACTGAGGGGACATGAAAACTAAATACAGTGTGGTATCTTTTTATTGGATCCTAGAATAGAAAGGGGACATTAATGAAAAAACTGGTGAAATCGTAATAAAATCTAGAGTTTAGTTAACGGTAAAAATAAATAAATGAAGAAAATAAAAAAACTTCTGTGTAAAAAAAAGCAGTTACAAATATATTCAAATATTTAACGGAAAACAACAAAATAAGGAAGCCCATGGGGAATCTTAATACAAAAATGGGAACTATAAAACAGAGCCAAATGAAAGTTTTAGAACTGAAAATTATAATATTTGAACTGAAAACTTAACTAGATGTGCTTAACATTTTATTTGATACTGTAAGAAAAAGATCAGTTAAACTAAAGTCAAGGCAATAGAAACTCTGCCAATGGAAGCACAGAAAGAAAAAACAGTCATACAAAATGAACAGGACATTAGTCAGCTATGGGACAATGTCAAGTATATATGACATAATACAAAAATACATATACTATGCAAACACTAATCATAAGAAATGTGAAACCCCAATATTAAAAATGGATGAAATGGATTTCAGGAATATTGGCAGAGATCAAGAACGTTTTATAATAAGAGGTCCAATTTATCAAGAAGATATAACAATCCTGAATGTACATATGCTGAATGTATATATGTCTGTGGTAGACAGGCTAAGTGTTCCCTGAAGATGTCCATATCCCAATCCCCAGAATTTGTGAATATGTACCTTACATGAGAAAGGAACTTTGCAGAGCTGATTAAGTTAAGGATCTGGAAGTGGGGAGATTATCCTGGGTTATCTGAGTACCCAAAGTAAATACAGGGTTCTTATAAGAGAGAGTAGAGATAGGAGAGATCAGAGAATGAAACGTGATGTCAGAAGCAGGAGTCAGAGTCAGAGAGAGATTTAAAGATTCTACACTGCTGGCTTTGAAGATGGAGGAAGAAGGGGCTGCTGGCCAAAGGATGCATGTAGTCTCTAGAAGCTGGAAAAGACAGGGAAGTGGATTTTCCTCACAAGCCTTCAGAAGGAACTCAGATTGGTGTTGTTTATTTTAGCCCTCTAAGATCTATTTCAGAATGGTAACCTACAAGACTGTAAGGTAATTTTACATGTTTTAAGGCATTGTTTGTAGTGATTTGTTATAGCAGCAATAGGAAACTGACATAGCATGAAATAATAGAGATTGTAAAATAGGAAGCAAAAACTGAAGGAACCAAAGAGAGAAATAGATCTCCCAATAGATTGAATAGATTCAATTTTTAGCTGGAGATTTTAAAATTTCTCTCTCAGTGATTGATAGAACAATAGGCATAAAGTCAATAACTATATAAAAGACTGGAAAAATGCTATCAACCAATTTGATTTTAGGATTTTCTATGTATAACATCATGTCATCTACAAATAGTGACAGTTTTACTTCTTCCTTTTCAGTTTGGATCCCTTTTATTTCTTTTTCTTGTCTGATTGCTATGGCTAGGACTTAAAACTATGATGAATAAAAGTGGCAAGAGTGGGCATCCTTGTCTTGTTCCTGATCCTACAGGAAACTCTTTCAGCTTTTCACCATTGAGTATGATGTTAGCTGTGGGTTTGTCATATATGGCCTTTATTATGTTGAGGTATGTTCCCTCTATGCCCACTTTCTGGAGATGGTGCTGATAACATAGATGTATAAATTTATTAAAACTCATGAAGCTGTATACACCTATTATCTGTGTATTTTACCGTATGTAAGTAATACCTTAATAAATTTTTAAGTATGAAAATAGTGATTGATTTCAGCACCTAAGTATTTTCTCTTCTTTTACTTTTTACTTGTGGGGGCTTTGAATGTTGAAGGTGATATTATACGGAATTAGTTTGCTTTCATTTAAAGGTTGCTATTTTTGATATAAATTATGAATGAAGTAAAATAAACCAAAGAAAAAAACGTGGCCTAGGAAAGGTCTATATTTGTATCAACATAAAAACACATGGACAAATATGAACAAACCTTGCTATTAATGCTAGAGGCAGAGGTCAAATAGATAAGTATTTTAGACTATTGATCCTCAGAAATAAAATATACTCATTGAACCCCAGTAAATTCCTATTCTGCTCTCATTGTTGTAACAGGTATACAGAGGTGAGAAATAGACAGGTAAGAAAAAAGGTTTGGTGAGCTCTCAGATGGTTACTGAGGTCCATGTTGGTTTTCATTTACCTTTTCTAAATCAAGTCTTCACTCCATTGACTGTGAAGGACCGTGACCTGAACCTGAGGTAATTGACGGAAATCAGGAGTAAAGCATTTAAAATTGAAAGGAGTTGTATTCTTGTCTTTAAAGACAGTGAGCAGGAAGGCAGGCTGCTCCTAAGTGATGAAGAACTCTAAGAATCTATAGAAAGAATTTTGGAAACTTTAAAGGAGAAAAAAAGTAAATAAGTTGAACTCTGAAAACTACTGAAAGAAAGAAAAGAAAACGTCATTCTTATCCTCCATGACAATATACAAAAATTGATAACATAACATAGTCAACAAATTTAGAAAATGGTGACATACCTTTTCTCATTCAGATTTTAATAAATGTTTTTATGCATACCTACATAGTTTTATTATATCAATAAATGTAATCAACTCAGTGGTTGTTTTTGTTGCATGTGTGTTTTATTTTCAGGCATGCTTTTCCCCCTCTTTTCTTGGCTCTCCTCAGCCCCATCTCCTTCCCCACAGATCATCTCCCTCCATACCTAACATATATTAACAATCTAATATGTATCCTTTCATATTTTTCTCTTGTTTTCACATAAATTTTTGTGTTGTTCGTGAATTTTTTTATTGATTTACAGAAATGAAATCCTATTATAAATGCTTTTTGGTATATTGTTTTCTTGCTCTACTATATTTTGATGCTGGATATTCAGCCAAGTCAAGCTGATGTGGGTTTCATTCATTCTTTTCAATAACAGAAGAAGACGATGTATCATAATTTTTCAACCATTTTCCTAATGACATACATTGGATTTCATAGTTTTGTTTACCATTTTTGTTTATGTCACGATGAAAAATGTGGCTATCTTTATTTTTAATAAGTAATGTAAGCCTACTTTCCAAAGGGGTTTTACATTTCATGTTTTCACCAGCAATATACACTTTTCTTTGCATTCCTGTCAGCAAAATGTGTTATAGCTCCTTATCACATTTAAGCCTGATAGTTGTCTTCCAGAGTGTCAAGAACTATCATGGACCTGAAATTTTACATTACTTGCAAGGTAACAATTTATCTTGCCAAAATTTCCTGAATGCTAGCAGAAGACATGAGACGCCTGGGTCAGAGGCAGAGACCTTTATTACAACACAATGAAGAGAATAGCATCAAGTTAATGTCTGTTCCCCTTGCCCCCAAGTTTCTCGAGGTGCTGTGGACTTAATTGTGTCCTTCATTCGTGTATTGAAACCCTAACCACCACCACCACCACCACCCGCCCCTGCATTGTGACTGTATCTGGAGATAGGGTCTTTAGGAGGTAATTAAGTTTTAGTGAGGTCATGAGTTTGGTGCCCTAATGTGATAGGACTTAAAAGAAGAAGAAGAGTGGTCTCTTTCGCTCTCTATCATGTGAGGATACTGTGAGAAGGTAGTCATCTACAAACCAGGAAGAGAGCTCTCACCAGGAACTAAATCTTCTGGCACCTTGACCTTGGACTTCCCAGCTTCCAAAAGTGTGAGAAATGTATTTCTTAGGGTTAAGCCACCCAGTCTGTGATATTGTATTATGGCAGTATGAGCAGACTAAACCAAGAAGCCCAGGCAGATACTGTGCACCCACTGAGTTTACATCCCAGTTGAGCAACCTCAATCTTTAGGAACCCAGAATGTTTACAATGGACAGTGAAGTCTGACCCTTGCCCCAAAGGTCATCATTATCTTTATTATACTGGACAGTAAACAAACTTGCCCTTTGCTCTGAAGCAAGACACTGTCTGTCTCTTCCAAGGCTGTTCTCTATACAAACATCCTTGAAAAGAATGTCTGGAACAAAAGGGCAATTTTGCCTCGCTCTGAACTCCTGCAGAAATATCAAAACCCAAAACAAAGTTGTCATGATTATCTTATGACTTGGTCCTTCAATCTCTTTCTGTTACACTCTTCTTTATTCTGTCATACATTCAATATACTGTCTTTAACAGGTATCTAACTTTAAATTTATTGTACATGTTTAACACCTTTTTGAGATGTCTCACAAGCTACGTCCTTACTCATTATCTCTACTTAACATAACCTGTGAATTTTGCCTGTATCTCATACCCTGCTCTCAGTGTTTAATGTTTCTTTTGGTTTTCATCTATCCCGTTTTTTCCCTTATCTTCTATAGCAGAATGAATATTTTTAGATAATATAGAAAATTCATATTACATATATGTTCAGGATTTTTGGAGGGGGGTGAGGTATTAGAAAACTTATATTTCTGTTAGGTGCTGATAATTCATCATAGGGGAATGATACTTTTATAGGATTTTTTCCCAATTTCTGGAAGAGTGTCCACTTTTTTGTTCTTATAATACATTCCTTTTAAAGTGAACCAAATAATAAATTTTTAGTACTTATGAGAGGTCATATTAACCACCCTCTCCGGGAACAGTAAATTTTGCTAACCTTGATTATGGCCCCACTGAATGCCCTTACTAGGAGCTGAGACAGCGTTCACTGTTTTACAAAGTCTAGAGATCTCTTTTCTATTTAGTTTTGGGACTAATTGTGGAAGCAAGGAGTGGGAGATAAGGAATAATTTTCAGCAGAAATAGTTAATTTCATCATTTATTCATTAAGTATACATTCAGTTATATAATGTACTAGGTACTCCAGGTTTATAGAATTAGTAATACGTATGTCTACCTAAGGAAATTTATTGTCTGGTACGGGATACATTACAAATAAATGGAATTCGTACTAGGCCTGTGATAGCAGAAAACAGAGAATTGTTGCATCTGCTTGGGAAGTCAGAGGTTTTACAAAACCTTGACTTGGCCTTTAAGGATGAGAGCTTCACCGTGGAGGAAGTACTAGGTAGTGGCTTAGAGCACAGCGTTAGAAGCCTGATAGACTTGGCTGTACCACTTACTAGTTATGTGATATTGACTAAGTCATCTAACCTCTCAAAAATCATTTCCTCATTTATAAAATGGTGAAAATATCTATTTCATAATGCCATTTTCATAATGAATTGAAATAAAGCTCTTAACATAGATCTTGGCATATAGCGAGCTCTAATTAAATTGTATTTGTTGCTGCTGTTGCTATTACTGTCTACTACTACTGTAATACAAGCACCCTCACTACCTTCTCTACCAAGCTCATTAAGAGTTTGCTTTCCAGAGACCACCAACACATGGAAGGCATGTCAACATGAAACAGCATAGCATGGTTGAATGAGTGTATGTTGTGTGACATGGTTGGAACATGAAATATGTCTGAAAATATTCAAATATGATGAGGACTTGCTCTAAAGTAGATTTCAGTGTGCATGACTGAGAGCAGATGGATGTAAGTGCTGATAGGGAGATAGAATCTATTGAACTTGTTGACTGAGAGATGACTGAGGTCAAAAGGAATGACATGTAGGCATTAGGATGACTCAGATTTCTGTGTGGTTTTTGTGATTCCCTTTAGCAAAATAGTGTGTAATGGACTAATGGTAGCTCCTGAGGGGACAATAATGAGTTCATTTTTGGGTATGTTGAATTTGACAATTTAGAGGATATTGTTGTGGAGGTATCTAGTAAGTGGTTGGATATGAGTCCAAAACTGTCCTCTCCATGTAGAGGTAATCACCTCTAATGTCTTATCAGTAGATTCTAGCACTCCTGTGTGGTTTAGTATTAGAAGCAGTGGTCATGGATGAAATCCCTCACTGTAAAATGAGAGGGCTGAGAATTCAGCCACCCTTCTAAAATCCAAAGAATGTCAAATTGGAATACACAAAAAAAGGAAACTGATGTAGACATTCTTGAGAAATGTAGGGGACAGTTGGGTACATTCAGGGATAAGTTGTGAAAGTGCAGGAGTGGGAAAACTTCTCTTGGTAGTTCGCTGTCCATTGATAAAAATTGTCCAATTTAGTGGTATAAAGTTGTATGTAATATTCCCTTATTATTCTTTTAGTCTCTGTGTAATCCTTAGGGATGCTTTTTCTCTTCTGATATTGATAATTCCTGATATCATTCTTGATTTTGGTAATTTGTGTCTTCTCTCTTTTTTGCCTGATCAGTCTGGTTAGAAGTTTATGTATTTTATTGATCTTTTCAAAGGGCCAGTGTTTGGTTTCACTGATTATTTTTTCTCTATTTTTCTATTTTCTGTTCATTGATTTTCACTTTAATTTTTATTTCTTTTCTTTTGCTTACTTTGGGTTTAATTTGCTCTTATTTTTTCTAGTTTTTTTAAGGTGCAAGCTGAATCATTGATAGACCTTTTTTCTTTCCCACTAATATAGGTGTTTAGTGCTAGAAATTTCCTTCTAAGCACTACTTTAACTGCCATTCCACAACTTTTTATATGTCGTGGTTTCATTTGTATTCAATTCAAAATACTTCCTAATTTTTTTCTCAGACCCATGGGTTTACTTAAAAGTATACTATTTCATTTTCATATTTTGGGAATTAAAAAAAAATCTTTGTGTTACTGATTTCTAATTCCATTGTTGTCAGAAAATATACTTTTATATGATTGGAATTAACTAAATTTATTGCAACTTGGTTTTTGGCTCATAATGTGCTTTATCTTTGTAAATGTATATTCTACTGTTGGATGGAGTGTTCTATAGATGTCAGTTCATGTTCAGTTGTTCAAGTATTCTATATCCTTACTGATGTGCCATCTACTTGCTTTATCAATTATTGAAAGGGAAATGTTGAAATCTGTTTATAATTGTAGATTTGTGTATTTCTAGTTTCGGTTCTCTCAATTTTTGCTTCATATATTTTTTAAGCTCTGTTATTCAGTTCAGAAACCATTAGGATAATTATGACCTCTTGAGGAAATGATCTGTTATTATTATGAAATGACCCTCTTTATTCCTATTAATGTTTTTTTGCTCTAATATCTACTTTGTCCAATTTGATGTCTTTTACCAATAATTCTATCATTTGTGTTATTTGATTAACTAATTTATCTCCTCATTATGGGTTATATTTTCCTGATTTTTTTTCAGGCCTGGTAATTTATGAATTGAGTACCAGCTGTTGTGAATTTTACCCTGTTGTGTGGTGGATATTTTTGTATGCTATAAATATTTTAATTCGTTTTTCTAAGATACAATTACGTACCTTGGAAATGGTTTGATCTATGTGGATCTTGCTGTTAAGGTTTGTTAGGCAGGACCAGAGCAGCATTTAGCCTGGGCTAATTTTTCCCCGTCTACTGAGGCAAAACCCTTCTGAGTACTCTAACCAGTGCCTGATGAATTATGAGATTGTTTTTTGCTCTGGTTGTGTGAGCTCTGCATATTGTTCCCTGTAATTTGGGGGAATGATTCTCAGGTTGTTTTCTTAAGCTGATCAGATCTCACCTGAAGACTGCAGATCTCAGGAGCTCTGCTACTTTTCAGCTTTCTCCAATCTGCTACTCTGACTTGCAGTTTTAGCCCCCTTGATCTCATAGTATTTCAAGCTGTTTTCTCTGTTCCTAGAGACCACTATGTTCCTGCCTGCTCTGGGGCTTGCAGAGTCTCCTCTGGCAGAGAGCTGGGGCAGTAGGTGGTGTCACCACTTTTTTTTCCTGTCTCTCAGAGATCACTGTCTTTCACTGCTTGGTGTTTCATCTCTTAAAAACAATTTTTTCCACATGTTATATCTGTTTTAAATATTTTTTGTGTGCAAGGGTAAATCCAGTCCCTGTTACTCCATCTTGGTCAGAAGTTGAAATATGCTGACCCTTGAATTTAATTTTTTTTTTAAATGCTGTGTTGTAGTTTTCCTTTTCATTTTTGTGTCCCTTTTTGCTTTGTGTTATGTTTGTGTTCATGTGTTCCCAGAATCTTAGACTGTATGTAGTTTGTGAGGTTGAGCTGAATCTCCATCCATCAGTCAATGTCTTCCATGTTCCTGGCACCATGTTTGGTATGTGAATAGAAAGATGACTAAGACCAGTGGCCTAATCTCAAGAAGCTCCAGGAAGTAGGAACTCCAATCTAGTGAGGGTGTGCAGTGTTACTGAGTTATGCAATGAAATCATGTTAGCCCTCAAATCTTATTTAAATAGCGCTCATAATGTTTTCTGTAATATAGGTCCTTTAAAAAAATACCTTTTTGGAAGATTATATCTGAAGCTGAATATGAGCACAGTATTTAGTTTCATACTCTAACATGGAAGCAAATAAGAACCTATACTAGTCATTTATAATTGACTCCAGCTAAACAAGATGAGTACTTAATAGGAGGAAGAAAGCTAAAAAAAATGAAGCGGAAAAGTATTTCCCTCTAATTAGGAAGAAAGTGTCCTGATTTTAGCATCAAGTTCTAATGTAACTTTTTCCTTTTCCTTTTGCTTTTTATTTCTGTTCTCTGTTGTGTTTGAAGAACAAAAGCAAATTTCTTGAAGATAAACAAAGGTTTTCCCTTTAATTAGTTTAAATAGGTTAAATAGGTCACCAGAGAATCTTCCAATGACTAAACCATGTTGTATCTGCTACAAAGAGATAAGTAGTCTAGGTACAGGCTGATAGTACTCTAATTTGAAGATTGGGTTTCCTCTATGTAGGGAGGGCGTTTGATACCAATCTGAGATTGAGATTGAGTTCATAAAGTAAGAATTGGCATCGAGAAGAAAGCTAGTTTGTGTCCATTGCTTGTTTTAAAAGTATATATTATAGAATATTCCAGCACATTTAAAATTAGGTAGTTTTTTATTAGTGCTGATTTAAATTTAACTCTTTGTTCAGGAATAGAAAGCTCATGACCTTAGAGAGTCAGTGTGCAGAATAATAGCTAAGAACATTTTGTAACTTGAATGCAGTGACAATAGCATGTCATTCTCACAAGTTTTTGAGAAGTAACTAGGAATTTTTCCAATCTAAATGGAAAAATTATAAGGTATTATTTATATTACCATTTCCTCATATCATACATGTAAGGAAAATTAACTATAAATATTTTTGAAGAAAAAATAATATGGATATCGTTAGCATAAAAAATGCAAAAGTGATTTTGGGAATAAAAAGTTAGGCGGACTGGTATTAAACCATTTTGGGGAGAAAATAGCTAAACTAGAGAAATGTCTCTTTTGACCTTTTTCTAATTTTGAATATAGATTAATGCATAAATTAATGCATGTTTATGTTTAATTTACCTCAATAAAATGAAGGGTATTGGTCTAATGATTGTTTTCTCAAGGCATTTGAATTAGACAAAACTCTTTACTGGATAAAGGTAATAAAAACTTGATAAGGTACCAGACTGTATATTTTTTAGTAACATTTTTACTACTCCAAAATATTTAAAATTTTCTTTGTACAGATTTCAAGGTAATTTCTGTATCTCTATACTAAAATAATATGGAACACTTTCACATCTTGTTCATGGTAAAACTGACATTGTGGCTTTATTTTTATTATATTTTTATCTTAAAAGGTACCTCCAAATCCAAATGTCTCTATTTTAATTCAGGTACTTATCTAAGTTTATTCTACTCTTTTTCTGAAAACTTAATACCTAGCTCTTTACTTTATGTACTGTTACGAAAAATAAAGTAAGATGCATTCATATTGCTTATTATTCTTCCTTATTAACCTTTTGTGATGTATCTGGGTTTTTCTTTCAAAAAAAAATCAGATTGGAGATATAGTTTAAATTTTTAAAAATCTAAAAATTAGCTGGTGGATAAATACCTTCTTTGTTTTGCTTATTCATTATTATATTTGGCTTTTGACTCATTAGGATATATACTAAATGTTAGTTCAATAAGAGGTGGCTTTATGATACATCATTTAGAATGCAAATTATTTTTAAGCTGAAGAATATTGAAAATAAAACAGAACCAACTGAGTCTGAATTATTTACAGGCCAAGGGCTTAAAGGTGCACTACTCCAGCACAAATATTAAATTATGAAATGGGAATTTCAGTTTGCCATAAATCTGTCTGCCATAGCAGCTTAAAATAAAATAGTTTTACTCATCTAAAGCAACATCAATTTGCCAGTCATTGCTTTATGTATCAAAGAGCGTTCTGTGAAAATATCAATATCATTGGTTAATATAAATGAAATTAATTTTTAAAGCTGGGCTAAAGGTTGACATCTGAAAAATTGCATTACTTTGCAGAAGAGAAATTTCTGTCTTCTAGTGAAATTTCAGGTCATGAGGGCAAGTAATTTTCACAATCTTCAATGGGAGCCAGTGAAATATGAACTTCATTGTCACCTAGCCCCAAAGCGATAAGATAAAATGAGCTGATACATCATTTGCTGTGGTTTTATCATCTCTCTCAGTAATTGGAAGAGAAAACCTAAGAGTGTATGTGTTTGTATGCTCCCCTCTTGCTCCTCCCAGCTGCCCCATCATCCACTCCCAGGCTAAAACCACTTTAGCCCAATCAATACAGAGGTCACATAGCATTTTATTTATATATTTAAAATTTTTCATACTGACTAAGCTGCCAAGTAGAACATTAGAGTAATGAATATGTTTAATTGAATTTTTCACCCATGAAAATGCTAAGAAGAATACTGTACTGCATCACAGAACTAGTAAGCAGAAGGAGGAAATTTACTATATAGATGAAAAATATCAAATGACTCATAATTAATTTAAAAGGTAATTTTCTCTGTATTCATAACTTTTATACTTTTGTTGTCATTGTTCTGTTCTTTTCCAAGTTTGGGGACATTCTGTGTGTTCATGGATATATATTAAATAACAAAATTACCATCTTAAAATTTCTACCAGAGTCAAGTATATGCCATTTTTCAATTCAAAAAGACCTCTAAGTTTTGTTTTAAAAATATATCTTTAAAAACTTTACTAACATTTATATAGTTGATGATGAAGTACATCCTTAAACCAACTGGAATTCAGTATTAGAATAAATTTAATGCTGTGCTTTGGTATCAAGCTTCAGAGAAAATTACATGCAGCAAAATCCAAAAACTATGTTAATAATAGAGTGGTACAAATTTAAAATACTCGATTAAAACTACTTTAAACTGTTTTGGTAAAATTGCAATTATCGTAAATAAAACATATTTGCACATGTATTTAGTGGTGAGTTGATAGACTATTTTTAGACTAGTGTCTATTTTTTAACATGTGTTTTCATTTTAAATATATTTCAAATATTTACTGTTTTCCCATGTTAAGGTATAATCCTTGTGACTAATTTATAATTTTGTTCCATGAAAATGGGATATGAATATTTTCTACCTGTGGTATCATTATTTAACTGATGGCATGATTAGTTTATATTTTGTATGCTAAGTTTAAAATGTTTTTCTTCATGTTAAATATATATCCATATACTTTGGAAATGGTTTTGTTGTGAAATTTTAAGTTCTATTGTTTGTATATTTTATCTAATTTTACTTTTATTATTGAATTCTTCAGAAATCAGTGTGGAATTCTCTGAAGGAGTAAAACCTCTCCAAACATTGGTGAATATTTGGGACTAAGATATGCAGTGCTAGCTGTAAACATTAAGAATAGTGTTTCTAAAAACACCTTTTATTGATTCTGTATGTGCAGACTCCCGTGTAAATATTTCTTATTTTTGAGGTTAAAACATTTGATCACTTTTTAGTATCTTTCCCTTTAAAAAGAATTTGAAAACATTTTATATTTATTGAGGGTAGATTTTGAAAACAAAACCTTTTTTTACTTAAGTGGAACAAATATGGCTATATTTTCAGAGACTATTTTAAATCTATTTTTTGAACATACCTAATATTCAGTAAATAAGAGTATCTTGCAGTTGGGCAATAAATGCAGGTTTCTTTTTTATTCTTTCATGAGGATGAGAAAGCAGGAGAAAGTGTTATTTGGATAAATTCATTAGCTTTTCAAAATGAATGGTTAAAGGTGAAAAATACTTTGCTTTCAAGCCAATTAATGCAACAGGGTGAAGAAATTTTCCCACGTATTCATAGTATACTATTTGAAGTGTAGAATAAAAGCTGTGTACTATTCAGGCAAAATAATAAATCCTTTTTCAGAGTCACAATTTTCAGATAAAAATTTTAAAGAAAATATGTTTGATATTTTTAATGTAAAGAAATAGTATGTATGCTTTTATATGTGTGTGAGTATATATACATGTATATATTAAATACTGATTTCTTTTTTTCCTCTCTACAACCTTATGTCAACATTTAACCAATAAACTATCTTTGTTCAAACAAATTATTAAAATATGAAAGTTGAATTCACTAATAATAATACTAACGATATGAAAACAAGGTGGTAAACATTCAAAGAGAGTGCTGAGGGCTTAAGCTTTCAAGCTATTCAAGACTTGTGGTCGTAACTGCAGAGCAATGGTAATGATACGGTTTCCATAGCAACTGATTCATTGGAGGGCTAGACCTCTGTCTAGGGTGCTGTCAGTGTATGTAGAGTTTCAGTGAACAGAAAGTCCCAAAGAAGGGTCTGCTTCTACCTAATCCAGTTTTAATTGAACTCTAGAGACTTTGAAGTGAAGCCTCAGACCAGGAATATACCAGTCCAATAAGAAATAAACCTCTTGCTGAGCTAGGCCTCAGCTGCTTTTCAGTACTGACACCTTTTCCTAATGAATACTTAAAAGAAATGTTATTATATCAATTTCAGCTAGTAATTCTGTTAGTTAAGAGAGTCTTTGTTTCTATTTTAAATCCCACTATCTTGACCATAAATGTAGAATTTCATTTGTTACTTTTTTTTTAAGTCAGTCTAATTTTTTGTGTGTAAGATTTTAAATTTTGATAGCTTTGGCAATTTTAAATAATTTTCTGTCTCTCCTCCTGTTTCTTTTTCTCTAAGTTTTAAAACACTACTTTACCTGCTTATATTTAACTCTGATTGCACACTGTCATACATTCAGTATGATACCATTGATGTCAGGTTTGAAAACATGTAGAACAATTCTGGATATTATTTGTGGATGTGTATGTACTAATAGTATAAAAACTTACATAGGAATGTTAAACCTCAAAACACGGATAGTGATTGGCTCTGATGAAGGAGGAAAATGGGATCAGGAAGGGTTATACATGGGAATTTCAACATTATCTGTAATGCTTTATAAGTTTTTAAAATATATAGGACAGTGTGGCAAAATGTTAGAATTTTCTAAGTTTCAGTAATGGGTACGTGGGGCTTATGGCATTTTCTGTAGTTTTGCGTATGTTTGACATTTGGTAATAAAACAAATTTTAAAGGACCATACCACTTGCTATATTTCAAGTATATTTTTAAAATAACTATACTGCTTAAAGGAATGGGATATAAATTGAACTTTTTGATTGATTGGAAAACTATTACATGAAAAATCTTGTAAGAGTGTTTTAGTATACTTCTGCTAGTAATTGGAATAGTCTAGAAAATAATTAAATCTTTAGTTGCATGGCCATGATCTTGCAATGATTGGCATCACCATTATGAGCAACAATACTTGTTATATAGCTTTATAATATATAAGAGGTAGAATTTTCAGACCAGTGTGTGATATTTTTAGCATATGACAGAGCTTAAAGCCTAATGCTTTGTTGTTTGATTTTCCTCTTTCACTTTTTTTTTTTTTTTTTTTTTTTTTTTTTTTTTTCGGTACGCGGGCCTCTCACTGATGTGGCCTCTCCCGTTGCGGAGCACAGGCTCCAGACGCGCAGGCCCAGCGGCCATGGCTCACGGGCCCAGCCGCTCTGGCATGTGGGATCTTCCCAGACCGGGGCACGAACCCGTGTCCCCTGCATCGGCAGGTGGATCCCCAACCACTGCGCCACCAGGGAAGCCCCTCTTTCACTTTTAACACAAGTACAGGAAAACAAATGTAGTTGATTAAAATTTCTGATGAGTTGAGTTCTAGTTTAACAAACATTTAAACCCTTTTTTAGAAATGTGGCAATGTAGTATATAAGTAAGCTCTGGACATTTGGATTAGAAAACCTGGGAGGAGGCCAGACTGCCACTAACTTCCCAAGGGACATTGTATTAAGTATTTATCTTGTTTAAGTCTCATTTTCCTTATTAATAGTTGGATAGATTGGACTACAAGTGTTACAGAACATGTATTGGATTCTCTACTACTTGATAAGTTAAGTATGGCAAACTCAAATACCAATGGAAACTAGACAGATAGTAAATGAGTGAATGAGTGGAGACTATTTCAAAACCGAGAGTGCATGCCAGTTGTACTATGTGGCGTATATAGATCTAGGTTTGACAGATGCTCCAGTTTTTCCTTAGAAACCAGAAATCTGAATATTTATGTAAATAACCATTTTCTCAAGTATTTTCAACTACTTGAAATTTTGGGAAAATACCATGCGGCCCCCCCAAAATTAATGTGGATCATATATGGAATTCTGGTTGCCATTCATTGATTCATTTTAATCATTCAAAAACGTCTACTTTGTGTCAGACCTTGTTCTAGAAGATGGAAAGAGAGTGCATTCAAAGCCTTTGGTCTAATAGAACTTAGATTCTAATATTCTAGTGCTGAAGAGAGGCAATAGACAAGCAAGGAAATATTGTAATTTCTGGTGGTGATAAGTGTTACAAAGGAAATCTGATGAGTTTGGGGTGGGATGAGGCAGTAGTGGCAGAAGTGGGGTTTAGATCCTGTGGCTTCTCTAAGGAGGTGACATTTGAGCAGAAGTGTGACTGTGAGGGTGAGCCAGCCATACAAAGATCTGGGAGAAGAACATTCCAAGCAGAGGAGAAAGCAAGTATAAAGGCCCTGAGGAAGAATGAGTTGGGCTCATCAGACAGTCCCAGATGTAAGGCTTTATAAACAGTTATAAAGAGCTTCAGAGTTTATTAGGCGTATAATGCAGAGCCACTGGATGGTATTAAATATATGAGTATATGATCTGATTTATACTTAAAAAGTTATATTTTTTTGGCTTCTCTGGTCATAGTAGATTCTCCAGGTAAGATTAGAAGGAGAGAGACCAGTCAGGAGGCCACTGCAGACTCTGGAGCCTTGGAGCTACTGGTTGTGGTCGGAGAAAGGGGTGCATGTAACCTCTGCTTTAAGAAACTATTTGAGAGTAGAACCGATGTTTTGTCCTCTTTTTTTCTCCTAATTTCTCTTGATCTTACTTATATAGGTATTGATTGTATGAAAGAGATAGTGGGATTTTCTCTATCACCTGTTTTAAAGCTGAAAGTGTGATTAGTTGTTTGGGACTTTGAATTGTTGTCTTGTTTTTTCAAAAAACACCGAGCCTAAGAATTGTACCCAGTCTTTCATTTCTAGATTGTGTGGTACCAGAAATAGAATAATTTCTGTAGAAAAATCTAAGTACATATTTAGTGAGTTAAATAAGGTTGCTCTCTTTTTTTTTTCCCAAAAAAATCCTCTGTATTTTGCATTGAGGAATGTAGTTTTTTTACAATTAAGATCTAGAAAATGGAAATCAAAAATGAACATTTACGTAGGATACATTCTTACTATTCATTATTTTTCCTCTCTTTGTTTATCCTGTCTTTGTCCTTACAGTGCAATATCATAATCAAATGTCATTTTATTTGTATTTTTTAATGGTGGTTACTTTTGAGAAATTTATCTTAGTTGTTTAACTTAATTTGCTGTCACGGATTTTCATCAGTGTTTGATTGCAAATACATCTCATTTTCTTCATTAATATTCTGTGACGTACTAGTGTGGAGAAATTCCAGTTCTGGTTTTCATTTAACACCTTCATAATTAAGCTTTTGAAATGAACTTTTTAAAAAACAAAACTTGAATAACAAAGCAACAAAGTGGCTTAGGACTAAAGACAGGATTACTTTGAGTTGGCAAAGATTCTAAGCCATTGCGTCTGTCACATGGGATGACAAGAATTGTAACAAGTCACTCTGACAACCTCCTACTCCATAGAGAGATTACGCTGAGTTCATTCGCAGGTTTGTGTTTAGCCTAGCTGACAAGATGATACTTAACCTCTCATACAGTCAGTCTTTGTGCTTTCTGAATGAGTGACTGTTGCCTTAACAGTGACCTTATAAGTGTGATTTTTTGAAGTTATGAACTTAAATTTGTAATTTTAAAGTATGCAAAAAGTATTTCTGGTTATGTTATAATCATATTATATGAAACTGAATTTTATATGTCATCTGTTAGCATGTAGGACATTCTTTTGAGGTCTTCTTTTTAAGGGTTGTCTAAAATTTTGCTTTGTATAATATGATTCAAAAATCAATCAATCAGTAATGCAATATGTATTTACTGAAAAGCAGTAGACTACATCATTGCTTTAAAAGGCCCCCAAATATATTTATAACTAGATGTGTTACAGTTTTGTTCTGCTTTTTCATTTAAACATCTTTTTTCATGAATTGCAATCTATTTTCTTAGTCACCCTCCAAATTATTTCAATAACTATTCAGTTCTTAGAAATTATTTTTCTTAATAGGGACTTTTCTGTTTAATTGGGGGGAAGAACAAAAAAATTCTATTGTTACTTACTCTGGATTCTTTTTTTCCTCACTAGATCCTGGCATATACAGAAGGGCTGCATGGAAAGTGGCTGTTCACAGAGATACGATCGATCTTTTCTCGTCGTTATCTTTTGCAAAATACAGCCCTGGAGATCTTTATGGCAAACAGAGGTAATACGTTGCAGACGTATATTGTTACAAAGCTAAGCTCCATCTCCTTAAGATTTCATTTTGAACATACCATATTGTTTCCATTTAGACAGAATTTTGTAGCCCACTCTCTGTCCTACTGACCTCTTTTTGAACCATGTGCATCTTCATGGTTTTTCCCCCTTTGGTCACTCTTAGAAATATCTGTAGTAATTTATTTTTCTGGCCAAATCACAAATTAGTGCAGTGCTTTATAAATATGGGGGATAACTACCCATTTAATCATTCGTAGAGTTTTCATATTGCTCTGATGCTTAAACTCCTTCTGGAAGGTGGTTTCATTTCGAGAGGGGAGAGGGCAATCAAATGATTCATACATTTATTTAATTTTTTGTCTAATCTATTGCCATTTATAAAGGGACCATCAGAAAATGGTACTGAACTGTCCTGGTTGCTTTGTATTACATCATTCTTCAAAGAACTAAAATTCGATTTGTGGGTTTAGAATTGAACTTGGTGAAATTCATTAAGACAAAAAAGAGAGACAAGGTGAACTTGAAGGAAAAGCATCATTGGGTATGAGTGGAGGCATACAAGGAGAATATGTGAAAGCTTGTGATTTATTGTACATACTCATTTCATTTAAATAGATTTAAGTTTTCTTATTTTCTCTTTCTATAATCTACAAGTTATCATTTTAAAAATCTACACATAATGTATATTCCATACATATTTTCTTTTCTAATGAAATCATGTGTTTTAGGGAACGCAGATTTTTTTAGGAAAAGATGCTTTTCCCTTCCATATTTGGTCTTCTCCCACACACATACCTCTTTTTCTAATGTAAACATTATTCGTCCAGGCAAATAATCAAGTGAATGTTTCACACTTTAGTTCAGTCTGCATTCTTGCTGTCCCAAAGGTGTTTTGACCTTACAATATTTATTACTTGCTCATCTTCATTTATTTTCCTTCTTTGAAATTTCTCATGCATCCTTGCTTTGCATCTTTGTTTTTCTATTGCCTTTCCCTCATGGCCTTGGTCACCTGCCATAACCTGAGTTTTTCCTTTCTTTCCCCCCTGTATTCAATGTAATAGTGGATATGTAAGAAAGGCATATTAAAAAGTTATGTTGGATATGTATATGACAGTTCTAAATATATTTTAGGTGTTTAGTGAATGATCATATAATTATTTACCTAAAACATGTTATAAAGCCTGTGTTTAAAAATTGCACTAACACTGATAAAATTTTTTGGCTCATAGTATTTTTTTAGGCTAGGTGGAGAAGAAGGATCATCTTCTAGATGAGTACTTGTAGATTATTTATGGTTCTGATACAGAAGTTAATATAATTAAAATTTCAAGACTAACCAAATTAATATCTTCTAAATTCTCTGTCATGATTTTATGACTTTGTTATTTTCATATTTTTTAAGGATAAAAATTTATATATGACTGTCATAAATTAACATTTATATGCTGAATATATTTATATATATGATATACATTTATTGATATTCTCAAAATGTGTAATTGTTGAGATAGAAATGATTAAAAAGCATTTAAATTGATTATTGACCAGAGATGGAAAATTTTTCTTCAGGTCACACATTTTTCTGGATTATAGGAACATACAAAGCATAAACATGTAAGGATTGTAAAGAGAATATTTTTTTAAGCTGTTGATTATTAGTAGTAAGTACAGCTGACAATTTATTAGCTGTATATGTAGACTTTTGGGTATTAGATTGTTAAATATATAATCTTAAAATTTTAAAGGCCTTTATAGAAATTCACAGATATATTTTTAACTTGCTAAAATTCAATTTTGCAAATTCGAAGTTGTAGCAAGATAAAATCTCAACTTCATGTCACATTAATGCAACAATAGTTGTTATTAGTTCTGACAGTATTTAGAGAAGGTACTGTTTGTGGTAGTTCATGAGTAAAATGAGTATCATCACCAGCATATTAATGCTAAAACTTGATATATACTATAATAAAAGTAATACAGTAAGAATTCTATTTAAAAGATACCTGAACTAAGAGTAAACATTTTATTGGACCAAGAAGTCAGTTTTCCAGAAAGAAAATCATATTTCATTCTAACTTTAAAAAATTATTTTTCCTAGTTGCTATAATGTTCAACTTCCCAGACCCTGCAACAGTAAAGAAAGTGGTTAACTATCTACCTCGTGTTGGTATTGGAACCAGTTTTGGATTGCTTCAAACCAGGTGCTGTTTTATATGTGAAAAATATGGAAAATAATCTATATTAATATTTGTTCTAATTTGTTTTGAAATGTATGACCTGTTTTATGCTTCATTGTAAATGATGATTATTAGTGTACTGTTTTAAGTCAACTGAACTTCTGTCTGAAGAAACTAGAAAAAGAGGAACAAATGTAAATTAAACTAATCTGAAAAAAAAATAACAAACAAAGGCAGAACATCAATGAAAAGGAAAAGAAAAACAATAAAGAAAAATCAATGCAATGAAAAATTGTTTCTCTGAAAAGGTTAATAAGGGTAATAAATATCTATACCAGACTTCTGAAAAAAAGAAGATACAAATTGCCAATATCAGAATGAAAGAAGGGGTATCAGTACAGATCCTATAGATATTTTTTAAAATATAAGGAAATATTATGAATAAAGTTGTGCCACTTAGACAACTTAGATGAAATGGGCAGATTCCATGAAAGAGACAAACTGTCAAATCTCACTAACGAAAATGGATAACTTTAATAACTCTACAGAGGAAATTGAATTCGTAGCTTAAAATCTTCTAACAGAGAAAATTCCTAACTCAAATGGTTTCACTGGCAAATTCTATCAAATGTTTAATGAAGAAGTAATATAATTTCTGGGAAAACTCTTACAGATAATAGAAAAGAAGGATAAGTTTCCCAAGTAATTCTGTGAGGCCAGCATTACCTGAATTCCAAATCTACAAAAAGGCATTACCAGGAAAAGGAAACTAAAGACCATCTTGATTGAAAAGGAAGAAATAAAACTGTCTTTATCAGTATATATACATGACTTAATGTGAAATTACCAGGGAAACTGCAAAATTTTTAAAAAGAAGAAAAGCTATTAGAACTCATAAACAACAAATGTAAAATAGATAGGTAGTGGGAAGCAGCTGCATAGCACAGGGAGATCAGCTCCGTGCTTTGTGACCACTTAGAAGGGTGGGATAGGGAGGGTGGGAGGGAGACACAAGAGGGAGCGGATATGGGGATATATGTATACATATAGCTGATGAACTTAGTTATACAGCAGAAACTAACACAACATTGTAAAGCAATTGTACTCCAATAAAGATGTTAAATATATATATATATATAAAAATCGGGGAAAAAACCCTCATAAAAGAGTTTAGCTATTTTGTAGCATATATAATTTTATTCCTGTATACTAGCGATGAACAATTGGAAATTGGATATATTTGAAAATATATTCTTAAGTCTTGTTCACTGAAAACTATAAACACCGTTTAGGAAAATGAAAAAAACCTAAAAATTGAAAGTTGTACTATACCATGTTCATGAACTGGAAGACTCAATAGAAGTAAGATGTTAGTTCTCTCCAAACAGATCTATAGGTTCAAAGCAGTCCTATCCAAAATCCTAAAAGGCTCTTTTGAAGAAATTGAAAAGCTGATTGTAAATTTAAATGGAAATGCAAATATCTAGTATTGCTAAGACAATTTTGGAAAAGAAAAAGTTGGAGGACTTTATCTGATTTTGACTTAATATAAAATTAAATTAACTAGTGTAGTTTGGTAGTTTTGTAAAATAGACTTATAGAGCAATAGAATATATTAGTGTCCAGAAATAGGCCCATACATAAATGGTCAATTTGATTTTCAACAAAGGTATCAAGATATGTCCATGGGAAAAGATAGTTTCTTCAACAAATGGTGATCAACAATTGCATATCCATATGCAAACAAAACAAAACAAAACAAAACAAAAAAACCCCACCTCATCCTTTATCTCAAAATGTAACATATGAACTCAAAATGTAACATAAATTAACTCAAATTAACTCAAAATGTAATATATCCTAAATGTAAGTGCCAAAGTAAAACTTCCTAAAGAAAACATAGGAGAAAAATCTTTGTGACCTTGAGTTAGGCAAATATTTCTTGGATAAGATTTTTTAAAGAATCATCAATTGGCCTTTCAAATTAAAAATATTTGCTTTTGAAAGACACTCTTAAGAAAGTGAAGTGATATGCTCTAGGCTGGGTTAAAATATTCAAATTATATGTGACAAAGGATTTATATACAGGATATATAAGAAACTCTTACATTTAATTACAAGACAAGCAATCTGTTTTTAAAAAATAGGTAGAAGATTTGAACAGATATTTCAGCAAAGGATACAAATATTAAACACATGAAATGATGCCAAACATCATTAGTAATCAAGGAAATGCCAGTTAAAACCACAGTGTGATCTCATGGCACACCTATTAGAATGACTTTTTAAAAACTGATAACAACAAGAGCTAATAAGAATGCAGAGTAACTGGAACTTCACATGTTGTTGATGGGAAAGTCAGCAGTTTTGCGGTTTCATATAAAATTAACCATACACTTACCATACATCCCAGTAGTCTCACTCAAAGGCATTTACCCTAGAGAAATGAAAATATGTATATTCATGTATGACCTATTCACAAATGTTTATAGCAGCTATATTCATAGTCACAAAAAATTGGAAATAGCCAACATGGTCCTCAACTAGTAAATGGACGAATTATGGTACATTCAACCATACAACAGGATATACTGCTCAACAATAAAAAGGAATAAGCTACTAAAATACAGAACAAGGCAGATGAGTTTAAAAAGTATTATGCTAGATGAAAGAAGGCAACACAAAAGATTACATTCTGTGTGATTCCGTTTATATGACCTTTTGGAAAAAATAAAACTACTTGGACAGAAATCAGATAAGTGGTTTCAAGAGACTGGAGGTGAAGAGGGAGGATTAGTTACAAAGGAGGGTGTGAGGGAACCTTTTGATAACATGGAAATATTTCCTGTCTTGATTGTTGTGGTGTTACACAACTCTCTTTGTTTGGCAAAACTCATTGCATTGTATACCTAAAAAAGGATGAATTTTATGCTATGTAAAGAAATCAGTAAACCTGATTTTCAAAAACAGAAAAAGATAAAGAATGTGAAATCAATATACAGTATCAGTAGCTCTAAAACTATGCTAGTAGGAATGCAAATTCATTTAGTCACTCTGGAAAATTTGCCAGATTTCTTATTAAGTTAAATATACACTTAATTTATGTCCTGTCAGTTCCACTCCTAGGTGTTTACCAAGAGTAATGAAATATATGTACACACATTCACTTGTAAGCAAATGTTATTCATGTAGTCCCAAACTGAAAACATTTCTAGTTCCATCAACTGTAAATGGATCAATAGATTGCACTACATCCATGCAATGAAATACTACTCAGAAATAAAAAGGAATTGAGTACTGATACATGCAACAACATGGATGACTCTCAGAAACATTGTGCTGAGTAAAAGAAGTTAAGTACCGTGGGCTACGTACATCATAGCCATGGGCTATGATTCTACTTAGATGAAATGACTGAAAAATTATGTGAAATTATATGATTCTATTTAAATGAAATTGTTGAAAAAACAGAAGCATATAGTGACAGAAAGCAGATCATTGGTTGCCAGGAGCCAGACACTGGGACAAAGGAATTACCTTTTTGGAGTCTTTCTATGATGGTTGGTTACAGAAATAGGTATATTCAAAACTTACTAAACTACACACTTAAGTTTAGTAAATGTTATTATATTAAATTTTATCTCAGCACAGATCATAGAAAAATAGACTCTCTGTATTTAAAATATCTAAGTTACAAAAGTGCTTATTACATACCCATTTTCAAATGTACCATTATTTAACACGTATGATAAATCAGATTAAAATTTTTAATCATTTTGAAAAAAATGATTAGACTTTGCTTTATTATGTCATATTTGTTGTAATTTTTTCTCTGTTGATGTAAATATCGAATCCATATATTAAGGATTTTGAATACAACACAGTTAATTAAAACTTTTATCTTTAACCTCTGGTAAATCAGAGTTCAAATATTAACTTTGTGTATACATATGGACTTAATAACTAGTATTTATATTGTTCAAAGTAACTTAATAAGTACTTGAATGTTAAAATGCCAAAAAGCATCTCTCACAGTACAGGGACTTGGGAGAGTTTGGGGTCATACCTCTCTTTCCTATGTGCTTACCAGTTGTCTATGTTTAAATAGCACCATCATCAACTGTTTTCTTTCTTGGTAGGTGTTAATGCTTCATCAGTACAATTTAGTTAACTAATTTAAGAACTAGGAGGAGAGTTAACACTGGGATTTTTCTATTGATTGAAATGTATTAGCAGTAGAAACTTAGAGTTTACTTTTAACATACCTAATTTTGTGTTGATTTTGATTAGTGTTTATTTCAATTTTTTTAGTTAGTATCTTATTACAAATGCAATTGAGATAGAATCAACAAATAATAGGATATTAGCAGGAGCTGCAGTTATCCTAGGCTGGAGGACTTTCTAAGAGGATGCATTCCCATGCCCATTGGCAGTTGGACTCAGTTCTGCACCAAGTCTTCCTCTCCATAGGCTGCTTTTGAGTGACTATATGACTTTCCCCAGAGCAAGTGATCCTAGAGAGAATGACAGAAGCCCCAGTGTCTTCTTATGACCTAGCCTTGATAGTCACACGCCATCATTTCTGCTACATCTTATTTGTTACAAGTGAGTTATTAAATATAGCCCAGGCTCCATGGCAGGAGAATCAAGTTCCACCTCTTGAAGAGAAAATATCAAAAAATTCGTGGACATGTAACAGGTTACAACTTCTATGTAAACAGGATACATAAAGAGGCCCTTCTGGTTTATTAATCATAGTTGCTTTACAATCCCAGTAAAGCTTTTGATTCAATAATTTTATAATTTAATGAGGAATTTCAGGGTTCAGGGGGAAGCAGCTCAGAATGGCATAGTATATTTCCTTACCTTAATAAAAAATTCTACTGATTATCTCTCTATTGTTTTTAAAGATATATTTATTTATTGGCTACGTTGGGTCTTCGTTGCTATGCGCGGGTTTTCTCTAGTTGTGGTGAGCAGGTGCTACTCTTGTTGTGGTGTGCGGGCTTCTCATTACGGTGGCTTCTCTTGTTGCAGAGCACAGGCTCTAGGTGCGTGGGCTTCAGTAGTTGCGGCATGTGGGCTCTAGAGCGCGGGCTCAGTAGCTGTGGCGCACAGGCTTAGTTGTGCTGCAGCATGTGGGATCTTCCCGGACCAGGCTTGAACCTGTGTCCCCTGCATTGGCAGGCGGATTCTTAAGCACTGAGCCACCAGGGAAGTCCTTACTGATTATCTGTTTATTTTAAAAGGAGTTTTATGTGTTGTCATACTTAGGAACTCTTTGTAATGTTTTCCCACAGTTAATGAAAGCTGAAAGTCTTAATTTATTAAGTCAGTCAGTTAAATAGATCTTCAGCACTTACAGTGTATCAATCACCCAGTAATGTACAATATAAATATCATCTTGCCCACAAACATTTAAACAAATATGTAAATAAAAGAAAAAACCATGTAAGTGAAGGAAGGATGTTTTAGGTATTTTAATAGTGGTTAGTGGAGATGGAGTGCTTTGGATAAAATGGTCAGAAATGTCTTCCTATGTGACTTTAAATTTTGATTTGAAGGACTGGAATCAGCTAACCTTTGTAAGAGTGAATAGCATGTGTAAAGGCCCTGAAACTTCCAGTGTTTTAAGGAATGTTGGAAGGCAAGTATCACAGGCACTTAGTGATTTCAGGAAGATAGTGTGTCAGTTTGGAGGCGGGAACTTATTGTAGAAATCGAAGTGAAATGTAGTATCATTGAAGAGAGACATCTTTTTTTTTGGGGGGGGGAGTATAATTGCTTTACAATGTTGTGTTAGTTTCTGCTTTACAGCAAAGTGAATCAGCTATTTGTAAACATATATCTCCTCCCTCTTGAGCCTCCCTCCCACCCGCCCCCCCATCCCTCCCCTCTAGGTCATCACAGGAAGAGAGACATCTTGTTTAGAGACTTTAAGGAGATACAATTTCTGTGACTTGGAGATTAGCTAAATTTGGAGGACGATAAAAAGGGGAGGCATCCAGTGTGTCTCCCCAAGTTTCAGCTTGAACTGCTCAGTAGCACAGACTGAGATGGGGAACACCGTAGAAGGAGTACCTGTATGCATCTACCCTCCCATAACCCCCATGGTTGGGGTTGGGGGGGCAGAAGTGAATGAACTGAAAAGGAGAAGGTTAGTTTTAGATCTGTTAAAATTGAAACCCCTGAGAGATGTCTAGACTGAAATGTTGAATAGGAAGTTAGATATAAGAAGGTATGGCTAGAGCGCAAATGAAAAGCGTAGTAATTGGGAGTCATTACCATTTAGATGAAATTTGAAGCCTTGAGAGGAAGTGAACTCACCTGGGGAGAGACATAGAATGGGCAGGAGAAAAGAGGGCTGCATTCTGAGGAAATGCAACATTTAAATGTTAAGTAAATGAAAGAGAAAAAACAAAACAAAAACAGAAAGGCCTTGAAAAATGGGAGATCCAGGAAAATGTGATGCCAAAGAATGAGAGTATTTCAAGAAGGTAAGATGTGATGAAAAATCAGTAAGACGTAGACTGAAAAAAGGCCATTGCATGTAGCAACAGCAGTTTTTGGCTGCCAGAGGTTGATTGTTGTGTTTGTCTATTCAGTATCAACAAGTTCTAGTTGGCAAGCAGGCCCTTGAATTTTGTTGCAGCCTTTGGGCTGTCTCTCTTGGTTCTGGTTTAGGTGTGAGACTTCTGACTTCTCAGTCAATAGGACATGAGTAGGTAGAGATATTTGGATTAAATCATGACCTACTACTGTTGGCAAATGTCAGGAGAATTAATCCTACTATCACTCATCTACCTGTAGCTCTTGATCTGGAATATTCTCTCTGACACTTTATGAGTGCTTGACAGTATAAGCATATACACATCAATACCAGTTATAAGCCATAACAACATACTGAACCAACCCAAAGTTTCTACCTACAATATCATTTTAGTTTTCTCTTCACTAGTTTTGCCCAACCCTATCACTTGATTCAGGCTTTTTTTTTTTTTTCCTGTAAGGGAACACTAATCAAGGAGTTTAACACATAAATAATCAGAGGTTATAACAGCTACCAGGAGATCATATTATCTTGCAGTTTGAAGCTTGGTGTGAAGTACATGGATGAGGTTAGGATGAGCAGAGGTTAGGCCATAGGGGGTGACTGGAGTGGTAGGAGGGCTTTTTTCTCCTTTTATTTCTTGCTCCATGGTCTGTACCAGTTTCTCCCCTACATACCTCCCTGCATTTAGAGTGCCTGGGCTTGGGAGCTCCTTTTTTTTTTGTTTCCAGACATGCTGCTGCAGCTCTTCAGAGTAGCCCTTGGTGCTTCTGGTAACTTCTGCACTCAGCAACTCCTCCTACAATGGTACAGAGAAGGACAGTGATTTGGGTTTCTGTATCCAAGAGAGCTATAACATATCAAAATTTATGGGATGCAGCTAAAGTAGTATTCAGGGGGAAATTTTATAGCTTTAAATACCTATATCTGAAATACAGAAATGCCTAACATCAGTAACCTAAGCTTCCATCTTTAGAAACTAGAAAAAGAAGAAGAAGCTAAATGGAAAACAAGTAGGAAAAAATGACTAAAGAAAATTAGAGCAGAAATCAATGAAAAACAGACAAAAAACAATAAAGAAGATCAATTAAACAAAAGCTGATTCCTTAAAAAGCTCAATAAAATTGACATTCTTTTAACTGCCTAACTATGAACAAAAGAGATAGTATGAATTACCAAAGTCAGAAATGAAAGAAGGGACTGCACTGCTTACCATGTAGAAATTAAAAGGATTAAAAGGAAATATCCTGAACAGCTTCAGCCTACAAATTAAGACAATTGAGATGAGATGGGTAAATTCCTAGAAAGACAGAATTGTCAAAACTGACTCAAGAAGAAATTAAAATTCTGAATAGACCTATAACAGGTCCATTGAATTAGTAATTTAAAAACCTTCCCACAAAGAAGAGTCAAAGCCCAGATGGCTTTACTGGTGAATCTTATCAAATAGATAAATTAGAAAAGATATCAATCTTTCATAAACTCATCCTCAAGACACAGGAAGAAGAAACACTTTCTAGCTCATTCTATGAGGCCATCTTTACCCTAATACCAATGCTAGGCAAAGACATCGCAAGAAAAAACAAGCTAGCAAGAGAAAACTGTAGACTAATATCCCTAATGAACATGTATTCAAAAATCCTTTACAAAATATTATCAAACCAAATCCAGCAATATACAAAAAGGATTATAAAGTAGCCATGTGGGTTTTATCACAGGAATGCAGATTGGTTTAAATGTGAAAATCAATTAATGTTATGCATGAAGTTAATAGAATACAGGACCAAAAAAAAAAAAAACCCACATGATCATCTCAGTAGACACAGAAAAAGCATTTGACAAAATGAAACATGCATTCATGACTAGAAAATCTCAACTGACTAGAAATATAAGGGAATTTCTACAAACAGATAAATAGCAACCATCAAAAACCCACATAACATACACTGTACTTAATGTTGAAAGACTGAATGCTTTTCCTCTAAGGTCAGGAAGGCTAGGATGTCTTCCATTGTCACCACTTCTATCAATATTATATTGATATATAATGTGTGCTAAGCCTGTGTGATAGGAAAGGAACAGAAGGGAAAAATCAAAGGCATCCAGATTGGAAAGGGAAATGTCTTTATTCCTAGATGACAAAAGACATGTACAATTTTTGCAATGAAAAGTATAAAACACGGCTGTTAGAAAGTAAAGACAGACATCAATAAATGGAGACATTCCATATTCATGGATCAGAAGGTTCAATATGATTAAGATGTCAATTCTTTCTCAGTCTATAAACTTAATACAATTCCTGTCAAAATTTAGTACACTTTCTGGGAGAAATAGAGAAGCTGAAATACAGTGGATCTAGAATTGCCAAAACAATTTTGAAAAAGAACAACAAAATTACAGAACTTATACTATCTGATTTCAAAACTTACCATAAAACCATAGTAATCAAAATGTGTGCTATTTATACAAGGATAGGCACATAAATTAATGAAACTACATTGAGAATAAAGAAATAAACCCTTGCATTTATGGTCAGTGGCTTTTTAAGAAACGTGCCAACACAATTCAATGAAGAAAGGGTAATCTTTAAACAAATAGTACTGTAATGACTGGATAGTCACATGCAAGAAAATGAACTTCAACACTTACCACACACTGTTCATAAGAATTAAGGTGTGTCATAGACCTATATTTAAGATCTAAAACTAAAAAATTTCTCAAATAAAATATAGGATAAAAACTTTATCATCTTGCAGTAGGCAGAGAGTTCACATGTGACACCCAAAAGCATAATTCATAAAAGACAAAAATTGAGAAGACGGATTTAATCAAAATTTAAAATATTTGTGCTTTAAATATATCACTAAGTATGTGAAAAGGTAAGCCACAGACTGAGAAATATTTGCACATCATGTATTTGATAGACTTGTATCCAAAATGTATGAAGACCTTTGACAATTCAATAATAGGACAGAAGCAACCCAATTAAGGTAAAAAAGATCTGAATAGTAATTTCCTCAAAGAAAATAAACAAATGGCTAATTAACACATGAAAAGATGTTCAACAGTGTACATTAAAATTATAATAAGATACCATTTTACACTCACTAGAATGGCTATAATAAAAATTTCATACGATAGCAAGTATTGGCAGAGATGTGGAAAATTTGGAACATCATACATTGTTTGTTGGAATGTATAATGGAAGACAATTTGGCAGTTTCTCAAAAAGATAAATATTAAGTCAACAGACAACCTGGCAATTTCTCTCCTAGGAATCTACCCAAAAGAAATGCAACCATATGTTCAGCAACGACGTGTACATGAATGTTCTGAGTAGCATTTTTCATAATAGCTAAAAACTGGAATAATTTAAATGTCTATCAACTGGTGAATGGATTTTAAAAATGTGGTATATTCTGTATTCATACAATGGAATACTATTTACAGTCAAAAGAAATGAACTGCTCATACATGCTGCCACATTGATGAACCTCAAAACATTATGGTTAGTAGAAGAAGCCTGATGCAGAAGATTACATGATGTATGATTCCATTTATCTGAAATGTTCAGAAACGGCTAGTTCATAGAAACAGAAAGTAGATTGATAGTTGCCTAGAGCTGGGGATAGGAATAGGAATTAACTCTAAATAGGCACAAGGGAAGTTTTAGTGTTGATTAAAATGTTCCAGAATACAATGTGGTGATAATTGCACAACTCTAGAAATTTACTTTAAAAAATCATTGAATAGTACACTTACAAGGGTAACTTTTGTGTTACGTAAATTATACCTTTGGAAACAAAGCTTGAAAAAAATATGTATCTTGTCCTTAGTAGGAGGAAGAACTGTGACAGCATACTTCTCTGAGATTCTGGGCTCTGAATGTAGTAATTAATCCTCCCACCTATTTCCCACTGCTACTTAGTATTGGTCAGTTATATCCTTTGTTACTTACATTACATTAAGAAAACAGAAAACTTGGTCTACTATTAGGCTGTATAAAAGAATAATAGTTTCCCTTACCTTTATCTGAACCCACGAATGGACACCTGAGGAGCTGGGATCCTCTTTCCCCTATTACAATGGGTATACAAAAATAATGTTTAAATTTGCAATGTACAAATATGCTGTCTTTAAGAGATGACTATTTAAACTGATAAAGATGTGAATACAATTTTATGTGTATTACTTAGTTACTATAATTCCTTTTGTATCAGTAAGGCAGTGAATTATTAATCATATTGTCATTAATCAACATTTATGGAGCCTAGATATTATAATGGCTTTGTAATGACAGCTTATCTTGATGAATAGAATATGGGTAATAGACCTGTGACTCATCCAAATCATTCGTTTAACCATTAATTATAGATTGAAACATCTCTAGCATTCGTTAGTATAACATGAATAGAATGTCTCAGAATAATACAGATGCCATTTTGAACGAGCACAGAAGTCATGATTTATTATTGATCTAATTAATCTTAAGTTTAATTTGATTCTATATCAAATTCTTTTTCTTGCAGGCGTATCTCATTAGCTAGTCCTCGTCAACTTTTTAAAGCTTCTAATATGACCCAGCGATGGCAACACAGGGAGATTTCAAATTTTGAGTACTTGATGTTTCTCAACACAATAGCAGGTAATTTAAGCTCACATGTTGATGTATTTCAAATGATAAATTATTAATAGTGATATGATTAGATTATTTTGAGTATTTGTATAAATAGAGTCATTCCATGTAAAGCTAAAGGCATAAGCAAGCATACAAAGATGGGAAGAAATGCAGTATAGCTAAAGAACAATTAATGGTATAGTGTGTGTGTGTGTGTGTGTTTTTGCGTGTACATAAAATATATATTCATAAAGGTATAATGAAAAAGAAAACTAGAAAGGTACTTGGAGACATTATGCAAGATTTTTTTGTCAGTTTGAGGAATTGGCAGTCAACTTACAGGGAAACGTTTGAAAGTTTTTGAACAAATGAGTAATATCAGAACTGTATGAAAAGTTGGAAGCAGTATGAAGGATAAATTATGGTGCAGAGAATCTACGTAGAGAGCAGAAGTTAGGAAGCAATTACATATAAAAAGTAATGAGGGCCTGCATTAGAGAGGTGACAATAGGAATTAAAACAAAGGATTAGATAACACAAGAATTGGGCTTCCCTGGTGGCGCAGTGGTTGAGAATCTGCCTGCCAGTGCAAGGGACACGGGTTCGATCCCTGGTCCTGGAAGATCCCACATGCCGCGGAGCAACTAAGCCCATGTGCCACAACTACTGAGCCTGTGCTCTAGAGCCCATGAGCCACAACTACTGAGGCTACGTGCCGCAACTACTGAAGCCCACCCACTTAGAGCCTGTGCTCCACAACAAGAGAAGCCACCGCAATGAGAAGCCCGCACACCACACAAAGAGTAGCCCCCGTTCACCGCAACTAGAGAAAGTTTGTGCGCAGCAACAAAGACCCAATGCAGCCAAAAATAAATAAATTAATTAAACAAACAAAAAAAGATAACACAAGAATTTACAAGGTACAAACCATTTGCCATGCAGCCGACTGAATGTTGGGATTAAATGAGAAAGATGTGTCAGAAAAGACTTCCAGGCTTCTGCTCTAAATCATGAGGAAAATGGTGGTGCAATTAAAGGGAGAAGTCAAAAAATTGATCTAGAGAAAGATGATTTTCCTGTGCTAGCAAGACATCCAAGATAAGATATCAAAAAGAATTGTTGGAGTATAGGTTAAGTGAGGGTATTTGGAGCTTAGAGATAGGACATTGGATTTCATCTGCATAGAGAGGAAATCACCAAGAGAGAGAGTTGAGATTACCAAGCCAGGTGATATAGAAAGCAGTGAGGTAAGGTCTGGGGAATGCACTTGAGCATAACAAAAAGAAAGAGGGAAAGTTATTAAAGAAGAGAAGAGAATGACTGACCCCAGAGTTTATAGACTTAGTAGGAGGAGAACTAAGGTGAAGCAAATGTCTTGAGATACAAGGGGAAAGGGAGAAAGGCCTTGGCCACTGTATTAGATGTGATGGAGAGGTAAGGGAGAATTAAGAGTGAGTACAGGCCATGCCTTTGGCTTTAACATCTCAGGACTTACGGGTTACTTTATAGGGGTTTGTTTTCTTTCTTTCTTTTTTTTAAATATTTATTTTATTTATTTGGTTGTGCCAGGTCTTAGTTGCGGCAGGCTGGCTCCTTAGTTGTGGCATGAGAACCCTTAGTTGCAGCATGCATATGGGATCTAATTCCCTGACCAGGGATCGAACCCAGGCCCCCTGCATTGGGAGTGCTGAGTCTTATCCACTATGCCACCAGGGAAGTCCCTAGGGGTTTATTTGCAAAACAAGCAAAATAGTTTGATTATAAGGACTGAATGGTTTGAGATTAAACGAGAATATTAGATGTAGATTACAGTTTTCTTGTGTAATAGTAAAGAGAGGGTGAGTTAAGGCAGTGGAGAGTAACTATGAAAGAGGAAGAGAGAGGAAAAGTAACAATTCACATTATGAGGGAGACCTGTTCAAGAGCTCAGGTGGAAGAATCATATCTCCCAGAGAATAAAGACACTGTTGGAAAAGTGGAGAAGAGAGGGCATAGTACGAAGAATTGGAAGTTCAGGGCTTACACTGAAAAAGTCTAAGATTCATCAGTTAGGAAGATAGTCATCTGAGGGTCCATTGAGGGAAAGGAATAAAGAAGGTTTGAACAGTTATGTGGAATTTAGTAGGGATTGTATAACTAGAGACTGAAAGGATTTTTAAGTAATAATGAGAGACAGGAAACTTATGTAACAAGTTTAAATGGGCATCTTTTGTACATGATAAATCAATGAACACCTAAATTGAATGCAGTGTAATAATTATGGACAGCATTTATGAAATGGTCTACTCTCAAATAACTTCTAGTGTGCCTATAGTGTCTTTTAAATATATCCCCTGTATATTCTCTTTAAAGAATAGAATCAATAATTTGTTTTGGATGGTTTTTACATACACTAGAGGCTGGGGTGGAGTCTCATGTTATTTAATATTTCTTTTACAGTGTTATCTGTGATACGTATAGGTTCTCATGATACCTGACACATTTCCCAAAAGACAGTCACTAGGCGTTCAGTAACTAAATATTGAATTTAACTTACTTAATAAAAGTCTGTTTACAGTGAGCAGGTACGTACTCTTTTTTTCGTAGATACAATAAACTTGATTATTTAAGCAGATAGGCTAAGAAGAGGATTTTACTGTTTACTAACATCTCAATCAGGAAAATGTGAGAGAATGGAGACATCAAAATAGACTGTTTTTTGCTGTTTAAGTTTGGTTATTTTTTTCTGGGAGAAGTTAAAATTGACAGAAATATGTAATGACATAAATACTTCTGAATTAAAATTGTCCTAGTTATTCATGTTTCCTAAGACTATTTCCAGGTCAATCAAGGAAGAACTCTGTTACTCTAATAGACCTCAAGCCCATGATGAATACAGTGAAATAAAATGTTAAAAGCATCAAATCAGGTTGTAGTCCTTGCTCTGCTCCGTCCAATCAGGGAACTATTTACCCTCTGCTCCCAGGTCTCTCAGGCAGCCACTCCCATGGGCACATGCCCAGAAGCTGCTCCTGCCCCACGCTCCCTCCCTCTGCCTTTCACTTCCCAGCTGCCAAGATCTTGGAAGCTTTGAAGCTCAGCAGAGAAGGCAAATTCATTGAGAACAGCCTGTAAAGTGTCAAGCAATATCCAGATATTACCAGCACTACGCCTGTCCCCTGCCTGAACCTGGGATTCTTCCACAGAGTGAGTGGTCCTGGGTCCTACATTGGCATTGCTCATTTGGTTGATGAAGACATATTGACAAAGTTGTTGTTGGTTATTCCCTTTTGCATTCTCACTAGCAATGCAAAAGAGGGACTGTTTCTCCACACTCTTGCCAACAGAGTATACTGTCAAGCTTTTGAACGTTTGCTAATATGGTACCACAGGACTGCCTGCTTGCTGAGACCCTCTGTGAAAGCTCCATACACCCTGGTATTGAGCTTTCTGAGGAGGTAACAGTATTCAGAGAGGGTCTTGGTGCTCCGACTGGGTGTCAGGCCTGTGCCTCTGAGGTGGGAGAGCCGAGTTCAGGACATTGGTCCACCAGAGACATCCCGGCTCCATGTGATACCAAACGGTGAAAGCTCTCCCAGAGATCTCCATCTCAAAGCTAAGACCCAGCTCCACTCAACAACCAGCAAGCTACAGTGCTGGACACCCTAAGCCAAACAACTAGCAAGACAGGAATACAACCCCACCCATTAGCAGAGAGGCTGTCTAAATTCATAAGGTCACAGACACCCCAAAACACACCACCAGTTGGGGTCCTGCCCAACAGAAAGACAGGATTCAGCCTCATCCACCAGAACATAGGCACTAGTCCCTTCCACCAGGAAGCCTACACAACCCACTGAACCAACCTTAGCCATTGGGAGCACACACCAAAAACAACGGGAGCTACGAACCTGCAGCCTGTGAAAAGGAGACCCCAAGCACAGTAAGTTAAGCAAAATAAGAAGACAGAGGAACACACAGCAGATGAAGGAGCAAGGTAAAAACCCACCAGACCAAACAAATGAAGAGGAAATAGTCTACCTGAAAAAGAATTCAGAGTAATGATAGATGACCCAAAATCGTAGAAATAGAATGGAGAAAATACAAGAAACGTTTAACAAGGACCTAGAAGAACTAAAGAGCAAACAGACAATGATGAACAGCACAATAAATGAAATTAAAAATTCTCTACAAGGAAACAATAGCAGAATAACTGAGGCAGAAGAACGGATAAGTGATGTAGAAGGTAAAATAGTGGAAATAACTACTGCAGAGCAGAATAAAGAAAAAAGAATGAAAAGAATTGAGACAGTCTTAGAGACCTCTGGGACAACATTAAACATACCAACATTCAAACTATAGGGGTCCTGGAAGAAAAAGAGAAAAAGGAAGGGACTGAGAAAATATTTGCAGAGATATTTGAAGTTAAAAACTTCCTAATATGGGAAAGGAAATAGTCAATCAAGTCCAGGAAGCGCAGAGAGTCCCATACAGGATAAATCGAAGGAGAAACACGCCAAGACACACATTAATCAAACTATCAAAAATTAAATACAAAGAAAAAATATTATAATTGGCAAGGGAAAAACAACAAATAACATACAAGGGAATCCCCATAAGGTTAACAGCTGATCTTTCAGCAGAAACTCTGCAGCCAGAAGGGAGTGGCAAGACATATGTAAAGTAATGAAAGAGGAAAACCTACAACCAAGATTACTCTACACAGCAAGGATCTCATTCAGATTCAACGGAGAAATTAAAACCTTTACAGACAAGCAAAAGCTAAGAGAATTCAGCACCACCAAGCCAGCTTTACAGTAAAAGCTAAAGGAACTTCTCTGGCAGGAAACACAAGAGAAGGAAAAGACCTACAATAACAAACCCAAAACAATTAAGAAAATGGTAATAGGAGCCTACATATCGATAATTACCTTAAATGTAAATGGATTAAATGCTCCCACCAAAAGACATAGACTGGCTGAATGGATACAAAACTAAGGCCCGTATATATGCTGCCTACAAGAGACCCACTTCATACCTAGGGACACATAAAGACTGAAAGTGAGGGGATGGAAAAAGATATTCCATGCAAATGGAAATCAAAAGAAAGCTGGAGTAGCAATTCTCATATCAGACAATATAGACTTTAAAATAAAGACTATTACAAGAGACAGAGAAGGACACTGCATAACGATCAAGGGATCAATCCAAGAAGAAGATATAACAATTGTAAATATTTATCCACCCAACATAGGAGCACCTCAATACATAAGGCAAATGCTAACAGCCATAAAAGGGAAATCGACAATAACAAAATGATAGTAGGGGACTTGAACACCCCACTTTTACCAATGGACAGATCATCCAAAATGAAAATAAATAAGGAAACACAAGCGTTAAATGATACATGAAACAAGATGGAGTTAATTGATATTTATAGGACATTCCATCAAAAAACAACAGAATACACTTTCTTCTCAAATGCTCGTGGAACATTCTCCAGGATAGATCATATCTCGGGTCACAGATCAAGCCTTGGTAAATTTAAGAAGATTGAAATCATATCACATATCTTTTCCAACCACAATACTATGAGACTAGATATCAATTATAGGAAAAAATCTGTAAAAATTACCAACACATGGAGGCTAAACAATACACTACTTAATAACCAAGAGATCACTGAAGAAATCAAAGAGGAAATCAAAATATACCTAGAAACAAATGACAAAGAAAACACGACAACCCAAAACCTATGGGATGCAGCAAAAGCAGTTCTAAGAGCGAAGTTTATAGCAATACAATCCTACCTCAAGAAACAAACATCTTAAATAAACAACCTTAACCTTACACCTAAAGCAATTAGAGAAAGAAGAACAAAAAAACCCCAAAGATAGCAGAAGGAAAGAAATCATAAAGATCAGATCAGAAATAAATGAAAAAGAAATGAATGAAACAATAACAAAGATCAATTAAAAGCTGGTTCTTTGAGAAGATAAACAAATTGATAAACCATTAGCCAGATGCATCAAGAAAAAAATGGAGAAGACTCAAATCAATAGAATTAGAAATGATAAAGGAGAAGTAGCAACTGGCACTGCAGAAATACAAAAGAACATGAGAGATCTCACCTCATATAGGTGCCATTTTATTGGCACCTATATGCCAATAAAATGGACAACCTAGAAGAAATGGACAAATTCATAGAAAAGCACAACCTTCCAAGACTGAATGAGGAAGAAATAGAAAACATAAACAGACCAATCACAAGCCCTGAAATTGAGACTGTGATTAAAAATCTTCCAACAAACAAAAGCCCAGGACTAGATGGCTTCACAGGCGAATTCTATCAAACATTTAGAGAAGAGCTTACACCTATCCTTCTCAAACTCTTCCAGTATAGCAAAGGGAGGAACATTCCCAAATTCATTCTACGAGGCCACCATAATCCTGATACCAAAACCAGACTAAGGTGTCACACAGAAAGAAAACTACAGGCCAGTATCACTGATGATCATAGATGCCAAAATTTCCAACAAAATACTAGCAAACATAATCCAACAGCATGTTAAAAGGATCATACACCATGATCAAGTGGGATTTATCCCAGGAATGCAAGGATTCTTCAATATGCACAAGTCAATCAGTGTGATAAACCACAATAATAAATTGAAGGAGAAAAACTACATGATCATCACAATAGATGCAGAAAAAGCTTTTGACAAAATTCAACAGCCATTTATGATAAACTCCCTCCAGAAGGTAGGCATGGAGGGAACTTACCTCAACATAATAAAGCCCGAATATGACAAACCCACAGCCAACATCATTCTCAATGGTGAAAAACTGAAACCATTTCCTCTAAGATCAGGAACAAGACAGGGTTGTCGACTGTCACCACTATTAATCAACATAGTTTTGGAAATCTTATCCACATCAGTCAGAGAAGAAAAAGAAATAAAAGGAATACAAATTGGAAAAGAAGTAAAGCTGTCACTGTTTCCAGATGACATAATACTACACATAGAGAATTCTAAAGATGCTGTCAGAAAACTACTAGAGCTAATAAATAAATTTGGTAAAGTAGCAGGCTCAAAATTAATGCACATAAATCCCTTGCATTCCTATACACTAATGATGAAAAAATCTGAAAGGGAAATTAAGGAAACACTCCCATTTGCCATTGCAACAAAAAGAATAAAATACCTAGGAATAAACCTACCTAAGGAGACCAAAGACATGTATGCAGAAAACTATAAGACACTGATAAAAGAAATTAAAGATGATACAAACAGATGGAGAGATATACCATGTTCTTGGATTGGAAGAGTCAACATTGTGAAAATGACTCTAATACCCAAAGCAATCTACAGATTCAGTGCAATCCCTATCAAACCACCAACGTCATTTTTCACAGAACTAGAACAAAAAATTTCACAACATGTATGGAAACACAAAATACCACGAATAGCCAAAGCAAACCTTGAGAAAGAAAAACAGAGCTGGAGGAATCAGGCTCCCTAACTTCAGACTATACTACAAAGCTACAATAATCAGGACAGTATGATCCTGGCACAAAACCAGAAATATAGATCAATGGAACAGGATAGAAAGCCCAGAGATAAACGCACCCACATATGGTCACCTTATCTTTCATAAAGGAAGCAAGAATATACAGTGGAGAAAAGACAGCCTCTTCAATAAGTGGTGCTGGGAAAACTGGACAGCTACATGTAAAAGAATGAAATTAGAACACTCCCTAACACCATACACAAAAATAAACTCAAAATGGATTAAAGACCTAAATGTAAGACCGGACACTATAAAACTCTTAGAGGAAAACATAGTAAGAACACTCTTTGACATAAATCACAGCAAGATCTTTTTTGATCCACCTCTTAGAGTGATGGAAATAAAAAGAAAAATAAGCAAATGGAACCTAATGAAACTTAAAAGCTTTTGCACAGCAAAGGAAACCATAAACAAGATGAAAAGACAACCCTCAGAATGGGAGAAAATATTTGCAAATGAAGCAACTGACAAGGGATTAATCTCCAAAATTTACAAGCAGGTCATGCAGCTCAATATCAAAAAAACAAACAACCTAATCCAAAAATGGGTAGAAAACCTAGATAGACATTTCTCCAAGGAAGATATACTGATTGCCAACAAACACGTGAAAGGATGCTCAACATCACTAATCATTAGAGAAATGCAAATCAAAACTACAATGAAGTGTCACCTCACACCGGTCAGAATGGCCATCATCCAAAAACCTACAAACAATAAATGCTGGAAAGGGTGTGGAGAAAAGGGAACTCTCTTGCACTGTTGGTGGGAATGTAAATTGATACAGCCACTATGGAGAACAATATGGAAGTTCCTTAAAAAAGTAAAAGGAGAGCTACCATACGATGCAGCAATCCCACTACTGGACATGTACCCTGAGAAAACCATAATTCAAAAGGAGTCATGCACCACAATGTTCATTGTAGCTCTATTTACAATAGCCAGGACGTGAGCAACCTAAGTGTCCATCGACAGATGAATGGATAAAGAAGATGTGCCCCATATATACAATGGAATATTACTCAGCCATAAAAAGAAACGAAATTGAGTTATTTGTAGTGAGGTGGCTGGACCCGAGGTCTGTCATACAGAGTGAAGTACGTCAGAAAGAGAAAAACCAATACCGTATGCTAACACATGTATGGAATCTGAAAAAAAAAAAAAGGTTCTGAAGAACCTAGGGGCAGGACAGGAATGAAGACGCAGACGTATAGAATGGACTTGAGGACATGGGCAGGTGGAAAGCTAAGCTGGAACGAAGTGAGAGAGTGGCATGGACATATATACCAAAGGTGAAATAGATGGCTATTGGGAAGCAGCCGCATAGCCCAGGGAGATCAGCTCGGTGCTTTGTGACCACATAGAGGGGTGGGATTGGGAGGGTGGGAGGGAGACGCAAGAGGGAGGAGATATGGGGATATATGTATATGTATAGCTTATTCACTTTGTTATAAAGCAGAAACTAACACACGATTGTAAAGCAATTATACTCCAATAAAGATGTTTAAAAAAACAAGCAAACATCCAATCATAAGGGAGGCTTAGATACCAAGAATTTGTGTTGAGAGCTACTGTAATACTCAGCTGTATATTGATTTGATAGCCGTATATATTTGAGAACAGGAAAAGAATGGAGATGATAGAATACACTGTAAGAAAGGAACTCAACCAGTATTAATATCCTTGTTTGCCTTGTAATTTAGCCATAAGAGTCTGTTCACATTAAATCTAAGTAAAAATAGGTTATAGACTAGTAAAATCGTGGAGTCCAATGCCAACATTTTTACTCCAGAAACAATGATGTCATCTACCGTGCTGCCTCCCAAAGGGGTGATATCCAGAAAACTGCTGTTTCTACATGAATGGGCTACCTCATTCTTTGTTTTATTCATATTTTTAGTAGACCTGAATGTGTCGTTGAATGTCATTAGTTTAGAAGAAGCATAGAAGAGTATGTGGCAGCATTTGGGAATGGAGTAAGCAACATCTATGATGCTGTGCATTATGTTCAAAGGAGCATAGAATTTGAAAGCTGTCACAGAAATTTCAGAGTTATTAAGAGCAACCTGGTCATTTTACAGTTGACTGTGAATGCCCATAGGGGTGAAGTCACTTGAACTTGGTTGATCAGTTGATTGGTTGGTTGGTTAATTAATGGCAAAGAAAGGATTCTGGTTTTGAAAAACGCTATGAGATTGCAAGTTGTTTTTTGAATTCTTAATGAAGATTATTTTATTTGGTGCAGGCTTTCAACTAATAAAAAATAGTTGTGTAATTTATAAGATGTGGGTACAGAGTATGTGGATTTGAATGTAGTTCAACCATTAGTAGTTGCATGATTTGGGGCAAGTTACATAAACTTTTGTGCCTCGGTTTTTTTATCTGTAAAACGAGGGTGATACCAATTTCATAGGGTTATTGTGAGAATTAAATGAAATCGTGAATGGATAGCACTGGGAACAATGTCTGGCACTCAAAAATTGTTGTTCTTGTTACATTTAGTATATTCCTGAATGTTTATCATTTCGTTCTTCTAAATTAAGAATGACTTTTTTTTCCTCTTCCAGGACGGAGTTACAATGACTTAAATCAGTACCCAGTGTTTCCCTGGGTCATTACTAATTATGAATCAGAAGAACTGGATCTTACTTTGCCAAGTAACTTCAGAGATTTGTCCAAGGTAATTTCTTAGTAATCATCTGAAATATCACTATCTTGAATA